>NW_009954442.1:3336345-3383774 GCF_000747805.2 Chaetura pelagica | reverse complement strand
CCATGTTGATTACAGGATGGTTGTTTTTTATTATTATTCTTATTTTTAAATTTTTTTAAAATTGATTTTTATTTACCACTTATATTTGGGTAGGATTGAATCAAAGGATGACATTTTAGATGTAAAATTTTAATTAAAACATATATTTTCTGTAGAAAATTATTCAGCGAAGATAATTTCAGGATACTTAATGCAAGTTCATAGCAGAAATGGGACTCTCAACTATGGTCTGTAGATTCTGAATAATACAAATATTAAAATAATACTCTGAGTCATATGGCTGGGTCAGCTTTATGTTTCCTAAATACTGATCAGTCTTTTTAATTACTCTTGCATGTTACCTGAATTGCATATAAAATACGGATGGGCATGATTAGAGGTAGTTTGCGTTTTTCCTTTTGCCAGCATTTATGTATAACCCACCTAGTTAAGAGAACAAAAATATTAATAGTAACAGACCTTTCTGCTTTAGATGCTGAACTTCAACACCATGTTTGCTCTCTTAACCAAATGCCCAAGGAGTTGCTGAAAAGGCAGCTTTTGGTCTCATTGTACAATGAATTAGATTTGGGAATCTTAAAATTTTAGCAGAGAGTTTCTCTTATTTCATGCAGTGCAATTGCCAGTAGGTGCAGGGTCATCACCTGCTCTGCGGGTCCTGCCTTTGTGAAGAGGCAGCTTTTCCACAGCAAAAGCCAAAGCAGGGCAGTTCCCATTTCATTAAGAGATAATCCCAGAAGTGAGTGGATCTTGGGTTTCAAACACAAAGCCCTTGCCTTTTGTTTTAAGTCTCGTTACTAGAGATGACAAGCTGTGCTCAGTGCCATCCTTTGGGCTAATTCCATCTGATGGCTCTTGCCTGCAGCTGGGCCGTAGAGCTCAGCGGTGGTGTCGGCAGTGTTCCCCATCACAGCTGGCTGGAGGGGTCACTGGCCAGTGGGCTCTGTGCCTGCCACAACCTGTTGCCTGGAGATTCTCCGTCTCCAAAATTTTGTTTATTACAAGGCATTTGGTCTGCTCCAAAGATACTCCTCTATGCAGACGAAGAATACTACTAAGTGAAGCAAAGGTAAACAGTTTCACACAGAAACTCCTGTCAGAGCTCTGTGTTACATCATAAATAAGCTTAGAGTAACTCCTCTGAAGCCATTTCATTTGGCTTGCCAGAGAGAGTCCAATATGAGCCTTCAGCATAGATGTTATTGCTTTAACTTATGAGTTAAAATCATAGACACATGACATTTAATGAACACAGCAAAACCCATTGTCAACAAACAAAGAAGTTATACTGTACAGCTGCTCTAATGCAATCATGAGAGTATACTTTGTGGCTGGAAGAATATAATTTTCCTTTTAAAAACCTTTGATGTTTCTTTAAATATAAAAAAAACCCAAGGAATGTGTAAATAAGGGTTGCCAGCCATCTCAAATGCTTTATATTACGATGCATCTTTTACCTTTAATCTGTGGGGCTTTTTTACATCTTTCAAGTAATGCTGATGTATATACATGCATATATATAAACATAAGCAATGGTATACATGTATATACGTCTTTTATTATAAATCATAGGTGTTAATATTGAAAATACAACTCTAATGTCAGTTTTCATAAGCTACCCTTGCCATTATTTTAATCTTTGTATTTACATAGTTAAGGGCTGTTTAGCCATGTTTCACTTTTCTTATGCTTTCCTGCCTGGTCCAACTCACTGTTAGACACAAAATGCTCCTTCAGTTTTTACTAATGGAATTCAATAGCACTGAATTGGACATTATAATACTTGACCAAGGCCTACTGCACAAAGTAGCACCTGCCTGTCTAGTGTAGACCTACACGTGTTTTTCCATCTGTGCTCCTTCATGCATTACCACATGCGATGGTTCCAAGTTTCTGAAAGTCAAGGAGTCAAGAGGCCACCAGTCAGCTGAATGATAATATCTTGACATGTGCAAGACAGGCTGTGTGGTAGTTCTGAATTCATAACTCAGAGGGTGTCAGTGTTCTGTAAAACAGAGGAAGCTGTGGGCAGTATATCTTATAGATTGGCAGGAGCTGCTTGCTGTGTAGATGGGTTTAGATTACAGTAGGAGTTAAGATTTTAAAACATATTGCGATGTGCTTAATCCCACACTGACACAGACTGTGAAAACCATTGCTTGAAATCACTATGTGTAGTCATACTTCAGTTTATCTAATAATGAAACTTGAATGCAAAAAGGGAAATGTAAATACAATGTGGTCCAGTGTATGTCAGGTTGTATCAGTGCCACCAGTAACACAGAAATAATCATAGGATCAGAATCATAGAATGGTTTGGTTTGAAAGGGACAATAAAGACCTTTCCTGTAGTCACTTCAGGTACTGGAAGGCCACTATGAGGTCCTGACAGAGCCTTCTCTTCTCCAGGCTGAACAGCCCCAACTCTCTCAGCCTGTCTCTATAGGAGAAGTGCTCCAGCCCTCTGATCATTTTCCTAGCCCATTTATTGTTTGTTTAGTAGGAACTGTGCTTCTACAGTCTTTTATTTTTTTGTGATGTGATTTTAACCCCACAGAGTGCTCTCAAATAAGCTTTTAACCTTATGCTTTATTTTGATGAATAAGGATGACTGAATTTTCAAATTGAGACAATTTCCTATAGTACCATCTTGTATTTTTTTCTATGAAAACTTGCACAGTATTTTTAGCTTAAAAAGGAAGGGTTGCTTCCCCCCCCCCCCTTTTTTTTTTGCTTTTATTTTTTCTCGTAATGGAAATATATAGCATAAATGTTATTGCAGGACAGAGGAAAAATGTAATAAGATTGTTTTCAAATAATGTCATTTTTTTACACCCACAAATTTTTATTTTATTCTAAGGATTATCCATTAAAACTTAAAAAACCAAAACAACCCAATATACAAAAAATCCATAAAGACATGGGAAAGGGACATGCCAGAAAGCAAACAAATTTCTGTAGGTACATTTGAAATTAAACACAGATACACAATTAAGTCCCTAACTTGTTATAAAGTGTAAACTGTCTTTCTGCTTATCTTACAGAGCAGACAATCCCTCTTACTATTTAGAACTTAATTTTAATATAGCTTAAGTATGAAGGGATCCAATTTTTGCTCAATCCTTATAAAATAATAAAATGAAATTTGACAAAAGATGATGTCCAGCAACACTCACTTTCCTTTGGATCTTCAGAAATAGTTAAAATACAGACTAGAGCACCATTACTGATTTCAGTATCGAAATAATATCTATTTTGAGATGTTTCCATAAAATTTATTTAATGCAACTCAACTAAAAGCTTCATCAAACACAGAGTTGTTGGTGCTTGATACATGGAATCACTCATTTCAGCTTTTAGCAGGAATTGTTGTGGTAATCTAGCCCATTTTTCCTGTATATGATGAACATAGTGCATATCCTTTAAGATGGCTGCAGTCTATAGTACATGGATGAAACTATTTTATCAGTTTCCATGAGCAGATGGGAACCTTGCTTTTTCTGGCTGTCCACTCCTCTTTTTTAAGTGAACACTAAATTTTATTTGAAGACAAAGCCATAGGGGAATAAATATCCTTAAAAGTTCCTATATTTTGTGTTGTAATGTACAAATACAAATTGTCTTCAGCAATGTGGAATTTGTTTAACTCTTACTGGTTGAGGCATTCTGGCTGTCACTAGTCACTGACAGTGATTGTGACTTCCTTGTGCATTTATGTGGCATGTTGCTCCTGAGATTTCATAACCCAGGTGGGGAATTAGCTGTATACCTGCCAGTTAAAATCTGCATTTAGATTGTGTGTCTGGCTCTGACAAAGTTTTGCCTTTTTTTAGAGGTGAATTGTGGACTGGCAGTGCCTGGCTGATGGGGAGTGCATCGGGATCCCCAGACGTATAGGCACAGGGTTTGCAGGTGATGCTCATGGGTGCTTGGAAAGCCACGGGCAGTGGTCATAAGGTCTCAGTTTCCCCTTCTTGTTAAGCCCTGTATTCACCTCATCTGCCACATGACAGTTGACCTGCATGGGGAAGGCTGCTCTAGGGTCGATATTACAGAAAGACTTAATAATTAAGAAATTGAGATATCCTTGCTGTCGGTCAGTGGACTCTGGCATGACTTTGGGCTGATCACATAATCTTTTCCGTTGCATGCATCATCCATCCCTAGGGAGAGATCCCTGCATCCTAGGCCAATGTCAAGTCTTAACATCAGCTCTCTACAGAAGGGCAGGGCTTGGTTGGAGGGGCTCTCCCTCTATGCCACATTGCTGGGGCCAGCTGGCTAGGTGCTGAGAAGGAGGCCAACATGCTCCAGGCCATAACAGCCATGACAGTGGTGAAAAGCAGTTTGCAGCCACACTGCCTGGTGGCTGCTCAGGCCAGGACCACTGTATTTATCATTTGGTCTTGAGTTCCTTCTCAGCCAACTGTAGTGGTCCCAACACTTAATTATTACTATTACTGTTGTTTTCTGTAGGTTTTGGGTGTATTTTTAGTTTCGATTTTCTGAAGTGCAGCCTTCCTCACCATGATAGTTTATTCATGCATAAAACTGGTAGTACATGTTGCGTGTCCTAGACTGTGTGCACGGATAAGCTTAGGGATGGGATGGTATCAGAAGATGTTTCAATACAGACTGAACCAAGACTGTCACCTTGCAGTGAACTGCCTTGCCTCATCTATTGCCTGCACACACCAGCTGTTAGCTTGCATTTATGCAGTGTAGGTGGTCTCTGAACCATGTGAGGGAGTTGACTCAAGGACTGCACTATGGACAGGAGAGACACATTGTCCGACTTCAGTTCCCATGAGCAGAATGGGGTCATAGCACTTCTCACCTCACTGGCTCACTAAGGGAAATAGGTACATTACAGATTGTGAGACGTTAGATACGGGAAGATACGGTGTATTGCAGTGTGAGGAGAGCAAAAAAGACTTCTATTTTAGAAGATGGAAGGGTTTCCTTCAGAAAAGCATTTACACGTGCTGTATTCCTCGTTTGAAATGTGAGCTAATAATCACAGTCTCTGCAGTTGTTTCTGGGGAATTTGTTATGCAGATGGTACTTTCTAATTATCACATTGTATAACTCATGCACACGTGAAAGGGAAGAGTGAAATAGAGAGGGATAATCTAACTAAGTATGAAAAGCATTTTATAAACAGATACGTTTTTAATGAGAATAAATTAGCTCATTCTTAGCCTTATGCTTTGGAGCTCTAACTGGCTATATCTCTGTTTATAAGATCCCCGTATCTCCTTTCTTATTGCGTTTTGAAAAGCCTCAGAAAGCTGACTCCCATCACTGACGCACTGCTGACCAGGTTGGTACAGAGCTATGCACCTTTCTCCCTGCTTTTGTCACCCTGATGGGACATGCAGATGTATGCCCGCTGCTCTCCCAGTCAGTACTGAGGAAACAGGTCTCAAGTGCAGGTCCCATTTGGAGTATCACTCTGTAACACAGCTGCAGAAGTAACCTACAAACCATCTTGGTCTTGTACGCTTCTTCCCACAGTTTGTCTCAGCAAAAGAGGGCCAGTGAAATAGAGGTTTGGTGAAACCATTCACCTGAAAACCAGAATTTGACACAGCCATATTTCCCATTTCTAGGAGAACTGACATGCGCTCGGTACTCCAGCAGATCTTGTTTGTTCAGCACATTTCAATTAAGGGCATTACTGCTTTTACCACAGATATTTTTTTTATTTGCTCCTTACACATAACTCCGTACAATGGCTTTATACAGCAAAAATATGTATCTGCCTAAATCCTTAGAAGGCTTTTAAGCTGTTGCGGAAAAAAATATTTTACCTTGCCCTGTCTGAATTGGCAGTAGTGTGTGCAGTGAAAGGAGGCAGCATTGTGGCCAGAGTTTGGATGGCAATAGGGATTTTGATGTTAGCGGAGGAAATATTGTTATTTCTTTCTATTACAAGATTGCACATAATCTCCCAGTTTCCATTTCCCTTGTGTTATGCACACTCAGAACCCATTCCATACAGTTTACAAGACAGAAATTGGAGAGGGGCAACTGGGGAGCACAAGGTAATAACAAATTGGCAACACTATTGACAGTTAGCTACCACTTCCTTCTCAGTTTTTCCCACAGTACAGAAGGGATTTGAAGGAACAGAGTTTGGAGTTCACAATCTTTTTAGTCTGCTTGAATGACTGAGGAAGGCTATAAAAAGCCACCTCAGGCTTCATTTCATAGCAGCCAGTTCTCAGAAATGTTCAGGTCTTTCCATAGGAAAAGCACAAAGCGACGATGCCAGTGTGCCTGCAGATGTCATCCAAGAAGAAAATACTCAACAGGCCAGTTTTCATTTGGCTGTCAAAATAATTAACTTGATCAGTATTGTCTTGATTCTGTAAGGTGATTTTACTTCTTGAAGAAGAGATTTCTGCACAAAGTCCCATGAGCCTTTCTGAACACTGTGGCATAAATCCCCATCAGCAAAATCCCAGCATTTTAAGTTTAGAAATCAGCAAAATAAACTTTCATTGAGGGGAGGTAAGCATAATTTAACATTACACAGTATTCAGAGTATTTAAATGCAGTATTTGGGTTCTTACTTTGAATTTGGACTCTTGACTTCTTATTAATAAGCAAGCTTTAATCTATTTGAATATGAAGGATAATTAATTTTTAATGCAGACTTTGTGTAGTTTTATTTTTTACAATCAGGTCACATGATACCAAGTGAAGCACCTTATGACAATCTAAAGTGACTATGTCTTCATTATTACCTTTATTAGTCAGAAATAATTAATTGAATTCTGAGTATTGCTCATATATCATAATGTCTGTTTCTGAAAAAATGCATTGACCTATAAATTGTCCTCCATTAGCCATTCCCAGACTAGACAGGAGTTACTAAATTAAATTTGTAGAAAGATATCTTGTGAGTGATGAGCAGTTGCACAGTAAAGCTGGGCAAGAAGGCATCTATTCAGAGCCCATTTTTAAAGTGTTTTGTTTGTTGTTTTTTATTATTTTTTTTAAATGAAGTCCTCTATTTCTCTTGTGAATTAGCATAATTCGCATATGAGATATATTTAATTTCTTTTTTCTCTCTAGTTATTTCCATGTAAGACAGGACACTAGTGGAACATGTACTAACCACCACATGAATTCATACATGTTTCTGGTGCCATATTAAATTTTACCCAAAATACAGTAAAATTGTTTGGCAGATGAGTGACTCCTGCAATAAGTTATCTTTGTATATTTTTTTTTAAGATCTGTTTTACAATTATTAATAAACTTTAATTGTGAATTTTTCAGGAAACCCTATCATTTACTGCTCAGGATTTACTTCAGTTTTGAATAAACGTATGTATCCTTAGGAACAGAAGACAGGGACTTATTGTTATGCAGTCCCTACTCCCTTTTAAAACCGTTTTCTTTGGGGTTTGTCTTTTTACTCTGGTTTTTGCTTTCAAGGCCAAAATAATTGCTGGACTGCTCAGATTTAGTGCCCTTTGATTGACATGGCTCTTTATCTGACTCATGTCTGTTTCCTGATGGTATACAGAAAGCAGTCATAACTTCACTGATTATGGGTGGTTGCACAAAAAACAAGCTAAAATTTTCTATTCTAGACTTCTATTCCCCTTGTGTTCTTTAGCAACTGTTTTTACACTTGTGATCTGAGCTCATCTTCTGCAGAATACTGACCAGAAGCCTCTGCATTATGCCAGAATAGGTATTGCTTATGCCATATGCAGTATCTGTCCCACATACCTGTCTTAAAATACAGATGCAAAATTTGCAGCTATTCAGTGATACGTAATTCTGAATTTTTATGTAGAAGATTGTACTAATCCCATACGTTTTTCTGCCATCGGGTGTGTAGTGGCATTCTGCTTTATTGGGAGTTTGTGGCTGCCCCAACCAATCTGTAACGCTTAGCTACTCTAACTGAAGTATGTATTTAATGCTGAAAATCTGCCTAGAATATGAGGAGTAGCCAAAAGTACTGTTCTCTCTGCTTCTGTAAGCGTTCTTAGCTGTGGTCTTTCTTCTGGAAATGTGGGAACTGGAATTAATTGTTCATAGCTTAAGCCATCTTAAAAAGTCATTCTGATACCCATAAGGATTGCCTATTTCAGTGCTATTTTGTATACACATTATACAAAATGTCACTGTAGCTACTAATATATACCTAAGATTGAACAGGTCAGTTTTACTCACAGAGTATGAACTCATTCACTGAATCACCAGAAACAGTGATATGCGTGAGGCAGACACCTCGTAGAATACATCTTATCTTACCATAACAAGACACTGTACTTCTTATTGGTTCCTATAGTTATCAGATACTATTTAAAATTCCCTTCCTCTCAGCTCTAAAACTATGCCAACAAATCTAGCATTCCAATGCAAATCAGAAATGCAGCTAAGAAAAAAAAATGTTTTCTTATTTCAGACTTACAGAAACTTTACATAGCATATGTTTAGGGCAGGCAATACTCAGATACTTCATTATTAAAAAGTCAAGAAATAGAAGAATAATGCACCTGGCATAGGAGAAGTATTAGGTTCCAAAAAAAGGGATTCTAAGAAAATCATGTGATGGTAAAGTGCAATATCACCATAATTTTAAATATAAAAAGCAGGTTTTGACTAATTTTACCTAGGAGTTATATAAATGAGCTTTTATAGAGTATTTGTGGCAAACACTGTGTTTGACATCTTAAATATTTCATTAGCAGTTCCTCAGGTTCATGGCCTCATCATGTCCCAAATTTTCATTAAAAAAACCTCTCCATCTTACATATAAATAAGCTTTACTGAGGATGAAAAATTACAGTATAGCCAATGTGAATTAGGATCATCAATAATAGCAACGTCTGTCAGATACATGAATAAAACTACTTCAGGAACCTCGAACCTTGATTGTATACTCTCAAATTTGTATACCCAGTGTTAAAGAACCCAGTTATGTTAGTGTTTCAGAATGGCCTGTAAGTATAGCAGTAAGACTGGGAGGGTTATCAGGTAATTTTAAATTCATAGACTCATAGAATTGGTTTGGTTGGAAAAGACCTTTAAGATCAAGTCCAACCATTCATGTAGCACTACCAAGTCCACCACTAAACCATGTCCCTAAGCACCACAACTACGTGTCTTTTAAAATTCCACCACTTCCCTGGGCAGCCTGTTCCAGTGCCTGACAACCCTTTCAGTGAATACATTTTTCCTAATATCTGATCTAAACCTCCCCTGGCACAACTCAAGGCCAGTTCCTCTTGTCCTGTTTCTTGTTACTAGGGAGAAAAGACCAACACCAACCTCACTACAATCTCCTTTCAGGTAGTTGTAGAGAGTGATGAGGTCTTCCCTCAGCCTCCTTTTTTCCAGGCTAAACATTCCTAGTTCCCTCAGCTGCTCTTCCCAAGACTTGTGCTCTAGACCCTCCACCAGCTTTGTTGTCCTTTGTTGTCCTGAATACAGGATTCAAGGTGCGGCCTCACCAGTGCCAAGTACAGGGAGACAATCACTGCCCTAGTGCTGCTAGTCACGCTACTTCTGATACAAATTGTAGGATTAAGTTGCCAGCAGCCCTTCTGGAGAAGTGACCATGCCTTTACTGCTGAATGCAACACAGCCATGGGCTGTTCCCTGACCCTGAGGCCAAGTGTCCAGGCCACGCTTTCTTTACTGTGACGGTGATGGAGCACTAGAACAGGCTGCCCAGAGAGGTTTTGGAGTCTCCTTCTCTGGAGACTTTCAAGACCCATCTGGACATGTTCCTGTGTGATCTTTCTGGGGTGTTTCTGCTGCAGCAGGGGGCCTGGACTTGATGATCTTCAGAGGTCCCTTCCAACCTCTATGATTCTATGATTCTGTGATTCTGTGATTCTATGATTCTGTGTTCTATAACTGATGGCCTAAAGGGCTAATCCTGTGAGGAAGGCTCCTGTTGCCCAAGACATCATTATTGGGTTTTGTGTCTGTTGTGTTTTTTTTTCAGTTGGACATGTTGGATGTAAGGGCATTGTTGCAGCCTGCCAGGCTACTGTTTCCATAGCATAAATGGAAGAATTGTGTTTTGCAATGGGAGGATGTGCAGGGATGTTTATGTTTGGAGGCTTGCAGGGTGTTGATCAGGTAGTCTGTAGGGCAGAGTGACTCTGGTCCTGGGTGCAACCCACCTGGTGCTAGCCTCTGCATCCTTCCTGCACATCGAGGCAGGGAGCCTCTGCTCCCCTACCCCGAAGCCAGGACAAGGAGTGTACCAGCAGAGAAGTAATGGGGTCAAGTGCAGATACAGTGCCTAAGGTTCCTTCCTGGCTTTCTTTCTTTTAGCAGTGGTGCAGCCAAGGAATCTAGTTGACTGCAAAATTGTAATACTCAGTTAGTTTTAAAAGGACTGCAGAGCACCAACCCCACACCACTTATATGTCACAAACTCCAAGCTAATAGTTCCCAACATCCTATAATTAATTAGAATTAAAAAAGCCCCAGAAATTACAGTGTGCCACAGAAAGAGAACAGGAGAAATCAAGGGCATTAGGGGTGTCCTATATATATATAAATATGGTGCAGTGGTGAGAATAATGACGCAACATTCTTTATTAAAGTAAATGAGGAAGTTTTAAAGAAGGAATTACTAAAGATATAGGGACAAGTCCCATGTTGCATAAAAATGGTATCATTTTTCCTCATTGATATTTAAAATGGGAAAGGACAGATAGGAAAAAAGCAAACCAGAAACAATATGTTCTTACCTACATCAGACAGAGGAGATCCAAATGAGACACATCTAGACTGGAAGCACCTTCACAGGCCCTTCTGTCTCACTTCTGGGGATACAGCAAAAATTGGTTTTCTTACTAATCCCAGGTATATTTATCCAGCTAGTCAAAGGTGTATTCATCCTGGCACAAGATGTAAGAATTGCCCAAGGAAGGAGCAGGAGGAGAAATGATTGCTTTAAGGCTGCTACTGCAGAAGTGTGGAGGAGCTAGCGAGGGGTGAAATAGTATTTCCAGAAGGAGAAACCCAGTAATTTTTCAGGCTTATGTGTTCTTCCCCTCTCCTTAGGTAAAACTGTTCTGTCACTTGCTAGTAGTAACACAGTCATGCCAAATGAATCTCCCTAGACATTTGAAGAAAAATAGAGATGTTTGTTATTTTGTTTTATTTTACTTTCCACTGCAGATATTAATATTGTGCATTTAGTCAAGTTAATAAATCTGAGTTTATAGTATTCATGGCATTTACACATCTTGAATACTTTCAAGGTAAGCAACATCCACATTTCCGTATCACTAGAGGAAACAAACTACATGGAGAATACAGGAATGCTTCCCCAAGTAGTAATTTCACAGTATTCCTCTTCCAGCTTGCAAAGATGAGAGTGGATTTATATTGTTCAATTAAGTAAAGTTTAAACTACTCTTGTATACAACAAAAACCAAATTATTTTATTGTAGACATGGTATGATGTTTTGTCTACATGAGATTCTGAAGAGAACTAATGAACTTCTCACTCAGAGGTAATGTCTTCAGAATTAATAAAAACAATGTGCTCTGAAGAACAAATAAGAAAAAAACCCCAACAAACAGCAAACCTTTCTGTTCTTGTGCTGGGTTAGAGTGAATGTTGCCATGAATGGACTGAATGGTACTGAAGATGAATATCACAAAGATGTTCTCAGTTATTTCTGTTGCATTGGGCTCTACCTCCCTTAGCACTTCGATCTGAAGCAGTATCACAATCTTGAAGCAAATCCCTCAGTTGTTCCCACTTCCTGCATGTTGGGAACCTATTGCGACGTGCAAAGCAGGTCGCCTTGGTGGCTGCAGCACCACTGACCTATTCCTTCACCTCCGCACCGAGGCAGTTCTGATCCTCGTTGGGCACTCTTGAATAGAAATCCCTGACTGAACCTCCTACCAATCTCAGTCTGGTTTCAAGGACCAGATAAAATCTAATCTGAAATGCAGTCTACCATTGAGATTGTAGAAATTGGGAGTTCCATGCCATATGATTTGATCTAATTATTGTTTCACTTTGTTGCCATGAATTAGCTGATAATATGGGAGGGTTGTTTTGGTTTTTGTTGTTTGTTTTTTGTTTTGTTTAGTTTTTTTAATGAGAATGGGGAAAAAGCCCAATGATATGAAACCAGAATATGAGAAAAGAAGGCTCTTTATGGGAATGGTGGTAAATGCATGAAGGGTATCATATGTAGGCTGGTAAAACAATGTATGTTGAATGAAGAACCACCTTTACCTTCATGGAAGAAATTAGCTTCCTAGTAAAAAATTGAGTAATAAATAGTATGTGCTTTTGCCATCCACATAATCCTGTAAACAATCTGTCAGCAAATTAAATTACAAAGTACTGCCACGTGGGCTAGTTTATTTACAGTGAAGTACAGCCTGAAGTTTGTTTCTGGGGCTGCCATTGCTCCTGTGAAAACAAGAGCATCAACTGTGTGCATGCCTGTTCCAGCTTCTCTACCCTGCCCTTGTAGGCTAGAGGAGGCTCTACTTCTTCAGCTGGTTTGTAAATCTAACAACCACATTTTTTAAAGAATAAGTTAGTTACTGAATTTGACCCCAATTTGCAAATACTTTGAGAACAGCTGAAACCACACTTCTACATGAAAAGAAAATAAAAGGAAGAAAAAATATTGAAAAAATGGAAGAGGAGATTTACACATTTCATAGCATAGTTTCTGTACAAAATTAATTGGGTCATATAGCCCTTTAATCTGTAAAAGGATTAAAAGTATATATATATATTTTTAATTTTATTTTTTTTTCTCTGAGTCTGGTGTAGTACCTATCCCACTGTTTCTGTAACCTTGCATGATTTAGTAAAATTCTCAGATATTGAACAGTTTTTTGCTGGTTTTGACCTGTGACATTAGAATAACAGCATTACAAAGACAACAGATTTTGGCAGCTGTAAACTGTGTACAGCTGAACTGTGGTATTTGCAATTAATATGTTACTTGCAAAATTGCCTGTTTGTTTTAATTTCTGGCTGTTTTTCAAGTAGTACCACTTACTAGAACCTACAAAGACCTAAGAATTTTTGGAGATGCAGTCTATAAGTTTGTATTTCTTTTCATTATATGTTTCACATCCAAATTTAAATTCAGAGTTCTAAATTGGTCTGTCCACAAGAATTTAAGAATTAGTCAAAAGTCAACAGTGTCTTAACATCAGATGATGTCTTAATAGTAAAAATACAAAGCATATATTAGATTTTAACTTTTCTCCAGTAAACATATATTATATATGTGCTTTTTTTTCAAATGGAAGTTGTCACTGTTATTTTAATTACAGTGATTGCTTTATTGAATGCCATAAGCAGAGTCCAGAGGCAGTTGTATTAATTTGATGGCATTTTATGCACAAGAATTTATTGACATAAATTGTGTTTGCTAACTCTAAAATGCTGTTTGTCTTAATGAGGTTAGTTGACGGTCATTCCCTCACTGAAGGGAAGCTGGGGGAAGAGATGTTAGAGTAGCAACTGGAAGACATTGAGTTGAGGAGACTTCGCCAGCTGCATTGACAAACAAAGCTTACTTTATTATTGCCTTAATAAAAGCTATTGAACGCTGAGTACATGGTAGTTACTTGGCACCTCGTACCCTGTGTGCATGGAACATCCGATTCTCCCGCTAAGTGGTCTGTTCAATTACACTTGATTTCTCTGGCCCATTTTTCGTTACTTTAGAACCACTGTAGTCTCACAGAACATATTCCTAGGCAATTACTATAAAACTCCTCCAAAAAAACTCCATATCCTGAAGGTGGGTCCTGCTCCTGCCTGGTACTGAGCAGCCTAAATTCCTATGCAGTCCAGCAGGAAAGGGATGCTCCCAGCACATTGTGGGAACAGGCAGGAGCTTGTCTGAGCAGGCCTGGGTTATCACTGCACACACTGCTGCCTCTTGCTGGAAATAAGATTTGCACATGTGTGGTATAGCTCCAGGAGCTAAAAAAATCTGCAAGACTTTCCTTTTGCATTAGTTAAACTCTATTTACACTGGCTGAAAACTTTACCTGGATCATAAGCTCTTGAGCCTTTTTGTACTGTCTTGGTGTATTTTTTAGTGTTCTCAGGATCTTGCGATCTCCAGTAGGACATCTCGAGACCAGCTAGGACCAACTGTTCTAATGAGTTAAAGAATACTAATTCATAGTAACATAAAAATAATGTATTTTTTAAATAAATTAACCCAGTAGTTGTCTGTTTGTGCTCTGAAACAATTAGTGTCTTGTTGAAAATGTCTCAATATATATTATTTTGCAAGTTTTGTCACTTCTTTGTATAGATAATGGACAATGAAATTACATCATCCTTGAGTAAATATGCAAAAATGTAGTAGTGGCTAATGTTCTGTGGAAGTACAGAGTTTATTTTAAATTTTGTTTCCAAACCTCAAAAGGTGACAGATTTATTTTATTTGATCTGACTTTTTTCCAGGGCATTGAAATATCTGCTACAAAGTAATAGAGAAATAAAATATAAATCAACTGAAAATAAATGAAGATTGAAAGTAAGATTTGAATAGTAGGCAAATAAAAAGGAAATGTTTTTTCAATGGGAAGAGTAAGAATTTTAAGATTTGCTGTTTTGAAAATGGAGTAGATTCATCCTTCTGTGGCTGATGGGTCCACAGATTGTCATATTTGTATATCTTGTTACTTTTTCCAATTCCTATTTCATTATGATAAATTTTTAAGGTGTTTTTTTAAAAAAAAATTCACTTTTGTTAAATTTTACGTGGTAGAGAAACAGAACATATAATAATAATAGTAATAATAAAGCACAATCCATAGTATCATTAGTGAATTCTACACAAAATGGTAGTGTGAGCTTTTACCCTTTATGGCACGATCTTCCTTCGCTCAAGCTGAAGCCTAAATTTTTCAGATTGGAAAGAGGGCCTGGGCTTGCTTCTTGTGCTCATAATGGTGTCTGAGTGCATCACACTCTTTTGCATGGTTGTGAAGGGTAATACTGGTTAAGACCTAACAAACCGAATCTGTTTGACTTAATTTTAAAGTTTCACATTTTTGTGTAACCCATTTTACCTTTATAGGTATGGCAAATCACTTTCTTTTGCCTCTGGCCCCTTAAGAAAGTCTACTTTGATCTATGACTTTTAAGAGATGATCGGGATACTTTTATTTACATAGCACTGAAACTTTTTATTGACTTATACTGGCACATCCTGTTATATGTTCAGTATTAAGATAATTAAGGACACTTGCAATTAGTTCTTAATTCTGCTTTTAGCAGCTATGCACTGCAACACAATTTGCCATATGTATAGGTTTTACAGTCATATGTCCTGTTGCATTTTCTATGTAGACACATATTTTCCAGAGAGACAGTGAGGCAGTGAAAGATGGTAATGGAAGGCAGAATGAGAGGTGAAGAAGCTCTATGTATCTCCTTCATCCTACTTGACCGTGGGATAGTTGAAGAACTAACGGCAAATGGTGCTATGGCAAACAGTGCTCATTCCTCATCCCACTACAGCAAGAGCATCCCCAGGAACATCTTGGAGCTCTATCTTAATATGGCAGATGGTTTAGGAAAAAGATAGAGGTATTTTAATCAAAACAGAAGACGGTGTCTGTTACATGTCATCTATTTATAGATTAGGTAAATGTGTTTGTATTTTCATTTGATGTCTTTGAAAAAAGTGAAGATCATTACTATTAACACATGAATATCAGATTGACTTTCTATGTCTTGGCTTGAAGTCAGTTTAATGAGTTTTCAGTTACATTGCCAAGTTCATTGGATTGTCCCATTTAACTGAGTGAAGTGGTTAAAGGGCCAAAGCTGGATATTGAGCCCTCAGAAGGCCTTATTAAAAAGATTCGGTGGCACAGCTCACAGACACAGTACCTGCAGTCTAAGTGTTTTAACAGTTACCAAAATACTGTAGCTGAAGATATTTAATAGTTGATGACATCTGGTAAATGAGAAATTGCCTTTTATTTTCATTCAATACAAATCAGCAAGAGTACAATTTTCAGACTATGTATTCAGTGAGCTTCTGTTTAGCTTGCGTCAACGGTCAAGAAAAAAAGATAGCTGTTCCTTCCTCTCAGTAGTATAATTGGGCTGCAGATAGTGCAACAGTATGACAGAGTTTTATGGGCTTTGTGTTTGTTGTTTTTTTTCAATTTTAGTCTGGGTTCCCAAAACAGGTTAGTTGAAATTCACTGCAAGTTTGTTTTTTTTCATTTAGGGCTAAACTGGTAATGCTCAGAGTGATAGACATCTGAGGACAAGGACAAACTCTTTGTATAGAGCACACCATGCACTAATAATGCAAATAATAATATTTGAAGAGATAGGGTGTCTTATGTGTGTTTTTTCACTATTCTTTTTTTAATCAGTATTATTTAAACACAGTAAAACTTATTTCAAAAATTAAACGCCTTTAATTAATATGCTCAAACATCCAAAAAGGCTCATTTCAAACAAGCAAAATGCAAGGAGCCTTAATGATCTCCGTGGTATTTTTATTCTACAGCATATGTTTACAGCTGAGTTATCAATGAAAATTTATGGTGAAAAAGCAGAACAGGTCAAAATATCTGTTATAACAGAGAAATTAATAGTTACATGCACTACGATAATAATGAATCATGATGCTTCACTGGTTCCAACTTCGTTATCCTGCTGCTTAACAGTGTTTCTGTCCAGGAATATGCATATTTATCCTATCTTAAATATAAGCTAATATAAATTATAATCAATATTTAGCAACTGATTTAAAACATTTACAGTGTTTCATGGACAACATGGGGCTTCAGCCTTACATTTCTTAAAAAGGCATGTAATTTTTCAAAAGTACCTTACAAATGGTATTAGAGAGTGCTATCACATCGTTTTTCCTAATTGTTTATTAATTTTAAGATAAATTTATCTGTTATATTCTTTCTTGGATATTTATGCTAGTAGTTTCAAAGCATCCAATATGAAATATTGTGGGCTGAAGACTTTCATATGTTTTGCTATAAGCATATAAAGCAAAACAATCATACATATCAATACAATGTATCATGAAATTGCAAAGGCCTGGAAAGAGGGAGATGTCTTTTGTTATTGGCCATGCTTTAGAGCAGTACTTTAACTGGAATATATGGTGTATCAGGACTTATCACTGTGTATACTTTGAATAGGTCTCTGAATACAAAGAGGATCTCTCGTGTCTTACTAGAAAATACCAAAAGAACGTAGCTGGCTGTCATGGTTTGGCTCAGGATCAGCAATTAAACCAGTGACAACAATGCTTTTGGTCCCATCGCCCTCCACCTGGGTACGGAAAGGAGAGAATAAGGAGAGAGACTTTCCAGATTGAAAACTAAGCTACACAGCTTTAATTAAATACTAATGATAAAATAAAATATGTGTAAAAATATGCAAGTATGTGCAGGAATGTGCAAACCCCTATTGCCTCTCCCCCACCCCCAGCAACTCACACAGCATCTCCTAAGCTGGGAGCAGTTCTGAAATGTCCTGGAGCGCTGCTGGAGAGAGCGGCAGAGCAGGCAGGAGCTGAGGGTAGAGTTATGAGGGTCAGGAATGCACAGGCCTGGGGATCAACAGTGACGGTTTATTTTGAGCTTTCAAATAATTTCCTGTATAAAAAGATACATACCTTTTCATACCTGAACACATCACTTGCAAATATTGTACTGTCTCCCATCTGAAAAAACTTCCATTTCAGAATTTGTTAATGTTTTCCTATCTGCCATACGATGACTAATTTTGTCTTTAACATATTAAAATGGCCTCTTTGATACTGTTTTACACTGAGCAAATATGATTGCTAATGTGGGGACACCAGGCTTTCATTGCAATTCCTACCACTTAAATAAGGCTTCATGAATGCATCAGACATGGCCGTTGGTTGTGCAGAGGAGCCAGTGGACTACACGCTTCTGTACAGAAAGGAAACTCCCCAAGGATAGGATCCTCGTAGCTTGATATCTTAGAGGATCCTTTCCTGCATCGCAGTTGTCTTCTTCATGGCCATTGGGGCTTAAACATATAAAAATGAAAAATGTATTACAACTGTAGGTAAGAACTCCACTTATTATGCTGGCAAGCATAACATTTTTTACGTCTATTGATCAAAGTCTTTCTCTAACAGAAAGGCTTATTTTCATGTAGTCATCTGAAGGAATAATGACTAGGATCCAGCCAAGTGTTGCTTAGCTTTCTCTGTATTCTGAATCAACATGAGCATGTATGTGAAGGAAAATGTTGGTTTAGGTAGATGGTAAAACTGAAAGTATATAAAAATCAATGTATACACGTTGTGTTTGCAGAGACGTTTGAGGAAAAGGTAAGCTCCTGATAAACTCCACTTTGTATAGGATCATAGAATAGTTTGGGTTGGAAGGGACTTTCAAAGATTGTCTAGTTCCAACCCCCCTGCATGGGCAGATGTCCTGGTTTAAATCGTAAGGGTGAATCACAAACCAGAAGGCAGAATTACTGCCTATTACCCCCCTCCACCCTCCCAGGGGAAGATAGAAGAGGAATGTGGAAGGGAGATTTAAGGGTTGGAAATTGCAACAGAAATGAATTTATTGTAACACCAGAAAGGGAGTAACATGCGGGGGAGAGAACAAATATATATACTTATATACAGATACATACAAAACTGATCTTGCTGATCGCAGGAATGAATGAGTGAGAGTCCCTTGCAGCAAGGTCACTTCAGGAGAGGGATCCTTACAGCACCAGAAGAGTTGGATTCTGGAGAGCACATAGTGAACCGAAGAATCCCCAAGTAGCAACAGCAAGGAAGAAGGCGCAGGAAGGAAGAGGGCGGAACTTCCAGTTCTCCTGGCTTTTATAGAGTATGGCAGAAAGTGAGGGAAATAATGACCCCTCCCTGTTCCAACCCTCCTGGGGTTTTCAGGGTCTTAAGGAACTGTCTATCTAGTTCCTCTTACAGGTGTTCAACACCAGAGTCACCCAAACCACAACAGCAGGGACACTTCCCATTAGATCAGGTTTCTCAAAGCCTTGTCCAACATGGTCTTGAACACTTCCAGGAAGGGGGCATACACAACTTCTCTGGACAGACTGTGCCAGTGTCTCAGCACTCTCATAATAAAAAATGTAATTCTTACATCCAATGTAAATCTACCCTCTTTTAGTTTTAAGTGGTTGCCCCTTTGTATCTTTTGTTCCAAGTAGCAGCATTTGAAGACCTCAAGGGTCATTTTTCCCTCCTGAGCTGCAAGATAAGGATGGAGAGCAGAACAACCGCCCCATAAGTAGTAGTTAATGAAGTAGTTAATGATCTGTTTTGGCAGATTCAGACATGTGCAAGTCTGTGGGGCCTGATGGGATCCACCATAGAGTACTGAAGGAGCTGGCAGGGGAGCTCTCTAAGCCTCTCTCCATCATTTACCAACAATCCTGGTCAACAGGGGAGGTCCCAGATGACTGGAGGCTGGCTAATACAAATGCCCATCTACAAGAAGGGCCAGAAGGAGAATCTGGGGTGCTACAGGCCTGTCAGCCTGACCTCAGTACTGGGAAAGATCATGGAGAGGCTCATCTTAAGTGAGCTCACATGGCAAGTGCAAGGCAGTCAGGAGATCAGAGCCAGCCAACAGGACGTCTTGCTTGACCAGCCTGATCTCTTTCTATCACCATGTGACCCACCTTTTGGATGAGAGGAAGGCCGTGGACGTTGTGTACCTGGACTTCGGTAAGGCCTTTGACACAATCTCCCAGAGCATTCCTCTGGAGAAGCTGGTGAATCATGGCATAGACAAGTGTATTCTTCACTGGGTAAAAAACTGGATGGCTGGCTGAGCCCAGAGAGTTGTGATAGACAGGGACAAATGTAGTTGGTGGCCAGTCACCAGTGGTGTCCCTTGGGGCTCAGTTTTGGGGCCAGTCTTGTTCAGTATCTTTATCAGTTATCTGGATGAGGGGTTTGAGTGCGCCCTCAGTATTACACCAAATTGGGCAGGATTGTCAATCTGCTGGAGGGTAGGAAGGCTCTACAGAGGGGACCTGGACAGGTTGGATCAATGAGACAAGGCTAATTGTATGAAATTCAACAAGGCTAAGTGCCAAGTCCTGCATTTCAGTCACAATAACCCCATGCAACTCTACAGGCTTGGGGAGGAGTGGCTGGAATGATGCATCTGGGGGTGCTGGTTAACAGCTGGTTTAACATGAGCCAGCAGTGTGCCCAGGCGACCAGGAAGGCCAGTGGCATCCTGGCCTGCATCAGGAATAGTTAGGCCAGCAGAAGTAGGGAATGGATCATGCCTCTGTACTTAGCACTTAGAGTACTGTGTGCAGTTCTGGGGCCCTCACTATAAGAAGGACATTGAGGTGCTGGAGTATGTCTAGAAAAGAGCAGCGAAGCTGGTGATGGGTCTAAAGAACAGGTCTTACAAGGAGCAGCTGAGGGAACTGCGGTTGTTTAGTTTGAAGAAAAAGAGGCTGAGGAGAGACCTCATTGCCCTCTACAGCTACCTGAAAGGAGGTTGTAGTGATGTGGGTGTTGGCCTCTTCTCCCAAGTAAATAATGATAGGATCAGAGAAAATAGCCAGAAGTTGCAGCAGGGGAGGTTTAGATTGGACATTAGGAAGAATTTCTTTACTGAACGAGTGGGCAGGCAGTGAAACAGCCTGCCCAGGGAGGTGGTTGAGTCACCATCCCTGAATGTATTCAAGAAACATGTATATATTCAGGGCATGCTCTATTGGCCAAGGTTGTGGGGTTTTTTTGTGGGTAGGTTTGTTTGTTTTGATTTTTTGTTTTGGTTCATTCATTTTTTTTATGATGGTTGGACTCAGTGATCACAGAAGACCTTTCCAACCATAATGTTTCTGTGATTCTCTGATTTCCTGTCCTTGTACAGATAAGTTAGAGGATCACAAAATAAATGGAAGGGATTTTTTCTTAATAAGCCCAACTGATGATCAGGAATATACCCAACTGATCCTTGTTGCTTATTGACTGCTCTGTCTCGTATCTCCTGCTGTAAGGTAGGACTGCTTAGATAGTAGAGGAATTTAAGTAGCTTTTCCAGAAATCTTTAAGCCAAATCAGTTTGGTCTTGCTCTTAAATGTTGGATCAAACTGTGTTTGTTGTGCAAGCTTAACATCTCCTATCTACATGCATTTGCCTCCTAGATCTAGAAAGCTTATTAGAAAAAATTGGTGTAGCTACTGTTTTCATCCATATAAATGTGATATTTGTAGTGCCAGGTAACTGATTGATCACCATGTTTTACTTCTCCTAGAGTGAGAAGTTTTTATTTTACTTAAATAGTTGCTGTATAAAAAGTGGATCTTCAACAAGCCTGTCCTTTCCATTTATGTGTGTCACCTCTGCTGACTTTGCTGGGATAATTGACTACTCCTCAATTCTCTTAGCACTGTGGATTTGATAAAGTTCAAGCAAAACCACAGGGTTCTATTCTAGGTCACTGATACTAAATTCTGAATAAGATACTATTACAAAACCTGCATAAAATGGGCAGTAAGGAAAGGAAAAAATGGGTTAGGGAGATATGGAGGAACAGTTTAGCTCTCAGGTTTAGGGATGTATATGCAGGGCAAAAAATTTAAAAAGCTGTATTTCTAGTTTAAATCTGAGGGCTTTTGACCTGGAAATAATTTATAAGAAGTTTATAATTATATGACATAATTTTAATCACTTGTCAGACTAGAGATATATTTAAATTGTAAATACAAGGCAAATATTACCTACCCTACGCTAAATTAAATGAAAAAGGTAATCTAAATCTAAACTGATAAGAATGTTAATCTAATCCCACAGCTACAACTTTCTGTACAGAGTTCCAAGGTCTGGGGTAAAGGTGACTCATCTGTTTTATGTCCTTCATTAATTTACTTTTACATTCATATGCTTAAACCTTGTTAACTCATCTTCTCACTTTTCTATCAATAGAAATAGTTCTGAAGATATCAATTATTCCTGATTTCAAAGTTATTTAAAAGCTGAATTTCTTTTATCCACTCTTTCTGGCTGGGGTTCCAATATGTTCTCATTAACATTTACCTTTTATTGAATAAAGTACACATTTTGAGTGGACAAATTATCATGGTGTCCCCAGGTACTTCCTGCAGTAATTTCCATTGATTGGAGTGCATGTGCTTGTGAGAACTGAGATCATCAACTGCACTAAGTCAACAAGACATTCACTATACTACCAGATGCTTTTATTTTCACATAGCAAGAGAAGATTTGTGGACCGTTGTTGTCTTTTTCTCCCAGAAGGATTTTCCAGTCTACTTATAATTCCAGAAATGGATACTCTGTTACATGTTCAAAGAAAAACCTGGCAAGAGGTTAAGAAATGCAGGCTGTGCTAGACAGAAAATTCTTTATGAATGTCTTGAAGTTTCAGCATTTGTTTTAAGAGATAATTCTGGGGAAAAACAACGACTGCAACAATCAGCAAAATCAACCAACACTCCCCTTCTCCTCTCCTTCTCTTATGATAAAAATATATTACCTGATTTTTGTTGGTTTTTCTTCCTGAAAGAAATGAAAAAAATACTCACTGTCTTTCATGTTTAAACCGTCGTTCACTGTATAAACACAAATCAAAACAGTTATCAAGTATCACCCCATATAGATTATTTCTGTGCTATCTCTACATCTACAAAGTGTGTTGTTTTTCCCTGCACATATATCATGTCTTTCTCTAAATGCTTTTTGCAAAATTGACTGTTAATTTATCAAGTTCATGTAAAGTTTTCAAAAGCCTATCAGACCCACCAATTGGTGTGGAAGTATCACCAGATTACTAATATATTCCTTCTTCGGTTCGTCTAGTTAGCAAATGTGAAATGGACACCTCTTGTATTTTGTATGTCAGGTTGAATCATAGAATCATCCTGGTTGGAAGGGACCTTGAAGATCATCAAGCCCTACCATAACCTAAATACCCCTACCATAACCTGATTTACCCGTTCAGTCCTTAAATCATGTAGCTAAGCGTTATATCTGTATTTCTTTTAAAAACGTTCAGGGGTGGTGGCTCTACCACCTCCCTGGGCAGCCTGTCCCACTGTCAGGCCACTCTTTTGGTAAAGAGATTCTTTCTAATATCTAGTCTAAACCTCCCCTGGTGCAGCTTCAGGCCATTTCCTCTCGTCCTGTCATTCACTTGAGAGAAGAGGCCACCTTCCACCTTCCTGCAACCTCTTTTTGGTTAATTATCGAGAGCAATGAGGTCTCCCCTCAGCCTTCTCTTCTTCAAACTTAACACTCCCAGTTCTCTCAGCCTCTCCTCATAGGACTTACTCTCCAGACCCTTCACCAGCTTGGTAGCTTTCCTCTAACAGAAATAAGCTCTCCATCTAACTGAAGCTGAAGTAAGAAGCACAGAATGACCATATTTTAAAAAGCAGACTGTCCTGGGGAATGCTAAAAAGCAAACAAGCACTGGGATTGAAAAGGTATTGTTGAAATCAAGAGGTAAAATTTTATATTTTCTATTCAATGGGACATTTTTGCTGTGTCAGTCATAAACTTTAAAATATTTATTAATGATTCTTACCATCCTACATAAAATTAAGTTTTCTCCATACAAGTATGAAAGGTTCTATTACATTAAACTAAAGAAGACAGGGAGAAATCTAGATTTCTACATGTGGTAGAGAAATTACAGATGTCATTAGAACTGTAATAATATATAATTACGTAGTACTGACTGCAGTCAGAGTAGTAAATGTTGGTGCACTAATAATATTTGAAAATAAATAAATAAACAAAAAAATATATAAATAAATCTGTTATTTTTTTAGTTGATGCTTATCAAACAAGTCAGTCAGCCATGGGTGGATGCAAAAACAGCAAAATGTGTGAAAGCTGTAAAAGTTCCCTTTTTGCAGACTAGCCAAACAGTTTGTGTCACTGTTTAGGTTGTAAGCAAGTGAGTGTGATGTTCCTAGTATGTGTTAAAATGGAACCAAATTTAAAGTAAAATCAGAAAAAAATACTTCTCAGATTGTTTAATCAGGAAGTAGAAAGTAGCTGTGCCTTTTCTACCTGTAAGAAGGACTGCTTGGATTTATGTACTTACTCTTCTTCCCACAAAAGTGAAGGGCATTTTTGTTTTGCACTTCTATATTTCTTGGAGCTTAGACTAGCTGCTTGTAAGAGGCAAGAGAATAGTTACAGTTGTTTTCTTTCCATATGAGTCTTGAGGGCTCTGTCTTTTTCCCACTTAATATTGCAGATAAATATACAGAAGAAGTGCCCAGCAGCAGTGATTGTGTAGCACCACACAGAGGGCAAGTATATTTCCATTTCTTTTCCATGCATCATTTAGTGCTCCATGCAGTGAATTTTAATATCCTTTTAGTAATCAAGGTGTACAGAAAGAAAGGAAGAACAAAAGAAAGAAAAAAAATAAAAAGAGACAAGGAAAGAAGGGAAAGCAAATAAGCATGCAAGAAAAGGAAAGAAGCTTCAACAAGACAAGTAACTGTTGGAACATTGAGCGGCAATGACATGGTCACTCTCCTGCCCTTGTATCATGTATGTGCAAGTTTCAAACATAATTAGTGTGTCTTGTAATACAAAAGGGGCAGAAAACAACAGCAGGCAATTAGATTAAATCCTTGGTAATTACAGTTTCTGCCAGGTAACTTGTATGAGTTAGTATTTCTGAGACAGTGAAAAGCTAAATGGAGGAAGGATCATAGTCAGGTCTGCAGCGGCCTTTCACGGGTCTGGGAGTGCCATGCCCTTTCACTGCCTGGGGAATGACAAAAGCAATAGTGGCTTCATTCCTTACAGTAGTCTGTCTTGAAAATTAATTTTAAATTCCCATTGTAGCTGTAAGGTATTTTCTAATAGAGAAATTACTCTAGTATGACATCACTAGCACTGGCTACTGTCATCTAACAAAGATCTCCTATGGACTAAGAAGATCAGAGTATAAAGAAATATAATGGGGTTATTGTTGCTGAGATCATTGCAAGATATTTAATTGTCATGTTTTGTGTTACATCACAAAAAGAATCCTTGAAGTTAAAGTTTCCATTTCTCTTCTCTCCATCCAACACTTTATATTTCTTCATATGTACTTTGATTGTGTAGACTGAAGACTAATAAATATTTCTGGTTTCTTTGTAATTTATTTTGGGATAAATCCACTACAAACTCTATACAAAACAGTCACATTAAACTCCTTAATGCAATATTACATATTTCTAAGATTTTTTTAAACTTTAACCTAGTAATGATAATTTGAAAGCAATATGGCAGTTTGGAATAATGAAAGATCTGGGAGCTTATGTTCCTGCCATTGAAGCCTAGTTTCAAAATTCCCTAAGTACGCATTCAATTTCACCTAAACTGTAGAGAAGGCGAGTTCAACAGTAAGGAATCTGAATGTTCCGTTTGGAAGGGACCTCTCTGGAGGTCATTGGATCCAACCCTCCCTGTTCAGGCAGGGTGAACTGGAGCTGTATCCTGATGACTTTTGAATATCTCCAAGGATAGAGACTCTACAAGCTCCCTGGGGAGCCTGTGCCAGGGCTCAGTCTCCCTAACAGTAAAAAAGTATTTCCTGATGTTCCGAGAGAACCTCCTGTGTTGCAGTTTGTTCTTGTTGCATGCCCCTTAGGGAGAGCATGACTCACCCAGACACAAACATTAAAGAAAGGCAGATGATGAATTCCTTCATGTTGTGCTTCAGGCACTCATACGGAGTGAACTTTTCATATCCCTTCTGCACAGGTAAAGGAGCAAGTGGCTGAACTTCATCACTGATATCCTAAATGGTTGTAACAGGACATTCTGGGTAATCATTCCTTAGTGTATAAAACATTTGAGTATTGCTTGTAGCAAGAACTGAAATTCAGGGCTTCCGGATGTGTTGCATAACTAAAAAATGCTTACTGTTCGGCAGGTATGGAATGTTTTAAACAATACGGGAGTTTTTTAGGGGAAAATGGTCAGACTATACTAACAGTTTGGTGGTTAAACCATTAATCTGGCAGGAGAGTGATAAAAACTTGAAGACTGTTTTCCAGTTTAGGCAAAGCTGGAATCTAAACCTTGTTCCTCCCAGGTTTTTAGCTGCAGCTTCCATATTTCAACTTTAATGTCTTATCTTGGTTGTGACCTCAAAAAGAAGGCAGCAGTCCAAGAATGCTGCCTTCTTTTTACCTTCTTCTACATGCAAGGCTGCAGATTCAGAAAGCATCTCCCTAGAGTCTATGAAAAACCTGTTCATTTAAGTCAGACATGCAGTCTCTGCTAGGCAGGAGGTTACCAAATCAGAAACACTATATGAGTTGGTTTGCAGTGTCTGAATATCTTTGTTGACTGGACTTTCTATCTGATTTGGTTCTGGCTTTCGGTATTTTGCTGTCTAAAGATTATTACCTTCTCTCTGAGTATACCCTGATAAAGCCCTTTCCAGCTCTCAACAACTTCCATCTCTTATCAGCCAGTGTTCTGATACCAGCTTTGACCTCAGGAGCAAAGCATTTTCTAGGTGCAATATAAAGTGTGTACCTTGCTTAATCCACTTTAGATAAAGAGTATGGTAAAGACTGGAGCAATATTCATGAGTTCATGTACATGCGTATAGAGTGTACCATGTTTGCGATTATTTTTTTCATTTTATGTAAACTTTATGGCCTTTTGTCAGAGTTGTTGGAGTTGTTGATGTTACGTTGGTGCACTTACGTAGAAGAATATAGGATCTATCAATTAATGGAACCACATTATTTTTATCTACAAGTCATTTATAGTGTTTCAGTGCCAATTTTTGGGGGCACCTGAAATTTATATTTTAAACTATTCAGATTAAGCAACATATGTTGTAATGACAGGGAATATAGACCAATATGCTGTCTTTTTAAAGAGGTTTAACTAAGTCTGGTGTTCTTCATGGTGGCTAAGAGGTTCTCAGTCAGATCCCTTCCCTTTTCCTCCTTACTCGTCCTCTGCCATCAGCATAAAGCCTGTTACAAGCCAGCTAAAAAAAAGACAGTAGGTATGGGAATCAACTCCTGATTTAGATAGGCTGAAAATCTATGCTCCCAGTGGAGTCAGAAGAGATCTAGTCAATCCAGTCAGTTCCAGTGCTTGGATGGAATTGTCTGCACCATTGAGCTGAATGTAGACCTGCAGCTGGTCTGAACTTCAAAAATAGTATGGTAAAGGGAGCGGTGGATGAAAGTCACCAATAAGAAAAAGCTAGCTAAGCACAGAAATTATTTTCAGAGTATTTCACAGAATATTTCTAATGTAGGGACCACAGAATGAATCTTTACAGCTGAATTCATGCTACAGGATCAGGAATCTAAAGAAAGTGGGCCTTTTTAATACAGCTCTGTGTTAACAAAGCTACAGTAATATACTTCAGTTCAAAACAATGTATTCTACAATGTGTGGGTCTGTGATAAAGTAGAAACTCAAGAGTTTGTCTTCAAAACTCTTTGATGGACTGGACCTCTGAGGAAAAGGACTCTAAAATTAAGGGAAAGCAAACTCAGCCCCTAAAAAAGAGAACTATTTATAATAAGATATATTTAGGTGATATTGGTCTTTGAGGCATCTATGAAATATTATGAGATTATTAAATCACAATTTTGCTGCAGATGAATTTCTTCGTTCCATATGCATCATCCCTTTACATATTACTTACAGGTACTAAGTTGCACAGTCTTGCTCCTGATGAATCTTGTGGGAACACAAGAAAGGATCACAACATCTACATGTTCATTTGATTGCCTCATAATAAACCTCTGGCTTTCACTGACTTTGAAGGTGTAGTTTCTAGGAACAAATTACTGGGAGAGACTTCTTGGATTATCAGAAACTGCCCCTATGTATTAGGTTACATCTTTCAAATAATACATTTATTGTTCTGCTGACCTTGAATAGGTTCTCCACAGGAGTCACTGAAAGGGTAATTATGATTTAAAGTTCTTCTCCAGTAAATGTGTCTAGCAGAAATGCTGCTAGGCCATCACTGTCTCTAAAAATTACATGAAAGGTTGCCCTCTCTGGTCTTCCATCTTAGTCATGTTCACAACTTTCTCTGGGCATATTACCTGCGCTTTCCCTGCCACCATTTAATATTTTGAGGATAAAGTTGTCATAATCACAAATGTGAAAATTGTTTTACCACATTTATTCATGAGGTGCAATGATAGCCTGTATTCTGTATAAATATTGTCTCATATAACCTGTATTTAAGAAAAGCTATGCATTGATGAAATGCTGAAGTGCAAAGTAAATAAATATATTTAAAAAATAGAAAAAAAATAGTATTAGTTATTCCTCAACTATGAAACCTACTCCATGGTCTTCTCATTAGCATCTGTGGTGCAAACAAAGCAAAGGTCGAGTAATAAAAGAGGTATTTAATTTATTTTGATGGAAGACAGTCCATCAAATTATTTAATTAGATCTAAGTTGTCGAGGCACTGGTAGAAAGTATTGAAAGATGCTAAGAAAAGCTTCATAACATTTCACTTCCGAATAGACTTACACACTTACTTCTTTTAAATATGGACTTATTAGAGATATCAAATCAGGGTGGAAACAAAGAGCCTGCATTGAAATTTGTTGGGACAAATCCTGTCTTTCCTTTAAAAATGTTTTTATAGTATTTAATGTGAAACAGTTGCAAGCAATTTTATAGCTTTTTCATTGTATGTTAGATAATGAATAAATTATTGTAATTCATGGTGATCTGAATTATTTCAGTATATCCACCTGAGAGCTAGTAGACTGAAAGAAAAAGC
Organism: Chaetura pelagica; assembly: GCF_000747805.2. Taxonomy (NCBI): domain Eukaryota; kingdom Metazoa; phylum Chordata; class Aves; order Apodiformes; family Apodidae; genus Chaetura; species Chaetura pelagica. The sequence goes on along the minus strand of NW_009954442.1, from coordinate 3,354,975 downwards.
TTCCCCAATTTCATAGGACAAGGCACATTCATTCACCCCAGCAACAACTCTCTATTATCTATAACTGAATCTATAACAGTGAGAAATGAACAGTGATCTCTAGATTGGGACTCTTAACTAACACCATAAAACATATAATGTATTTTTACTGTACCTTTTAATCTGCTTGGTAAACACTGTTTAAGTAATGGTGAAAGCCAATCTAGTATACTAGTTTTAATTCTGATAATCTTGCTGTTGTCTTTTCTTCTAAGGAGCCATGATACAGTAATTTCTAGTGGAACTGTGATGTGGTTTTTGTTTTTTTTTTCAGAATACAAGGTGAATATAAAAAGTCAGTATTTGAAAAATTGTCTTGGGGAAATTTTGAAAACTAAATAAAACAAATGCATACATTTTAAGGTAGTCTACTGAATTTCTGTGGGTTTGGAAGGCTTTTTTAGCTTCATGCAACTAAGAATATGTACATTTAGCACATAATGTATCTACATCCTGAAGTAATATTTTTTTTTAATAATGAAAGAGAAACCAATTAAAAACCAAGGTCGCATATCCAATTTAATTTTGAATTTTTTATATAAGTTTCAGTTGGATAAAAAGAAATAAATTATGTATTTTTTCCTTTTGGTGATGGTGTTATCCTGTCCAATGAGTAAGTTTAGCCAAAAAAAGGTTGGAGTTCCCAGTAGGTGGCAGTCTTTCCTTTGAATGTTTTCAGCACCAAAATGTCAATTCTTAAGTTGTTCGTGAAAGCTGTTCTTTTAAAAGGACTTTAAAATTAAAAAGGTGCCCTCAAGTGGTTATTATAGATTGTATACCTGGGATAAGGTGTGACCCAATGGAGTGCTCTAGGAGGAGTGCAGAAGCAGATCAGGAAATACATGAGATACATGAAATGTCAGTATACAGCAGTCATGTTTCCAGCATGGCTCTTGCATACCTTTCTGTCTAGCTTTTCTGGTAGTTAGCAGCACTCAAAGACTAAATGTGATCATTGGGCATGCTCATCCATGACAAAAGCTTTTGCAGATTCGCCACACTATTCCCTTATGGTGTTCATATTGTACCTTACCTGAATTACAACTCCGATATTAATAGTGCTAAAGGGAGAATGATGTTCATTATGCACTCACTTCTTTCTTACTCTTGTAGGCATTGACATAATTAGATTGTTGAAGAGCACTTTTTCTCTAAAATTCGTGTTGTAAAGATGGTTTCCTGCTGCTTTGATTTCAGTCCTATTGTTTCATTTAAATGAAAAATGCACATTTTTGTTCATCTTTTCCATGCAGAACAATTTGATTTTTCTATTGAAAGATTTCAATATAATCAAACTACTGAAAAAAACCCATTCTTCTTTTAATAAGGCAATTTATATATTCTATAATTTTAGGCTTCCTTTTTTTTCTTTAGACAGTTTGAAAATTTATTTGTATGTTCTTTCTCTGAGATTTTTTGAGATTCTCTCTTGTCTCCATTAATATGTCAATAAATTAAATTAAAAGCAGATCCTGTATTTTTCTGATTTAGTGGATTATAATGAAGGCCTTGATTTGAACTTCAGGAGCCTAAAATTATTTTGTCATTGATTTCTGTGGGTTTTGTCCCTAAGAAAGCATCATGTGATTTAAAAAAAAACCAACACAAACTTTTTTCCCCATCATAAAGATCTAAATAGAGTGAATGTACAATAATCAAGGCAGTGTAATTTCATATTTGGTAGGAGTAAACAATATTCAAAGCAACATTACATTTTAATGGTCACCAAAGATCCCTTGTGGACTCATGCCTCAATTTTTATTTTTTTTTTTTTTATTTTAATCATTATTATATGAGAGTCAAGAGAAGTGGCTCATTTTCTAATCAATTTGCTCACTGAATCTCTTGGAGCCTGTGATATAGGAATCGACGGTATCTTTTCCTTTTTTTCTCCTTTAACATTTTGAGAGAGAAGAGGAATTCCAATGTGTTGTTCAATAAAGAATTCTCACTGCAGTGTTTAAGAGTGAAGCTTCAGTATTATGGGGTGTGTTTATCTATTTTGAGGGAAAACTGTGATTTATAGTTTTCCTTTATGTTCGGCAAGGATTCCAGATATGTAATATGGCTCCCCTTCTTAAATGTGAAAATATTTACTAAAGACACAAAAGAACGTAAGATTCCCATGAGTTATTCTGTTCTTTGTAGGAGTAGCTGTCATATGGTGCTGTTGTTCTGAGCTGAGAAAGTAAAATTGTATGTAGCTACCTCATGAGATATTTTTTTTTTTTTTATATTGAGTGGATCTTAGAAAATATTTTAACTATGATTCATATTTTCCCTGTCATCTGTATGATGGTTTCTACTCATAGACCTGATGTTCATAACATTATTCTTCCTTTCTTAAAGTCTTATTTTATTTCTAGGCTCTCTTTACTAGAAATGGTTGGACCAGATAATCTTTTGAAGTCCTTTCTAACCTGGGTTAATCTATGGTTATGTAGTTCTGAGTCTGATGGGGAACTACAATAATCAGTACAACAAGTTGGACCTGAAGTTCAGCTGCAGCATTTGGTAGGACTTAGCAGAGATATGAAGGTAGGGTGGATTTCCTTGGGAGAGAAGGTGAAAGGGGACTTTTGGATGCTAATCAGCTGACCTTTTGTGCTTGAACATTAGGTCTGAAGTTAACAATATAAACACAGGCTGGGCAAGGTCATCAGGTGTTTGACCACAGAGAAGAAATGTGGGCCAAGAAGAAACATTATTTCAATGGGGCATAGTAAAAAAAAAGCGGATGGCAAGAAGGACAGAATTCCTAGAGAATGCATGTTCATAAGACTGATGCTCAGTTTATCTTACTATGTGAACTAGCAACCCTGTGGTTGTAAGGGGTTTACATGCATCTGCATACCTTAAGTAATATTCATTCTTAGCAGTAATTCCTAGCTCTCTGTGAAGAAGCTGGAAGATGGGGAGATGTAGCTAGGTATCTTAAGACTTCTGCTGTTTGGGTGCCTACCTGCCCACTCCTTTCACAAGCATTTCCCTGTGGCAAGCAGCTCTCTGAAAGCTGGTAAAAGGCTTTGAACTGTTTTACAAAATGCAGTTGGCAGAGGAAAAGTGCTTTCCATCAAGAAAGCTGGAGCACAGTGTTTTCCCAGCTGCTCTAAGGCACCATATATTTGCTGCATGGCTACTAATGCTACTCCTTATTTCTTCAGGAGACTTTACAGACATAACCCTCTGTAGTGATACTTGGATGAGGATAAGCAAACTGCCAGTATGTGGCAGTCTTTAACTGGGGTTGATACCAGGGTCAGCCCTCCTGTCAAAGTAGGCAACACAAGATGCCTTGAGGAATATGGGGGTCAAGACTATCAGTATTACCAGTGTCATTTGACACTGTAAGACCTTGGAAGCAAGACTTGCAAATCTTTCTGACTTGGTCAGCACAGCAAATGAGATTCAGCTGACCATGATACTAGTAGGATGTTCTTCTAATGGCATGTTAGGTGTGGTTGTTGCAATTTCTGTTAACATTAACTGTTGAATTTAGCACAGCAAAAGCCATATAACCAATTGAATGTCCCTTCCATGCTCCCAGACCTTTACTGGCCATTTGTCAAGTAGTCAAACCATTACTCCTCAAAGTGAGAAGGTACACTTCTCTGCCCAGCTAGTATTCTGAGCAATAAACAGGAAGTCAAAACACTGGGTGGGGAATAAGTTGCTGAGCAAATGGATGTAGGGCTCAGTTTCAGACCTCTTCCTGGGGGACGTCAGAATGACAACCACTAGGAAGAAAAAAAGTGAACAGTGAGCATGTGGGAGAGTTGGGGTGAATGGCAGTTTCCTTGGGTTTTGAAAAGATAACAGCCAGGAGAATATTAGCCAAAAACAACAATGTGCTGGAAGGAATGTTGAAAGAAGTCTGCTAAAAAACTGCCATTAAAACCAGATACATACATCTTCTCTCTTTTGACAGCCTTTGAAACCATCTTACATAGTGTAACATGAAGAGATCAAATGTCACATTATGGCTAGAGATTTGTGGTCAGTGGAAGGGCTCAGGACACAGAGTATAGGAAGAGGTATCTGTAGGGAGCCAAACTGGTCAAGATTTTAGAGTTAAAAGGCTCTGATTTCCAAAGTGACACTGCCAGGGGAGCCCATGTCCATTTCTTACCTCTACAGGTCCTCAGTAAATTATAGCATTGATTCATAGCTGCTTAAGTGTGAACTGCTTATCATTCATTGACTTGGCTGCAGTATTAATCTGGACATGGAGTCCTTATGAATTACAGTGCTAAGCATCTGTTCTTCTTCCTACAGAACAGCTGAACACAGTTCTGGCTTTAATCGGTTTGAATGTCAGACCTCCAGTAGGCATCCTTGGGCTGGGCTCCCTGCCGTCAGAGTGCTTCTGGAGGAGAAAGATCATGTAAAGTAAAGATCATGACTTTGAGGAGTCAGTGCAGAAGAAAATATATAGGAACAGGGTTGGAGAGAAGACTGGGACAAATTTCACCTCCTTCATGATGCAAATTAATTAATTTTGAAAGTGGGAAGCAGCTAGGAAACTATTTGCAAGCCATAATACTACTGGGGCATTTTCTTGGCAGCATCACCTTAATGAGGCAGTCTGTGCAGATTACTGACTAGTTGTTGCACAGGGATTCGTTGTCATCTCTGTGTGATCAGAGCTATGAAGGATGAGCAGGAAGCGTGGGGTTCCTTCAGAGTCAATATAATAGTGTTAACATTATAACAACTTTGTGTAATAAAAGTAATGGTCAGATTTCAGTGAGGATATGGACTTTCAGGTCATGCTGGACTCTAAATATCTGAAGAGGAACAGGGTGCTCATAAAAGGCCATCAGTAAGCAAATTAGAGATGTTTTCCTGTGTTTGATAGCAGGGATACCTTGGTAGGGAGAACTTGATTAAAAAACAGATTTGACCTCTTTTTCTTTAAAGGTAAAATAGTGATGTGGTTTATGGCTACTCTGGGCTGGTGAGATCACAGCTGTATCTCTCTTGTGGAATGGCAGGACTGACATAAATATTTAATGTCATGATGTTCTATAACTGACAGATTTTCAATGGGAAGCTAACAGGCATGGAATTAAGTGGGAAAGGAAAGAAGTTTCCTGGGTTTCTGTGGATGAGTTATAAGTGCTGTAGTATCTGATCTTGTCAGTGATACAACTGAGATAGGTAGGTACTGTGCTAGATGACAAGGATACATCACCACAGTGTGACAAACACTAGATTGTGAATATGGCTGAGAGCAGAAGCATTGTATGCAAGGAGATACACTGTGATTCACTGGATAAATTTAGTAATGATAGACTTCATATCTCAGCTAAATACTTAGGAAAAAAGATATTAAATTATGTAACGACCAATGGAACTCACTAAGTATAAGGAAGAAAATAATATAAAGTTGCCTAAGTCAATAAGGTGGTCTTTCTATACAGGATACAGTGCATTTTAACTAGGTAGTAAGAGATTCAATAGTAGTGTTATGAACCAAGATACAGACAATAGAATAAAATATTGGGAAATGTGTAGTGGACTTTAAATTTAGCTTAAAGAACAGGAGATGAAGGAAATGTTCATCATGTGTTCATAATCTATACTCATTTCATAAGGCACGTGATAGCTTGACTGCATGTATATGATTGTTAAGTTGCAGCCTACAATATAGTCACACCTTAGTTTCTGTCATCAAACATTTGGGTATCTGAGTCAATAACAATGTAGGCTTAAATCTAGATTCATATAGAAATGCAGGGTTTTTTGGCCCATTTTCTAATGACATTTTTATACATCTGTCATTTCAGACTAGACAAAAAATATTTTAAAACTCTTCCTCTTTATTTCACATATTAACAGTCTGGGAAGAACAACAAAGAAGAAACAAAACCCCATATGTATTTACAATATGCTGTGGTATTAAGAGGTATCGATGCCCACTAGAAAGACTCAATTGCAATACTGAAGCAATTAGACTATTCCTCAATGGTTTTTCATTGCAACACACAAGACCAAATACTGAAAACCAAATACCAGCATCTATCAACCAGGTATATAAAAAAATCAGAATATACCAAACATGTTGAGCACCATTATCAGTAAATACAACTTCTTACAAAGATGAAAATCTTACTATATTTTCTGTAAAATATTTATAGGCATATTACCTTTTAAGTCAGTTTGGGGAAAAGTAGAGTAGAAGGAACTGTTTTAACATTAAAATATAGTAAGTTTGAACTTGAATAATGTCCTTCAAGCAGTAAGGGTTGTGGAATGAGTTTCAGTAAAATACTTAAACTTTCAGCTGTTCTAGGCTGTGCAAACTTCACAAGCATTTTAAGCATCTTGAAACTAACAAGTCTTTAGCACATGCAAACAGAAAGTGACAGAGAAGTACCTGCTGTCTGGCAGAAAATTTTGCAACTATCTTTGCAAAGATCCCTTCAAGCAAGACTGTGAAGTTAGATGAAATGAGCTTTACCTTGAGTATTTCACAAGTTGTGGTGTCCTTAAAAACAAAAGTGTATGCTCTTATGAACATAGTCTTTGGGGAGCTACTCCTAAAATGAATCTCTGAGGTATGGAAGAAAGAAAGAAAGTACATAAGAAAAAAATATTTTCCTCCCTAGCTTCCCTTTAATTTATGTTCATAGCTCAGGAATTAATGTTATCATATTTTTTTCCCACTTACCTGAATGTTGGCCTGATTTAAAGCCACTATTGCTATCAGCATGATTGTGAAAAAGCTTCTCCCTGTGATTTTCTCACCTCTTGGTCTCTATGCTGGAAGAAGATTGACTGACCATAGAAGAAAGTATGCAATGAACCTTAAGTAGATGAAGTAAGCACCTGCCAGATGAGGAGGAGAGACATTAATTCCACTGGACTAATATTTCAAAGGTCAAGTACCTAAATGATGTGACAGTGCTCATATACAGACTATGCTATTTTTCCTGTTTCTCTATGGTTTGGAATTTTTAATTACAGTTTTTAAAGTATCTGAGTCTATGTTTTAGAATTTCACTAACATTTTATTTTTTGTTGAAACTAATTTATCTGTGTATTGTCGATTTTATAGTGCAATTATTGAAGTGTTCTTTACCAGCAGGTTATATGGATATATCTACAATCCACTGTTTCTTTTTTCTAAATACACCTTCAACTTAATTGCCTTTAGTAAATAAACTAAAATCATCACACAGAGGTCTTCTGGGAAGATCTGTTGTCAAATCTCAGGGTACTCCATTTCAACCATTGCTATAAGTAGCACACTGTTGTAGAAATATTTTGAGACAGCTCTCACACATTTTGATTTAAATTTTTTTTGGAAATGGTTCGCATAGCATACTCCAAACAGTTATTAATTCTGTAGAATTCATCAGGTCAATAACTAAAACAAGAAGAAGACACGTAGAACATAGGATATGCTTTAGAAATATAGGAGGGCTATCTTGAAGAGTAATAATGACATGCTAATGAGAATGATGAGTAATAGTGTGTACCTAGTGAGGTCTAGAAAAGCAAATTGTCAGTGAAGACAGGCAGTGCTATAAAAGCCCAGTTGCAACAGCTTTCAGTCTGTAGGTTTACTGCACTGACTACCAGCAGTTAGAAGTCCTGAGGCAATTGACAGAAATTAGATGGATTGTTTCAGCAGTGGTACATGGGTGTTTTAGACCCTGTATTATTCGTTACATCATGGCCCTGCTGCCCCACTGTAAAAGAACATTCAGATAAATCATGCACTATGTAACCAAAAACCTTTTATAGGTTGATGTACCTTGTGACAGTATGTAAAAGCACAGGAAATATAAAAAGTCCTCTAGTGGATGAAGCCCCAGGAAAAGTTTTTAACTCAATTATCTCACAATTAGAGGGAAAAAAAAATAATGTTCAAAGCTTTACTTGGAAAATTTTTAATTAGATTTTTGTACACCTACTGGCATGGAAATACATTTATTGGTGAAGTTCTAGTGCATTTAGGCAAGAAGATGATTTTCAAATTTACATTCTGATAAAAAAAAACACAAAAAACTTTTAAGAGAATTGATAAGAAATAAAGATTAAAAATACAAATCTTGCTGAGTGGCATTCCTCAGCGGTTGGTAGTAGGACCGGTGCTGTTTAACTCTTTGTTAGTGAAATGGACAGTGGAATTGAGTGCACCCTCAGCACATTTGCTGACAACACCAAGCTATGTGGTGCCGTCGATATGCTGGAGGGAAGGGATGCCATCCAGAAGGACCGTGACAGGCTTGAGAGATGGGCTCATGCAAACCACACGACTTTCAACAAGGCCAAGTGCAATGTTCTGCATCTGGGTTGGGGCAATCCCAAGCAAAAATACAGGCTGGGTGGAGAATGGATTGAGAGCAGCGCTGTGGAAAATTACTTGGGGATGTTGGCAGATGAGAAGCTCAACATGAGCCAGCTATTTCTACCTTCAGGCCAGAAAGCCAGGTATATCTTGGGCTGCATCAAAAGAAACATGGCCAGCAGGTCACAGGAGCTGATTCTCCCTTTTTACTCTGCTCTTGTGAGGCCCCACATGGAGTACTGTGTCCAGTTCTGGGGCCCCCAACAAAAGAAGGACATGGAGCTCTTGGAATTAGTCCAGAGAAGGGCAGTGAAGTTAATGAGAGGGCTGGAGCACCTCTCCTAGGAAGACAGGCTGAGAGAGTTGAGGTTGTTGAGCCTGGAGAAGAGAAGGCTTTGGGGAGACCTTATAGCGCCCTTCTGAAAGAGGCTTACGAGAAAGCTGGAGATGGACTTTTTACAAGGGCATGTAGTGATAGGATGAGGGGTAATGGTTTTAAACTGCAAGAGGGGAGATTAGGTTAGACATTAGGAAGTTCTTCTCTCTGAGGATGGGTGAGGCACTGGGACACGTTGCCCAGGCAAGCTGTAGATGCCCCCTCCCAGGAAGTGTTCAAGAACATGTTGGACAGGACTTTGAGCAACCTGGTCTAGTGGGAGGTGTCCCTGCCCATGTCAGGGGTGTTTGAATTGGGTAATCTTTAAGGTCTCTTCTAAGCCAAACCTTTCTATGGTTCTATGATCTTTCAGAATGAGAAACTGAATGAATTTATTAGAGAAAAAAAAGTCAAATTTTTTATGATGTAGAGTACTCGGGTTTGAAAAGCTGGAGAGCATGCTGTCCTGTCCGTGAGGGAAGTTGAAAGGAACTAATAAAATCATTACTGTGCAAATGCAGTTTTGTTACTTCATGCTGTCATAAGTCTATTGAAGCTTTCTGTAATTCAGTGTAGGGCACCATGTACTGATGCTTCTTCATGCTGCTGGAGTCTGTTTGGCTCTTCAGCTTCTATTTGATGTATTATCTGATGTCTCTTTTCTTTCTTCTCACTTGTCATGTTACCACTTTTTTCCTCAAAGAGTCACATGTATCTTGATCACTCCTTTAGGCACATGTCATAAAAAGTAAAAAAGAGAAGTCTGTGAAAATGACATGCTGGATATTTGTTTATATCCCTGCCACAACAGAAAATGTTCTCTCAAAGTGACCTGAATCACAGTAAACAATCCAAAACCTTTTGCTCAAATAAGTCAGCAACAAACAAATGCAGCTGCATTTGTACATGAATGTTTGCATATACCCAATATAGGTCAGTAGATGCAGTTGGTCTACTTCCAGGCTAAAAAGCTGGTTAACAGCAGAAATAATGCATTTGACTAGTAGAGTGTTAAAACAGTAAGCTGCAGAAAGTCTTTTACAGACTAATCTGAAACATAGGCTAAGGGTTAATGATTGCAGAAATATTTGGAATTGGGTCAAAGAAAGGGCCATTAAGCAAACAGAAGTGTCACTATGAAGTTAATTGTTGGAACTATATATAAATAGGGAAAATAATGAACTTTTTCCTGATGAAGAGCAGAGCACTAATAGCTCTGACTGCAGGCAGATAGGCACACTAATGCTTGCAATGTTCCACCAGTGTTCAGCAGCCCTGACCTGCAAATGTCTTAACATTGAACCTTTGTTGAGATCCTGCCAGAAGAGTCAAGCTGAGTCACATTATGTTCCAGTCTTCTGAAAGTGAGTACACGGGAAGGAAACAGAGATAAGTGACCTAAATTAAAAGCTGGATTTATGTTTTCTGAAGTGAAACCACTGTGTGCTAATTTCTACATTTAATTTCCAATCAACTGACTAAGAATACTGAAAGATTACAAGGATTAATTTAAAAGAATACTAAGCACCCTCTCCTGGCTATTATCACATCTGGAATAGCTTGCACAGTATCTCAATTCATAAAACCCATTTCATTATTTCATATATTTATATTGAAAATTTGGAATTTAAAGTAGGTGACATTTATATGCTTTAAGTAATATTTAGCTCCTGGAATAATCAGCTGCAGAAAGAGTAATCTTAGATATCTCTCATGTGGATTTGTTATCTCTGGATGACTTGAAGCATGAACAGCAGTTTGGATAGCCCAGTGTTAGCAGATTCAGGTTTTCAGATTCTGACTGATGATATATTTTACACTACCATCAGTGTTATGTCCATGCTATTACTGTTTTCTCTTACCTTTTTTAAAAAGGAAAGTTTTCTGTCTTTTTGGTATGAAGGTGAAAGTAAATTACGTTGTGCTTTCTTTAGTTTAAAAAAACCCGACAACTTGAAACTCTGTGTCCCCTCTGGTCTGGTGCCAGCTGTTTGATGGGGCGTCTTGCTGACTTCTCTGCACTGCTGATCAGCTCCTCAGTGCTCCTAGAAACTTAGTGATGACACTGGACTTAGCCAAATGAAATTGTTCCTTCCTTCAGTATCTGTTTGACTGATGTGAAGCAATATACCTCAGAGACAGAACAAGATTTTTTTTAGCAGCTGGTGACATGACATGTCTGATGTTTGACACACATCTTCATCTCATAATCATTTCTCTATTTTCTCAAAGTTCAAATAAATGCACCCTGGAGTGCCTGTTCAGATCAAACAGATTTAACTAGATGCTCACTTTGGGCTTCAGGAGTAATACCAGAAGTTAATGTTAAGCTTCTATCATATTTAACATAACTATTTAATGTTCTTGGCACTTGTGGTGTTATATAGGAGTGTTGCAAAATACGAGGTGTAAAATGAGTGCACAGTCAAAACAAGGACAGAGAACTTGCTGTAATTGATTTCTCCATATCATTGTGGGTAGTCTTAAGAGGTGTGAAATACTTCACACACTACTTCATTCCCTTGGAATTCAATTCCAGGTGTTTAACACTTTTAAATCTTTGAAAGTTCTACAGAAAAACAAGTACAGCTTTTTTACTGTGAGAAACACAAAAGGCAAGGTTTTGAAGACAGTATCTTGAAATCTCTTTTAAGAGCAAACACTGACGATGTTCATGGTTTCTGATCTTGGTCAAGTCACACTTAAGGATGACCTGAAGAGAAGAAAGATTTTATCTATATGTTAAAATATCGTGGGGTTAAGTAACACAATCAGATTTTTAATGTACTGAAAATTCTTATATAAGTATTTTCTATTAATATATTTCAAATAGGGAAGTGTGGTACTATCTCAGTTATAATTTCAGATTGCTATTACTTGAAATCTGCATAGCCTTATATAGCATCTCATCTTTTTGCTGCTTGTGGAATAGAAGGTTGGGAATGCCAGCAAGAAAAGTATTTATGTGAAGAGAAAGCAGTGCCCTTTGGTGCAAAACCTCATATGAATACTCATTTTCCTTAGACTGTTTTTAAATTTGACGCTTGTTCCTATATGTATAAATTAACTATGTGAGTATAAAGTGGACATTATGATAAGTACCACAGAAGTAAAGTCAATATTTTTTTTTCCAGAATACTTACATGTTATAAATATGTTTTTGCCTACCTTTTTCACATTTCAAAACTCTTAACAGTTAAGTCTTAATCAACATGCCAACCTGCCCAGTTTAGGTAGGTTATTGCCTTGATAAAGAAAGGAAGATTTATAATATTGTTGGGCTCAGTGATCTAAAAGGTCTTTTCCAACCTAAATGATTCTGTGATTTCCAAATGACTAATTTCCAATTGATTAGGTAAATGGGTGTAGCTTTTCCATCTCTACATATCAAGATTTTCACAAATACTTAGTATGTATTTTACATATCCCATGGCTGTATTTGCATTATCACAAAGTGTATTTATGGAATTGAGTATATAGTATCTTTATAATATATGCTTTATAGAATTATAAAAAATAGAAGTGCTCCCTGGGTAGAAACATTTAGAGAAAACTCTTTGATATGTTATTCAACTAACAAATACGTAAGAGTATCTGAAAGTAAATCTGCCTCAGCAGAGCATTTCAGAGACTGAACGTTAACAGATGAACTAATTAAATGATACTCTGTAAGTATCAGAGCTACAACAAGCAATACAGATTGTATCAGGTAGGAAGATGAGAATTTTTTATGGATAGAGAAAAAAGGTTAGACAATTAGATCCATGTTGCTTGCTAGGAGTCATACAAAAGTTTCTGATGCTTTGGTCAATGGTAAAATATTCTTAGCCACATGAGTGCTAACACAAGGTTTTTTTTGAAGAATGGGCTCAAGTTTTTCTGATACTGGGTATCTATGTTTTGTTTGCTTATACATGCAACTTTGCATTGCTGGACTTTGGACGACTTTAAAATTTGATGCACAATAAACCTTCTAACTTTTGTGTGTGAGTTCTAGAGATTAAATTTAATTACAAGATGCAAATAACAAAGTAATTTAGAATTCTATATTTCACGTGCAATTCTTTAATGCAGAACTATATTTCCTGGGTTAGAATGTACAGGAAAAAATTACTTATTTCAATCTCTCTGTAAGTGCTGGAGAGGTGATTGTTCAGGGAAGATATACATCTCTGATGAATCCTTTTGTTTTTAAAGACAGGATGGAACTGACCAAAGTGTCTAAAATATAACGATAAACTGTTTTATTTAACTTGATAAGAAACAAGCAAATTAAACAATTGCTCCTACCCTTGTCAGTGAAAATAGAAAACTTTGTGAAATTCTGAAAGATCATCAGGATAAACTTAAAGATTATCTGAAATATTCCAATGATTCTGAACAATTATCAGGAATAGACTAATAATCTAGGATTATTGCATGAATATGGCAACCTCTCAAGGTAAAACTTTGTTCCTGGGGATACAAATAAAACATCTTTCTATGTAAAGGCAGAAACAGATTTTAACCAGATATACAGATAAGGCAAAACACAGCTAGTTCTGGAGATCTTATGACAGACAAGATTAGTACAGACTAGTTAGTAGTCCTTCCACCCTGAAACCTGTAGTTTCTGAAGGATGTAATGTGTAGAAGGCCAAGTCTTTTATATCTGTTAAATCAGTTGTATTTGGATTATGTGGCAAGGTTTTGGTAGAGGAAGGAATAAAGAGGGGAGGTTCTATGAGAAACTGCCAGAAGCTTGTCAGACAGAGCCAAAACCAGCTGGCTTCAAGGTGATCCCACCACTGGCCAAGTCTGAGCCCATCAGAGATGGTGGTAGCGCCTCTGTGGGATCATGTTTAAGAAGAGGAAAAAAAAAAATCCAGGCAACTGCAACCAAAGAAAGGAGTAAGAATATGTGAGAGATACAACTCTTCAGACAGCTAAGTCAATGACGAAGGAGAGGGAGGAGGTGGTCCAGACATTGGAGCAGAGATTCCCCTGCAGTCCCTGGTGAAGACCATGGTGAGGCAGGCTCTCCTCCTGCAGTCCATGAAATTCCATGGTGGAGAAGATATTCACCCACAGTCCATGGAGGAACACCTGCTGGAGCATATGGATGTGCTCTGAGGGAAGATGTGACCCCATGGGAAGCCCATGCTGGAACAGGCTCCTTGCAGAACCTGTAGCATTGTGAAGAGGGGAGCTCACACTGGAGCAGGTTTTATGGCAGGACGTGTGATCCCATGGCAGACCCAGTCTGTAGCAGTCTTACTGAAGGACTGTACCCTTTCAAAAGGACCCATGCTGGAGCAGTTAAGAACTGCAGCCTGTTGGAAGGACCCACCTTACTTGTGAAGGTCTGTCTCCCATAGGTAGGACTTCACTCTGGAGCAGGGAAAGGGCATGAGGAGGGAGGAATGGCAGAGACAACATGTCTCTGGGGAGGAGGTAAGGAAGATGGGAGGCGCAGGGCAAAGTTCTTTTTAGTTTAGTTCTTATTTCTCCTTATCCTACTCTTTTATTAATTGGCAATAGATTAAATTAATTTCCCCAAGTTGAGTTTGTTTTGTCCGTGATGATAATTGGTAAGTGATCTCACATCCTACAAGCTTTTTGTTGTGTTTTCTCCTGTCGTGGTAAGGAGGGGGAGTGATAGAGTGGCTTGGTGAGCACTGAGTGGCCAGCCGAGGTCAACCCACCCCACCAGAGAAGAGTAATTTCACAGAAAGCAGGCAAATGTAAGAGGTTTGGACTCCTGTTAGAGATTTCTCTTTCACAGTCAGTCACAGTCAAGTATAATACCTTACTAGAAAGTACTAAACTTACATTTTACATGTCCAAAGCAGGTAGACCATTACTTGAATTCTCTTGACTGTCATGCAAAAGATGGAAGGGCAATATTATTTGAATTTGCAGTTCAGCATAATTAATGTTCAATATATATATAAGCAAGCATGCTAAGGAAAATATACTAAACTATAATAATTTAAAAGTATTCAAATTATATTGCTTACCTTATTGTAATGAGTCAGTGGGATTCCTAACAGAAATAATATTCAGGGTTAATACAGCATAAGGAGGAAAAAACTACTTGATCCAAACTACTAGACCCCTCCATGCAGTTTTCAAAGAAGATCCTAGTCACACTTACATTTGGCTTTGCTAAGTTGTCTCCTAGATTCAGTCATTTAGTGCATTTTTCTTTTTTTTTTGACTTGACAAAGGCAATGTCTTTTCTGTGTTCCTTAAAACACGTATCTAAGTACTATTGATTCAGTTAAATTCCATTAAGTCACAATAAATGAGCCTGAAATTAGTGATCTGTGAAATTGTGGACTGTTTCTAATGTCTTACATTGTGAAACCACCTACAAAATTTTAATTATGACTTTCAATTTCCAGATTTGCTCTGAAAATTACGACTTCTGAGATCTTACTTCTGTTGTTATACTTGTGAATTAAATGCTCCTCATATGGATCTTGATTCAGGAGGGACTTAAATCTATGCACACAGAGTTAACAGCATTTCTGGATGCAAGGTAGAGAGGAGAAGAGGAGAAGACAAAGCAAGTGCCTTAGGCAGATAATAGTAAAAATAGTACTGTGTAGGAATCATGGCATGGAGGAAGGGTCATGAATAATGCAGTGATCTTATGTTAAAGTAATTTACTTTTGCAATAAAACTTGAATCTTTGAGAAAAAGAAAAATGAACAACAGATGAATAATTTTCTCTGGATGTTTCGTCCACTGGGAAAAGAAAGCTTGCCTGTTTGCAAGCTTGCGCTTTGTTTTCAAGATCAGGTGCATTGGGATTCTTCTCATGTAAACATAACATCTACTAACTGGAATAAAAATAGTAAGTTATTGGCTGTGGTACTTGGAAATTTTGGTGATGAGTAACATACACTAAAAGAGGTAATACCTGATTCAAGAAAGGCATGGGGAAATTTCAGTAATCAAGTTTATAGAAGAAGAAATGTGCTCAAGAAAATGTCTACTGACTGACAAAGACTTATATAAAGCATATTCAGAATGCTAAAAAAGTTGCAGCAACCTTTAGGAGTTACCAATATATATAACATTTAACTGGAGCTAAACAGTTTGCAGGGGTACAAAGAACCTTACCTATAGTAAAATGAAAGAAATAAATACCCAGGGACCACAGTATTCTGACCTCCTGTAGTCAAAATGTGGGAAGACGGGGCTGTAGAAAAGAAAAAAAATAATTCTGAAGCTCGTAAGTCTCCTGTTGGTGGAAAATTTAGACATGAAATTGAGAGACTGGAATGAAAAGCCTGTTAATTTGCTACATGTAGCTCAGAAGTTGTTATAAGACAAAATCAAATACGTATACTGCTACAACTAACTTCCTGCAATTAATTCCCTTATGTTTTGGCTTAAGCTCATAGCACTCAGCACCCTTCTGACTCTGTGTTTATGAAAGAAAGCATAGCATACTTATGAAAAGATTTTAACACTCATATGCAATCACAAAATATCACATTCAAATGTGCTCTTTGATGCGGAAGAAGAATGAGTTTGGATTTACAGTGCGCTACCAGGTAAACACCTTACTTGCCAGCCAAAAGTTTCCCAATCATTCTGAGTTTTCAGTAGCTCCTTTGATACTAAGCCCTGTATGTGAATACATAAGGATATAAAACTAAATTTGGAGGGGTTCTGAGCGTTCACTAGTAATGGTAGCTCCAGTCATGAGACAGAAGAGCTCCATCAGGATTTGCCCACATTTGTGTTGTAATTCAAAGGTGGACAATGTTTTCCCTTTCCCCTTCCCTCCTGTTCTCTTTTTGGTCCCATATAGCAACAGGGAATAACTGTAGCACTTCTGAAAGTATCTGTAAGAAATAGGAGTTATTCTGTTCTGCCTCTGTGAAGACTTTCCTTACATGTGTCATCTACTGATAACATTACTCAAAGCATTATCTCTGAGCAAGTGTTTTCAACATTTTTATCTTTTAATAAGGAAAGCATAGTGCATTCAGTATAAAGGAGTTGGGAAGATTCAGGTGTTGTGATTACCCAGGCTGTGATTACCCAGGAAGAAAACTGGTGGAACAGGAGTAGTACTGGTGCTGAAAAATCAAGATAAACAATAAGATGACATTCTATGTCCCTGCTCCCAGCATAGCAATATTGGTTAATAAACACCATACTGTTCTCTAGAGATACTTACCTATTCAAATGTAGGATCACTGAAGGTAGAGCATTTTAATATATTAATTTTGTAAAGTGAATGCACCTGGATTTATCTGAAGGATATTTAGTTGCATAAACCTTTGGCTTAAATTCAAAAAAGCATAATACTGGACCCAGATCTTTGTCACATAAGAGGGAATATTAAAAAATATTTTGTCTGAGGCAGTGCTTTTTGGATGTGTCTTTCTTGGCCAACATATTTATCTCCACCCTCTCCCTCCATGAAAATATTTGGAAAATATGCAAATAATCAGAGAAGGATTCCATCAGCAGTTTACTTTAAGTGTCCTACTATCAACCAGGTGGTAAATTTGAATTGATGTCAAATACCTATAGTGTTTTGATCATTTAGAATATATTATAATTCACTGAGACCAGAGAATTTTATAATGTGCGGGGTTTTCTGTTAAATAAATAATGTTAAACTGATTCAGTAAGAGAATAATTTATACTTTGTTATATAATGCATATATGGAGTAATGGGCAATGTCGTTGAAGTTAATGAAATGCAGAAAACAAAAACTTCTTATGCTTACATCTTTCTTTGGGTAAGCTGTGTATTTGGCTACACTTTAATGACTTCATAAATTTTAAATGAAATGTTTGAACTAGTAACATAAAAGTTAGGTTTTTTGCTCAACCTTTTAATTTAAAATAGCTTATACACTAAAAAATAATTTAAAAACCCCCACCTAACCATTGTTCTTTCCCAGAAGCTTTCCAGCTCTCCTCTATACCTGAGCTGCACTCTGTTAAATTACATGAACAATACTGAACAGCCAGTTGTAAATAGCCTTGAGCAAACCAGACCTGTGAAGTCTGCGTAGAACAATATAATCTGATGGGTTTTGTCTGGAACTCTGAGTCATAAATTCTCATCTTCTTGCTATGTATAGGTTACTTAGGTTGCTTAAACTTTCAGACTTAAAATGAAAAATAAGAAATAATCTGCAGCACCTCTGTCTGTAAGATAGAATAGCAACCACCTGTCTCACAGGGATACTGTAGAAATTCAGTAGTAAACTGTAGTTCACTATAACTGTAACTGGATAACTATAGTTATCCATTGGACGGAACTGTAGCTATCCATTGGTTGGAAGTGTAAAACATACTTCACAAAATGCAACATATGAATGAATTAAACAAATAGTCAGATTACTGAAAATATGGGTAGTGCTGTATTTAACTTATTTTCTTCACAAAATTTCTGTAACTGTTTAATGACTTTTCATTTTTGGCACAATTGACATTCCACCTACAAAACTGTTAATGAACCTGCAACTAATTAATGTAGTAGTACAAAATACTTAGGTATAAAATAGTGTGAGAGCATCACACTGCTTTTGCCATGTTCCACAGATGTCATGCTTTCCTGGGAAACATTTTATATTATATTGACTCCTTGATCACTGAGAATTAATTACGAATCTATTTGTCTTCCTTTGCCTTTTCCTAAGTCAACAAACACAGTAGATGTACTGTTACAGAACTGTGATTTGAAATGATACAAAGGAGCATAGCAGAATTCTGACTGCTCTTTTTCTTTAAAGCTCTCAGCTGAAATAGTTGTAATTTAATTAAGACAAGAGAATAGTTTAGCATTTTTTACCTGTTTATAATCAGGACTGCAGTGAACAACATTGTGCTATCAGGACAAAAAAATAGTGATTTTTTTTTTTTTTTTTTTTTTTTTTTTTTTTTTTTTTCATTTTTT
>NW_009954442.1:3335168-3336319 GCF_000747805.2 Chaetura pelagica | reverse complement strand
TTTTTTTTTTTTTTTTTTTTTTTGGTCACAGTTAGTACTTCCTCCATAATTAAATCCCTGATTTTTCAGTCTCTGGGAAGGAAATTAGAGTATTTCTATTTCTTCAATTCCTTATAAGGTCTCAACTTGAAAGTAAATCAGAATCTGGCACTATTATTATTTAAATAACAATGAGGTGGATAGTACCACAGCAATTACATTTGCTTTAGCTTAAAAATGTTGGTTGAGTAGAGAAATGGTTGAAGGATTGCTTTCTCCTTCTGTTGTATGTGAGAGAAGGTTTGGAAACCAGCCTGTCCGATGTCAGCTTTATCACGGCAAGGAAAGTCCATCTTTTCAGTCTTGGTCTCAACCTTAAAACTTGCTATGAGTTTCTAGTTTCAACAAATGCTGTGCTACGTCCAACTCTGCAAAGGTCTCATCTTCTCTCCATTGACTCTAAACATTTGCTATGGATCTGCTCCCTATTGCAAGCAGTACTCTGTTTCCCTCAAAAGTCTCCCAGTTCAGATAAGCAGCAGTAGGAGTAGGAAAACAGGAGTAAATGGATTTACTTTAGCTCCTGTAGAAGTGTAGTTGTGTCCATACCTCCAAAAGAGACTACCTGCTTATTGAACCTCCCAAGTTTATTTATCACGCCTTTCTCCAGAGGAAAGATGTGCAGACGTGCAAAGTTGCTCTCAGGAAGGCAAACTTTCCTCTGTGGCACTGGAGCAGAGTAAAAGGAGCCTTTGTCTGTGCTGCTATTTACATGCTTTCCAGTGGAAAGATGCATACAGTAGAGGTGCAAGGAATCATAAGCAAGCAGCTTGTTATACCAATTGCCGTACCAGCTGATCTAGTTCAATTCACTGTAGACTGCTGTTTGTAACGCTGATTGAGGTATCACCTCTGAATTAGACCTTCCTTCTGACATCTTACAAAACCTAACACCTAAAATGCCTGTTAAACAGTACACACATGAATAAGTGTTTCTCAGAGTGAGCAGGTCCAAAGGTAGGCAGCACTGCTCCTTTACCAGGCTGCACTGTGAGCTGACCATGTTTTCCTAGTTAATGACTTGGACAACATGTAGAACTTAATTTCTTATATTCCTACTAAGGGCGAATGTCTTAAATTGTGAGAAGGTGCTTCAAATATAGGGGTTCAGC
>NW_009954442.1:3304206-3335158 GCF_000747805.2 Chaetura pelagica | reverse complement strand
TTGTATGCTCGGTTCTCTATGTTTTATGTTAAGTAATATCTTTAATTACTTTCTGGGTTGCTGCTCTTCTAACTGAACCTTGGAAACAAGGCCAGAGTTTTTCAGACAGGTGGAATTCACTGGGAAAGAAGGTAAAGGTTTAGGAAGTGTGATGACTCAGGCCTTTCAGAGGCAGAGGAAGGAATGAAATGCAGTCTCTAATCTTCATTAACATAAAAAAAAAAATTCTGATAATAACAAGCCCTCTCCTTGCTTGCCTTTAGTGCTGTTCTTGGGGTGATGTGCTATATGTTCTCAAGAACTTTATTCTTTGGTGTGTGTAAGCTCCCTCTCTCATAAGCTTTTTGCATTGAATCACAGGAATGGCTTTAGTAATGAATGAAGGCTGTATCACTCCTATTACTGTCTACTTAGCCTTGCCATCCCACAATAGGTGCTAAACTGCTGCAATTTAAGATAAAACACTGTTAGTATAAATCACTCAAATGAAAGACAGTGACACTGTACAGCAGGAAAATGTGAAAGGAGAAATTGTTTTAAATAACCCTTCTCTGTAAGAATTAAGCTTGTGAATCCATCTAGGGGTATGCAAACACCTATGCAAGTTATTAAAGAGTGCAAAAACCCTTACAGGAAGCCTTATGACTGGCCTTATCCTCTTTTGTTGCCCATGTTGGGCATGGCAGACTGTAATCATAGAATCATAGAATCATAGAATCTTAGGGGCTGGAAGGGACCCATTGCAGGAGATCATCTAGTCCAACCCCCCTGCCAGAGCAGGGTCACCTAGAGTACATCACACAGGAACTCATCCAGGTGGGTTTTGAATGTCTCCAGTGAGGGAGACTCCACAACCTCCCTGGGCAGTCTGTTCCAGTGCTCTGTCACTCTCACAGTAAAAAAATGTTTTCGGATATTCACCTTGAACTTCCTATGCTCCAATTTACACCCATTACCCCTTGTCCTATCACTGGTCATCACTGAGAAAAGCCTAACTCCGTCCCCCTGACACTCACCCCTTACATATTTGTAAACATTGATGAGGTCACCCCTCAGTCTCCTTTTCTCCAAGCTAAAGAGACCCAGCTCCCTCAGCCTTTCCTCATAAGGGAGATGTTCCACTCCCCTAATCATCTTCGTAGCTCTGCGCTGGACTCTTTCGAGCAGTTCCCTGTCCTTTTTGAACTGAGGGGCCCAGAACTGGACACAATACTCCAGATGTGGCCTCACCAATGCAGAATAGAGGGGGAGGAGAACCTCTCTTGACCTACTAACCACACCCTTTCTAATGCACCCCAGGATGCCATTGGCCTTCTTGGCCACAAGGGCACATTGCTGGCTCATGGTCATCCTCCTGTCTACCAGGACCCCCAGGTCTCTTTCACCTACACTACTCTCCAGCAGTTCAGCCCCCAACCTGTACTGGGACATGGTGTTGTTCTTCCCCAAATGTAAAACTCTGCACTTCCCCTTGTTGAATTTCATCATGTTTCTCCCCGCCCAACTCTCCAACCTATCTAAGTCTCTCTGAATGGCAGCACAGCCTTCTGGTGTGTCAGCCACTCCTCCCAGCTTAGTGTCATCAGCAAACTTGCTGAGGGTACATTCTATACCCTCATCCAGGTCGTTGATGAAGATGTTGAACAACACCGGTCCCAGTACCGACCCCTGTGGGACTCCACTAGTCACACACCTCCAACCAGATTCTGCCCCATTGACTACAACTCTCTGACTCCTTCCTTTCAACCAGTTCCTAATCCACCTCACTTCCTGATCACCAAACCCATACCTGATCAACTTTTCTACAAGGATGCTGTGGGAGACGGTGTCAAATGCTTTACTGAAATCAAGATAAACCACATCTACCGCTCTACCATCATCTATCCACCTAGTAATTTCCTCATAGAAGGCTATGAGGTTAGTCAAACATGATTTACCCTTGATAAAACCATGCTGACTGCTCTTGATGACCCCCATGTCCTTGATGTGCCTGGAGATAGTGACAAGAACAAGTTGTTCCATCACCTTTCCAGGGATGGAGGTGAGGCTGACCGGTCTATAGTTACCCGGGTCCTCCTTCTTGCCCTTCTTGTAGACTGGAGTGACATTTGCTATCCTCCAGTCCTCAGGCACCTCACCTGTTGCCCATGATTTACTGAAGATGATGGAGAGTGGCCTAGCAATGACCTCCGCCAGCTCCCTCAGCACCCTTGGGTGCATTCCATCTGGACCCATTGATTTATGGATGTCCAGATTACTCAACTGATCCCTAACCCAATCCTCATCTACCATGTCAAACTCTTCCTCTATCTTGACTTCTTCTGGGGCTATATGAATCTGGGGCTCATAGGGAGACCCTGCAGGAGTGAAGACAGAGGCAAAGAAGGCATTCAGCACCTCTGCCTTCTTTATATCCTCTGTCACCAGGGCTCCCACCTCATTCCTCAATGGGCCAATATTGCCTCTATTGCTAGTTTTGCTAGCTATGTACTTGAAAAAGCCCTTTCTATTATCCTTAACCTGACTTGCAAGGTTAAGTTCCAAGGAGGCCTTAGCTTTCCTAATTGCCTCCCTACATCCTCTGACAACAGTCCTATATTCCTCCCAAGTGACCAGCCCCTCCTTCCATGATCTATAGATTTTCCTTTTCCACTTAAGTTTGCCCAGTAGTTCCTTCTTTAACCATGCAGGTCTCCTAGCACCCTTACTAGATTTCCTAACCATTGGGACACTCTGATCCTGTGCTTGCAAGAAGTGGTCCTTGAATGTTGACCAGCTATCTTGAGCTCCTTTATTTTCTAGCACCCTGTCCCATGGGATTTCCCTTAATAGATGATTGAGGAGACCAAAGTTTGCCCTGTGGAAGTCCAGGGTTCTGGTCCTGCTGGGTATTTTGTTCCTTCCACACAGGATCCTGAACTCCACCATCTCATGATCACTGCAGCCAAGGCTGCCATTGACCACCACTGCTTCAACAAGGCCCTCCTTGCTGGTTAGTACAAGATCCAGCAGCGCTCCTCTTCTAGTCGGCTTGTCCACCATTTGCATTAAGAAGTTATCATCAATGCATTGGAGGAACCTCCTAGACTGTGAAAGGCTGGCTGTGTGAGTCTTCCAGCAGATATCAGGGTAGTTGAAATCTCCCATGAGGACCAGCGACTGTAGTTGTGAGGCTGCTTTCAGTTGCTTGTAGAAAGCCTCATCAACCTCCTCACCTTGATCAGGAGGTCTGTAGTAGACCCCCACAACTGTGTCACCCGCACCTGCTTGCCCCTTAATTCTTACCCACAGAATTTCAACATGCCCCTCATCAGCCCCTGCATGAAACTCAATACATTCTAGTTGCTCTCTCACATAAAGAGCAACTCCACCACCTCGCTTCCCTGCCCTATCTTTCCTAAAAAGCACATAACCATCCATGGCCACATTCCAGTCATGTGAGCTGTCCCACCATGTCTCTGTTATTGCTACTAGATCATAACCCTTAGCCCGCACACAAACCTCTAACTCCTCTTGCTTGTTCCCCATGCTGCGTGCATTAGCATACAGGCATTTCAGGAAACGAACAGAGCACACTGGTGGGACTAAATCCTCCTTGGACGACCTGACTTTGGGCCATGGTGTGTTCCTCTTGTGCTTGTCCCTAACAGGCCTGGTTTTCTCCCCTTCCCCCTTCACATCTAGTTTAAAGCTCTATCAATGAGCCCTGCCAAGTCCTGCCCCAAAAGCCTCTTCCCCCTCTGGGACAGGTGCATCCCACCTGCTACCATCAGTCCAGGTGCCTCATATAGCATCCCATGATCAAAAAAACCAAAACCCTGTCTATGGCACCAGTCTCTTAACCATTCGTTAACCTGCAAACTCTTCCTGTATACCTCCCTACCCATTCTTGCAGGAGGGATGGAGGCAAACACTACTTGCGCTCCAGACCCCCTAACTAGCTGTCCCAGGGCCCTGAAGTCTCTCTTCATTGCCCTTACATTTCTTGTAATAATTTCATCACTGCCAACCTGAAAAATCAGCAGCGGGTAGTAATCGGAAGAATTCACAAGATTGGGGAGTTTCCTTTTAACATCCCTAATCCGAGCCCCAGGGAGGCAACAGACCTCCCTGTGAGATGGGTCCGGCCGACAAATGGGCCCTTCTGTCCCCCTCAGAAGGGAGTCACCCACCACAATTACTCTCCTTTCCTTCTTGATTGAAGAAGTCCTAAGGACTCGAGGTGACTGACGAGTCCTAGGCACTTCACTAGGTAAGTTTACCCCTCCAACTTCATTTTCCTGTTCCTGAATTTCCAACGCCTCGTACCTATTCTTCAAGGGCAACTGAGAGGGTGGAAGGGGTTGGGAGGATTTTTTCTTGCCTCTTCGAGGTCGGACCTCCTTCCATTCCTTAATATCTCTTGAGTCCTCTCCATCTGTCTGGTGACAGGAGGGGAGAGGATCAGTCACTTGCCCAACGTCTTCTATCTGCCCCTGCCTCAGGGTTTGACTCCACCAATCTATTTCACTTTCACATTCTCTAATGGCCCTCAGTCTTGCAACCTCCTCTGTCAGCTCAACCACCTGCCTGAGGAGATCATTTACTTGCTCACACCGCACACATGCGCTGTCACTGGTTCCCTCTGATACCAGTGCCAGACTCAGGCATTCACTGCAGCCAGAGACCTGCACTGCTGCGTGCCTGCTTGGGAGCTCCGTCTGAGTCCCCACATTCTTTTTCACAGTGGTTTTTGGCCGTGTTGCGACCATGATCAATCTAGTTACTAGTCTGCTTTTCCTAGGATGAGAAGGCACCAGCTGCTCCCTGCCTGCCCTCGCGCGGCTCTCTGCCTCTCCGCCTGCCCTCGCGCCTGCCACGTGTCTCCTCTCTGGAGGCCGCTGCTGCTCTCTCTTCTGCGCTGCCGCGTGCTCCTTCAGGCTTAGTTAAAAACAAAACAAAACACAACAACATAACAAAAACCTAGAACATTTTTTAGTGTAAAGAAAGCATGGAAGTAAGGCAAAAATGAGAAGACAGTTTGCTGCCCTTCAGGAAGAAAAGCTGGCTAGAAAGTCATCAGTGAATCATGAGCTGATGACTGAGAAAGGCCGTGATGGGTAACTGACCTGGAAAAAAAGCATTACTTTTAAATTCACTGCCTTCCTCCTTCTTTCCCCCTCCTATCCAGCTTCCACCTCCATAATCAAGAATAAGAAGCTGGAGGAAGAGGAAAAGATGCTCTAAAGGTGATTTCAGAGCTCACTGAATTTGCTTCAGTCACACCTCTGACTTTTGAAATGTTGTGGGGCTCTGAAACAAGGAAAACTTTAGAGAGAACAGACTTTTTTTCTCAAAAGTGCAAGTTCTGTAAAGCCTAAATGGAGCCCAAACTATATGAAAATCTGATAATAGCTCTTCAGCTGTAATGAAATAAAATTAATTGCATTGATTTGCTTTTCAATAAACTTACCCTTAATGCAGTATCAATCTATATGTGGATGATTTCTTATACAGAAAACAGATTATATAGATATATGACATGTATTTTGTGCATATATGGTGTCAAATACTTTTGTCTCCATCAACTACTGCAGGTCGATGGTTTCAGATTCCAGGTTTTGTACTTGGAGCTGTAACATGAAATATGCTAAAGGAAAATACTTAGAGCACATATGCCTCTATGAGTACCACGTAAAAACTTGTTGTGCTTCCAGGAACTGAGTGAAATCAGAATACTTGGCATTGCTTTGATCTCTCTGTTGCTACTTATTCTCTAATTAAGGGAAAAGAAACACTCTCTAGTTGTGTATTAAAAGACTAAGTTTCAAAACAGAGGACAATGGAAAACATTTATGAGTTATTGATATTGCTTGCATGTCACCTCTGAAAGTGGCTGCTCATGTAGTGTGACCTTTATCTCCAGTTTATGCTATATAAGAGAGCCTGAATAAATGAATTATAAAATTACTTATATTTAGACTACCTTGATAATGAAAATTACCTTTAGTAAGGCTATGCAATACTCTAAATGAAAGAAAATTTTAAAGCTGGTATATGTTTTGAAATGTTCTAGTATCTCCATGCTTTGGAAGGGGAATCTGAAATTTGTTAAGTGTGGTTTCCTCATAGATAGCGTGACCTGTGTGAACGTTCCCATTATGTTTAGTCAGTTGGCATATTCTACAGAACTACACAGACTTCTAGTATTCACAGTATCTGAAAAATCTATTGATGCTTTGTTTTTATAAGGTGTTTTTTATGCTGACCTCACATGGCAGGAATTCAACAGAAATTCCTCGCAGTTGTTCCTTGAGGAGATCCTGCGTTGCTTGATCTAAAGCATATTTAACTGCAGTGGCATAATTTCCTTGGGGGACACAGCAGCACTGAATTCTTGTTCAAATGTAAGAAACATTTGGAGCTCTCATCTCAAAATGCTTAGTTCAAAACTCATGTGACAGACATGTGAGACAAACATGAACCAGTAGGAGTTCTGGACAGTTGGACTTGGTGATCTTACACGTCTTTTCCAACTGTGATGATTCTGTAATTCTACAATACTTGTGGTCACACAGATGAACTGTAATTTTGTAGTGGCAGAAGAGAGGAAATATGAACAGTATAATAGATGGGGATGGAAATGAGATCAGTAGCAAGTGCTTCTGAGAATATAGATGAAAGTACAGAAGACTAAGAAGTACAGATGACACAGACTAAGAAGGAACTATGGATGTCAGAAAAGGTTGGAGACAAGGAATTGGAATAGGTTGTCCAGGAAAGTGGTGGAGTCACCATCTCTGAATGCATTTAAATGGCATGTGGACCTGGTGCTTAGGGGACATGGTCTAGTGGCAGGCTTGTGCTGTTAGGTCTAGGGCTGGACTGGATGATCTTGGAGGTCTCTTCCAGCCAGGGACATTCTGTGATTCTGTGATTCTGTGACACTTGCAACTCATGAAAATGTGGAGCAGTGAAAGCTCTGTTAAAGAGCTGTCACGTGTACTGGTAAAACTCATGTTTCCATGCCAGTGGTTCTTTATGAATGAAGTTATCAACTTTGTACTGCTGCCTTTTATTGCTTTTTTTCATATGAAGTCTACTGACCTGATTCTTCAAGTTAAGGATGTTTCTATGTTAACAAGTTCACTCCTTCATTTTGCCTAAGACAGAGAAAAAGGAATATAAATGTCATGTCCCCAAAGTCTATTTAAACAACATTAAGATTTCCTTTTTGCACGAATAACTGTAATCTTACACTATTCTAGAAAAAAGCCACTTGCACAATCTTTATCTGTATGTATTATTTCATCATTAAAAAAAAAAAAAATAAAAGTTACATGTTTCCAAACAATTCTTGGATAAGATCTAGAGTATGTTTTACAAGATCCATTTACACAGTTTTGGAGAGCCTAGCCATTTGATGTAAGAAGGCCAGATTTTTTACAGTGCCTCCTATCTGCCTTACTGCTTGGGAGCTTTGGATCTTTGGAGCTTTGGAGATAGTATTTGTAGAGGTATTGTGATGGGAGCTTGACTAGTACCATATGGAGGCCAGGTAGCTGCAGGCAGTGATGCTGAAGCAGCAAAGTCAGATTAAAATTAAATTATCATCTCCTACTTTTCTTTTGTTTGCATTATTCCTTTCAGAGCTGATGTTGATGAAATGTAAGTAACAGTCATCTTTGATACATGTTGATAAAGTCAGCTGTGAATGACCTGATACTCTAGTGTTTTCCAGTCTTTAGGATTAAAAAAAAAAAAAAAAAATTAAATAAAAAAAATTAGACTTCATTTCTCATACAGCCACAGCTCAGGTCAGCTCAGCTTAGACAAATTAATGGAACTAAAAGTCTGAAGTACTTTCCTCCCTGTGCCATTCAGCTGCAAGATTAAGGGACATAGAGACACTGTGGGCCCTTCTGTTCATTAGCTGCTTTGAGCTGGAACAGGAGATGCCATGGTAGCAACAAGACCTGTATCATAAGGAGGATATGAGAGTAGGAGAGGAAAACGATGGGTCATGCAGATATGAATTTATAAATAGAATGTTATTTTAAAACTTTTAAAGCAGTGTGAAGATAGACTTTCTTCAGGATTTGGAAGAATTCAGTTAAGAAATATTTTTCTATTTGCCTTTTGTGCATGTTAGGGAGAAGTGGAGTAAGAATTTTGGCCTTTGAGGTATTCCTGGTCACAGGAACAACAGCTGTCATTAACAGACAAATATTTGTTTCATTTGCATTTGTGGAAATGTTTAATCGAGCACATTTAATCTCTGAGGACAGAATGCAAATTTTTACAATATGAGTCTAAAAAACAACAGAGGCAAACTTAAATTCTCAAAAGGCAAGGGAAAGCAGAAGTTTGTGGAAACCACTAGAAAAGATGAGAGTTCTACCCTAATGCAAGCTAGTTGTTTGTCCAATTTTAGTTTAATTCTCCTGACTGACTGTATCGTTTCATATTGTTCACCTTTCTTTATAATTACCTTGTTTTGCTGTTTCAAGGTGAGGAACTTATTTTCTGTGGAATGCTGTATGTAGCTTATCCCAGTTAAAGCACTAATTTATTTCCTGCCAGAGGGACAACATATCTTTAGTTTAATTTTCTTTGAAATCTTCTGCTTTGTTATCAACACAAATCTGAAACCTGAGTACACAGAAAATTAAATTATTTACTCTGTATTTGTTCAATGTTATCAGTCTCATAAAGATTCATAGTGTACAAAGCAGACGTGGCTATTTCTCTCCCCTAATTGCTTTAAGAACTTGATTTCTGTCTCCTTGATGATATCATTTTGTGCCTACTGAATGCAGAAATAACATATTTTGTGCTCTTTTATGGCCTTCCCTATCTCACTAGAATAGGTGGAATTCTGGAGATGATATACCAGTACAAAATTTTGCCCAATAACTTTTTCTACCTGTAACAGTAATATGTAAGAGAACATTTCTAACATGTTTGAAAAAATAGATCTGTGATGCAGTTTCTGATAATGTCAATTTTAATGAAACCTTTTGGCTTTAGCACAACTTCAGTGTTGCAAAATAAAACCCTGCAGTATACTTCTGCATGCAAGAGATGTATTCCCAGTTCTGTTCTAGAAATGTGTACACTTCAAAGAATGTACCTACTGGGACTGACTAACCAATGCTTCTTCACTTGCATAAGCTTTTCTTGCACAAGAAATCCTGTTGAAGTTAAAACTCCCAGATGCAATGCAATTACTTACATGCTTTAAGGTTGCATAGATCTTGGCAATTGTAATCTGCCCCCCAGCTAAAGGCTGGCTTGAGTTTCATCTGATAAAACCTTCCAGCGGATTACTGCCCTGCTGTGAATATCTATTTTGAAAGCTGACAAGTATATGGCTTAAAAAGTAGAGACTCAATTACAGACTGGAAAAAAAAAAGGCAAATCTGGCTTTTAATGTTGTAACTCTCAACATTCAAAATTGTTGCCGTTTACTGCTCTTTACAGCTTTTGTTCTCAAGAAAGACATGGCTTATTATTGCTTTCTTGTTGATGGTAAGGGAAAGAAAGAAATAGTGAACAGTCAATACTAGCCTTAACAATGACCTTCGTTGTTGGGGCAAGAACTGAGGTCATATTTGGCACTGAGCCCCAAACTGTTCTGCAACAGTGCTCTGTCCCAGCATAGACTTTACCAGAGAGTCCTGCTTTCAAAACTGGAGACAACTATTTTCAAAACAACAGTACCAAAGCTGAATTTTCTAGTCTCTCAAAGACAATATATAGGCTGGCTGCATTCCCATTCATCAAATGATTCATAGAAAACTATTAAACCAAGAAGTCTCAGGAATACAGTTATGTTTGTGAGTGAGTGAGTGAGTGTATGTGTGTATGAGACAGAAATGGAGTGATGCTAGGAGTGGAAGTGTCTTCTTTGTTATTTTAGCAAACTGAGGTAATGAGTGATTTCCTGCAACTATCCAACTCTACATACAAGCCAAACCTACAGAACATTTCCCCTCATTGAGTAATAAGCCTTGTCTTTTGGGAACTCCAATTCTCAGTGCTGAATTTCTATCTATAAAACAGTGGGATTACTGGCAGGAGCAAGCAAAGAGCATATGGGATCTTGTTATTAGACAGAGATGTACTGCTGGTGGAGGAAAGTATTGTGCCTTTACCTTGCAAGGATATCTTATGATGCATGGGAATTTTCTTCAGGTATCTAAACACCATTCCCAGTTTGGTCAATTCCGAAGGAATGATATAGGAGTACATCAGACAAAATTTTATGGACTTTGATTTAATTGAGTGTTTTACTATCTATTTATATTTTGTAAATTCAGATTATAAAGCATCTGTTATCTTGGCATGGCTGTTTGAATCCAATGTCTATTACTTTACTGTAAAATGAGCGTGTAGCTCAGCTCACATTCTAGCTCACAGAAATTTCTGCAATTCCATGCAGGTCAGCAGAATAGCACAAATTTATACCAGTAACACTATGACCCAAATATTTATTAAGCTAGTACATTTTGCCTCATTAGGTGTAGATTTTCTAATGTGGATTTTTAATATCAGGTGGCTGCAGCATGTTTTCTGCTATTTATCCCAGGTATCTGTTTAGCAGGCTATATAATTACTGCTGTATATGTCAAAAGTACCCTAAGATGATAATATCTTGTTCACCTACTCCCTTACACTCCTGCAAAAGGAAGAAAAAAAAAAACAAAAAAAGGGAAACTTTCAGGTCAGACATCATTGTGATCCCTGATTTGTGTCATTCAGGCACGCACAAAATCTTTGACACAGCATAATTATACTACTCAGTTACCAGAAACTATCCTAGCTAGTCTGTTTTAAATGTGGCTGCTGTACTATTGAATTCTGTTAAGGCCACTTTACTATTGAATTTTGATAAATTAGCTTTACTTTGTCTATGTGTGTATGTGAGTGTGTAAATGCTAAAAACTGAAACTTTGTGTTTTCCTTTTTTCAAGCTGATACGCATAAAGAACAACCTTCCTAAGGTGAAATTGCCATTTTACAAATAATGGCAATGATGAAAAAAAGGAACCCTCCTGATCCATGTCACATACAATATTATTACCCCTCTTTTCTTCTCTTTTCCTGTTCTCCTACCCACAAAACTAACTTAGTTTTCTTGGATTGTTAAAGTGCATCTGAATTAAGTTGCAATGTACTGTGCTCTGTAATTACCAAATGTGCCTGTTATTGATTTAAACAATTTTGATTTATTTTTTTTTAATTTGACAGACAAAGTAAGGTCAGGAAGAATTTATTATAATATTCAGAAAACTGACTATAACATAGGAGAGAAATAGTGTATAAGGACAGTTGATCTTTGTTGTTTGCATACAGCAGTTCTCATTCAGTTGGATTAATTTATTATTTGTTCAATACAAGTTCTTCATGGGTATTAAAATACTTTGATGCAGCTTTTTCTGGCTTGACTGCACAATACACCTTGTAAAATGCAATTTGCAGAGCTCTGTGACCAGCAGAATTGCTTAAGCAATCTTAGCATATTTTTTGTTCAGTAAATGCCAGCCACATAGTTTCACCAAAATAATTCTTTTATTTTTTCAGTGGTTGTGATATTGAGCTCTGCTTGCCGTTAAAGCTCATAATAGGCCTGCAAGAATAATTTTAGAAA
Organism: Chaetura pelagica; assembly: GCF_000747805.2. Lineage (NCBI taxonomy): Eukaryota > Metazoa > Chordata > Aves > Apodiformes > Apodidae > Chaetura > Chaetura pelagica. Next base: position 3,323,526 of record NW_009954442.1, on the reverse strand, counting down.
GACTATTTTTTCTTTTCCCATTCTTCTTTCTCTAAGAAAGGTAGTTATGGCTACTAAATAGGAATATTAAACTCGATAGAACCATAGAATCATGGAATCATAGAATCATTAAGGTTGGAAGGGACCTTAAAGATCATCTAGTTCCAAACCCCCTCCCATGAGCAGGGAACCCTACCACTAGACCAGATTCACAAAACCTCATCCAACCTGGCCACCAGGGATGGGACATCAACAACTTCCCTGGGAATCCATTCCGGTTCTTCACCACCCTTATAGTGAAGAATTTCTTCCTAATATCTAACCTAAATCTCCCCTCTCTCTGTTTAAAACCATTGCCCCTTGTCCTATCACTATCTTCTCTGATAAAAAAGTCCCTCCCCAGCTTTCCTGTAGCCCTTCTAGTACTGGAAGGTGCTATAAAGTTTCCCCAAAGCCTTCTCTTCTCTAGGCTGAACAGCCCCAACTCTCTTAGCTTGTCTTCATAGCAGAGGTGCTCCAGCCCTTTGATCATCTTCATGGCCCTATTCTCTGGACCCTCTTTTTTGTGCTGAGGGCTCCAGTACTCCAGGTGGGGTCTGACCAGAGCAGAGTAGAGCGGCAGAATCATCTCCCTGCCCCTTCTGGCCAGACTTCTTTTGATGCAGCCCAGGATGCAGTTGCTCTCTGGGCTCCAGCACACTCTGGTGGCTCATGTCGAGCTTCTCACCTCCTACCACCCCCATGTCCTTCTCCTCAGGGCTGCGCTCCAGCCATTCTCCCCCCAGCCTGTATTTGTGCCTGGGGTTGTGGCAACCCAGGTGCAGGACCTTGCACTTGGCTCTGTTGAACTTCATGAGGGTGGCACTGGCCCACCTCTCCAGCCTGTCAAGGTCCCTCTGGATGGCATCCCTTCCCTCTTGGGTGTCAACCACACCACACAACTTGGTATCGTCAGCAAACTTGCTGAGGATACACTCAATCCCACTGTCCATGTCTCCAACAAAGATGTTGAACAGCACTGGTCCCAATACTGACCCTTGAGGACACCACTTGTCACCTGCCTCCATTTGGACATTGAGCCATTGACCATAAATCTCTGAGTGTGGCCATCCAGCCAATTTCTTATCCATCGAGTGGTCCATCTGTTGAATCTGTGTCTTGTCAGTTTGGAGACCAGGATGTTATGTGGGACAGTGTCAAACACCTTGCACAGGTAGATGACGTTAGTTGCTCTGCCACCATCCACCATCTCTTTAGCCTTCTTGTAGAAGGCCACCAGATTGGTCAGGCATAACTTGCCCTTAGTGAAGCCATGTTGGCTGTCACCAATCACCTCTTTATTTTCCATGTGCCTAAGCAGACTTTCCAGGAGGATCTGCTCCATGATCTTGCCAGACACAGAGGTGAGGCTGACCGGTCTATAGTTCCCTGGGTCTTCCTTTTCCCCCTTTTTAATACTAGTGGCTATATTCCCTTTTTTTTTCAATCAGCAAGAACCTCACCTGACTGCCATGACCTCTCAAATGTGATGGACAGAGGCTTATCAATTTCATCCACCAGCTCCCTCAGGACTCCTGGGTGAACCCCATCAGGTCTTATAGATTTATGCACCTTCAGGTTCTTTAGATGGTCACGAACCTGCTCTACTCCTACAGTGGAGGTAATTGACTCCCCCAGTCAGTGCTTTCACCTGTTGTGGCCTTTGTGTTGAGGTTGGAGCACTTGCCAGAGAAGACTGAAGCAAAGAAGTCATTGAGGACCTCAGCTTTCTCAATATCCTGTGTTGCTACATCGCCGGTTTCCTTCAGGAGAGGGCCTACGCTCTCCTTGGTTGTCCTTTGCTCCCCAACATACCTAAAGAAGCATTTCTTATTGTTCTTAACATCCCTGGTGAGATTTAATTCTACCAGGGATTTGGCTTTCCTAACCTGATCTCTAGCTGCTCGGACAACCTCTCTGTAATCCTCCCAAGATACCTGCCCTAGCTTCCACCCCCTCATGCTTCCTTTTTAGGTTTGAGCTTTTAAAGTTATGACAGTGGATAAAAGGTCATTGTTTCAAAATACAACATTTGTGGGCTGGACCCTATAACCTTTGAAGTGCAGGAGAAAGGTCTTTAGGAATGCTTAGTAAAAGATTATTTTAATTTTTTGTTCAGATACTTAAGAACACTATTAATCTGGTTTTGGAAATTGGGTGGGTTTTTTGTGCAAAAGAAGTCAACAGGTTTTCTGAAGCTAACTATCTTTTCTTCCAGTGTGAAAAAGTTTGCTAGCAAAGTACATTAGTAGTCCTCAATCTTTTTCTTCACAGTACCTCTCATGGGCCACAATCAATCTCAAATTGGGGAATTTAGCTTGCTTTATTTTTATTTATTACGAGTTAGCATAAACTTTTAATTCTGGTATTAATAAATAGACAAAAAATTTAAACATTTAGATAAAAATACTTCCTCTTCACTCCAGAAACTTTTCTTCCTCAGTTCCTGGTCTCCAGTGTGCCTCACCGTACTTTACACTCCATCCGTTTGGTGAGATGATGGACAGTGCAGGAGGTGAGGGTCAGTGAGTTGGCTTCCTTTGCGTTTTGCTGCTCCCTGTTGATCACTCAGTTCATCGAGCATTTGCAAAAATAGAACAGAAACCTGCACAGTTGTACTTCTAGGTTAAGAATCAACTAAATTATTGGAGAATCTCATACTGTAGTGACTTTCAAAAACACCAACCTCCATTAAAAAGTATAATTTTTTTAAAGGAGGACAGAGAAGTCTGACTACGTCAACTTTATTTTTATTTTTTTCATTTTCTTGTCTCCTTGGGTTGATAGAGAGAGGAAAAAAAAAAAATCAGATCAAATTGCTGTGTAAATGAAAGAAAAGGAAATACATTCAAGCAGTTCTCTGTATGGCTTTCTGTAGAGGAACATATAGAGATTGGTACCTATCCTAAAATAACATATTATCCAGAGGTCACGAAAGAGGTGTTGTTGGTGCAGTGTTTCAGCTGCTATAATAGACCATTATCTGACTGCTCCCTCACACCTACTTCAGTATATGCAGGGGAGGTTTTTTCTATTTTTATTCTGCTGCAGGAATTCAAAACAACATGATATTTCTGGTTTGGGGTTTGTTTGGGGTTTTTTTTGGAAAATGAATGAACAAAACCAGATTGGTCTAGAAACTGTATATTGTTTGAAATGAACAGCTATTGTTAGTGTTGCCTATACAGATTATACCTTAAAAAGACTGGTATTTTGTCTTTGCATGGCATTCTTTTTTTTATGCAGTCCTGTGGAGAAGCATTTTTTAAAAGTCTATGGAATATTGAAGTACCAACAGATCTCCCTTGTTCCTGTTATTAAATTAGATTTCTCCATTTTCATCCTTCTGCTATAGCCCTTGAAAGAGTATACAGCTGCTAGTCAGACATTTCCTATGTTAGAAGATTATTCTCTGGTTTTATGAGAAGTTGTGTATTTTTTAAACAGTAGAAATCTGCTGCCAAGTACCGTTCACAGCATGAAGATAAATAATGCCATTAAACTCAAAAACCTTTTAATGATTCCTGTCTATTCAGTGGGCTTAGTAATTTAGATTAACATTTCCTTACAAAAATCACCACAGTTATTTAAACTTCTAAGCCCAGCAATCCATTCAAGCATTCTTTTATAAAGTGGGTCATTGGTGATTTTCTGAAAGCTTACTCTGGTAATTTTTGTATTCTTTTTATTGCTGTGTGCAAGAAGAAATACAATACGTGATTCTGGTTGTTAAAATGGCATTAAATTATTTAAATTTAGTGAAGACTGTCTAGGAATAAGGCATGCTATGGAGATAATTCTTAATTCCCATGAAAGCAGTTGTTGTGATTTGACAAATACATACTTTGCCAGTCCACCGTTCTGCCCTTAGTTATGGTTAAGGAGCAGATTAAAAGGACATGGCTTCAAACCAACTACGGAGTTTTTCTCTTCACTCTAGTTTCTACTTCTGACTATGTCTTTTATCACTGATTGTCAATGAACTAGAGTCACTATCACTTAGCTCATGTACTTCCCTTTTTACACCTATATAGTAAATATTTTCTATCTAAAAATAGGTAGTGCCAAAATATATGCACTCAGTAATTTGCGAGATGTTCAATAAACCTTAAAGCACATAAACCTTGTAAGGACATAGAGAAACATTAAGGGAAACACCCAATGCTAAAATTAATAACTGGTGGGTTGACATGTACAGCTTTACCAGAGATCAAAAAAAATCCTTCTGTAATCCTAAACATGAAACTGAGTTCACCATTTACTCATTTTCATTTGAACAAACAGGAACAGGGAATTAGAAGTTTGAAAAGAAACTTGCTTTTTTATTGTTATTATTTTAAATGTAGAATGTCTTTCCTAAAGTCTGAATTTGGCAATTTAGTATTAATCTAAAAATCCTCCTCCACATGTGGAAGAGAAGGTGTACTCAAAACTCTGTTAGGTATAAAAGATAAGTTCAGAGTGCATTCTTGGCAGATGCCACAAGTGCAGACTGCAGGGAATGATGCACTATAGATGGAGATTCCCTGCAAGGCTCATCACGTCCCTCCCCTTAGGTCACTAGTAGACCTGACAGATGACATCCTTTTCTTACTTAATTTCTTTTCCTTTTACACACACTTACTGCACTTCTAAAATCTAAGCAAGAATGTGTAATTCAATTATCTGTTTTGTAAGCATTAATTTATCAAAACATTTTTGAAACGTTAAAACACATTAGCATTTAATTAAAACTTTGGAGAATTTATTCTCTCTTGTCCACTGTGCTTTAGCAGTCAGGATTTATTAGGCAGGTATTAAAAACCAAAATCCTGTTTCCTTGAGCACTTCCTAAAGATACAGTTGCAATTGTAAACAAAGCATTCACTCTCTCTTAAATAATTGATGTAGTTGAAAAGTTAGAGATTGTTCCAAATGCATTATAGCAGAATTATTCAGGATTTTCCAAGTTTAGCCTCATGGAGGTTTTATGTCTGAACACTGAACCATCTGATGGCTTGCAAAGGTTTTATTACTCTGATCTTCTCTAATTTAGACTCTAAAATGTCTCATTGTTTTTTGCTTAAGAATAAGTGATGCTGTTTGGCAAATGTGTTTTTCTGTGGAAATGGGGTTTCTAAGTGGGTTCTATTTTTGTCTAAAGTAGTAACATCTAAAGGCACAAGACAAAGCACGAGAAGAGAAAAACTATTCTGACATGGTGTACATCCTCTGTGAAGGTTAATTACTAAATCTCATGAACTAATTTCAGTCCATTAAAAGGCCTGCAATTCAGAATATATTCAAATAAACTTTGCTTTTGTTTTCCAAACTTGAATAAGCATGAAGCTGGACAATATTGTTGTTCAGAGTTTTTCTTCTTTTTTCTTTCTAATGTACCAATTGTGTTTTAGGTATCAGAATGTATTTCCATGCTCTTTTCAAGTCAGCCCTTTGTGTTCTGGATAGAGGTTACTATTTATAATAACGAAGAGAGTGTGCAACCCTAATATAAATGAACCATTAATTTAAAAATATTAAATAGTAAACATTATGGATATAGTTATATTTATTGGTAGCATTACTAAGCAGCAGAACTATGAGCTTGAGGGTACATCTTTGGACATATATGAACTGTGATGAGTGCAGGAAATGTTTAGCTTTTCAGAACAGCATTAATGTGTACTGTTACTTTAAAAATTTTCTTTACTTATCAGAGGCCTGATTTAAATGAAGAGTAAAAAACCTGGAAAACAGGTGCATTTAAGAACATATTAGTTCCTAATGTGATAATGACAAGAAAATCTGTGAAGATGTCTGTGTAATTTTATGTCTATGCTGTCACCCAAAGTGGGTGAATATTTTCTGATGGAATTTTTGCAGGTGGTTGTCTTCACACACTTTGATGAGCATGTGGATTATAGGAATAAAGCAGGAGTTCTCATCTTCTTGGAAACAATTTGCTTTTGAAAACTGTAGATAGAAGATAGATCTTTTAAAGTTAAAACTGGTCTCTTGTATTCTAAGTAATGACATAATTAAGCTGAAATACAAACTTGAAAGTAAGAACCTCAGGGGTTTTTTTTGGGGGTGGTGGTAAGAGGGTGATACTTCTAAGTAATCTGGCTCCTTGTCTTGCCAGTTTTTGTAATCAGACTGTGCTGTGAGTAGGATTACAAACCGAAGCCCTTTTGTTTCAGACAATATTACACAAGCATCATCTGTTGTTAGAGAGATAGTCATCCAGGGAACAGTCATCAAAAGATAGCATGATGTCTTTACCAAATTCAAGCTCGTAAAGACTGTTCTGTTGAAAGCAGACTGGTCCCTTCCCTTTTATTTTAAGCCACACTAGCAGCTGCTGTAATACATAAACCAGCTAAGTTATTTCATAACAGTATTAATGAATTTAAATGAGAGCCACAGTCTGCTCTTCTCCATTACAAACTTTAAAGTGACTGGAATGAAGAGACTACAATTTGAGGCAAGTCATCCTTTTTATCTAAAGTCTCGCACTGACAATTAGACATATTCACAGAGAATGGAGAAATAACCTTGCTGAGGACATTGTAAACCAAATAATTTTACACTTGCAACACTCAGAGGAAGAACTTTCTTAGCTGTAAACCCGACATTTTCATAAGGGGGAAACTTCCATCTTCCGTCTTTCTGTCCCACACCATCTGACCTGTCCTTGAAGACTCCTTGTTAACAGCAGAAGTTAATAGCACCCTCACACAGCTCAGAGAAATGTACGATAAATGCTGACATGAAGGAGGGCATGGGCAAAAATGGAAATAGAACTGCTAAGTAGATATTTTTCAACTGATGAAAAAATGAAGAAGTAAAAAAATCAGAAGCTTTGGGTCCCTTCAACAACGTGGTTGAAATACAAATGTCTAATAAAGTAAGCATAGAGATGTACTTACACTATAATCCTAATGTTGGTTCTCAATTTTTACTCAAACAAATAAATCTTCTAGTCTACCTATAGTAATTTAACTTAAAATTCTTTTGGTGGACAGGAGTCAAACTGCTTTAGAGTTTCACCATATTAAGTCTCTCTGCTTCAAACTTTATGGAGCTGATGGGCATCTTGTGCTGGCTTCTGCCATGCCTTCTGTCACATGCAATGCTAATTAGCCACTTTTGCAGTATAAATGTGCAACCTGGCTTTCCTGCCTTCCACCCTCTCTTTAGATCTCTCTGGAAGTCTTCTTAAGTACCTACCACACCAACCATCCCTGTTGCATCTGGTGAAGACTTGTCATATCTTAGGGGATGCATCAGAATAGTGGTGAAGAAAATATTTTCAAGTGTTCAGAACTTCTTAACAAGCACAAAATACTTGTAAATGAGGTGGGGAACCGGAGGCAGGTGGTGATGGGAGCAAGACACCTTTTTAAGACTTCTGCTTAACTATGGAGTGTCTACAGCAGTGCCTCAAGCCTATATCTGCACCTCCTCTAACTCTGCCATATCTGGCTCTACACTGTTGAAGTCCCTTCTCTCAGATTTTACAAGTCCTATATTTTTTTTTGTGATGGGGGATTGTCTTTTTCTTCAAAAGAGAAGGTTTTAATTCTTCTTTGGGGGAGTGTTGTCCTTTGGAGCATTCTTGCAGACACAGGCTGAAAAAATATGTTTTCTCTGGAATATGGTTACTGCTTTCATTCTCCTAGCTCCTGGGTAGCACTTACACTCTTCAGGATAAAATAATAAACATTTGCTTCTGTCAGGCTAGTTCTTGACAATACCCTTGGTACAACTGTCTCATCTGACAGAGTATGACAGAGAACAGAGTAAAAACAGTCTTAAAAAAAAGTGCCCTACCAATTAATTACATCAAACCACACCCTGGAAATAGTTTCCGCAGGGCATACAGCCATCTATCTACATGTTATATTGGATTTTTACCAGAAGTATCTATAAACTAATGTTTTCACACAGTATGAAAAGACTAGCTATTACAAAATAGTGTAGTGTATTGTAAAGTTCCATAACATTTTGATGTTGTTCTAAAAAGCCTGAAAGGAGAGGCTTGACTGGGTGCAGCTGCCCTGTATGCAGGCCTGCACATGGATATGTGTCCAGCTTTATGGGGGAATCAAACAACGGGCTCAGGCTGTTATTCCCAGTCACTAGCCCTGAGAGAGGCCCTGTGACCCCACAGTACTCTGACTGCTGGGCTCAGGACTAAGCTAAAGATGGCCCCTTCCCGTTAGTGACTGCAGGGACAGGCTCCCAGACACGCCTGGCAGAGGACAGAGCAATTGTCTGCCCACAGTAGCTGCTTCCAGCTGAGGCTTCATGGTGGGGCCTGGGATGGCCTGAGCTACAGCCCCTGCTGTGACTCAGCCCTGCCCGACCGTGGGCCCTGCCGAGCCAGGCGTGCCTGCCAGCCCATGGCCCAGCCTGGCCCTGACCCAGAGGGGTGCAGAGGACTGGGTGCTGGATCTCTCCCAGTGCCCCTCAGCTGCCCTGCTTCTGGCTGAGGTCCTGGGGCAGGCTCAGAATGATCATCCCACATGGGAAGCCACCAAAATCCCAGCCCTCACGGTGGCCTGAACCATGGGTAAGTCTGCACAGTTGCAGCAGAAGACTGTGTTTTGAACTATGTGCTTAATGTTTTTAAAGTAGTAAAGAAATGGAGTTTATTATTAGGCAATAATTCGGTTTAGTAAATCATTTAAATATTATTGTGATGTTCCTTACCCTGTTAGTCCCGTATGTGTTCCTCTAGTCTTTGTGTCACCACATCATAAACTGAGAAGGAGAAAATGTGGATTTCTGTCTTAATGCAATCTGGGATACTTTATAACTGAAACCATAACTTTTCCCTATGTGAACTTTACTTAAACAGGTTCCCCTGTAGGAAAAAAAAAACAACAACCACACACACACAAATAAAAAAAAGTAGAAAAGGGCCCTTTCTTCAAAAAAGTAATGAATTTTTTGCAGGAGGCAGCCTTTTTATTAGCTGTTTGACCTACACTCAGTAAATGATTGAGAACCTTTCATAATTCACAGATAATTAAATTACTGTTACATCTCTGTGTGGGCAGTAGAGTCAGTAGCAGTGCCCAGCATAAGCCATAAGCTCTTTTAGTAAGTAGGAGGCTTGTCCGCCTCTGTAATCTCAGGACAAATTAATTAGTATTGTTAAGCCTTAAAAACAGTAGCACTGAAAGGAGTGTATTCTGCCTGGATAATATTGAACATGCTTAGAAATAATACTTGCTTTAAAATAACCTTAAAGCAAAGGCTTTGTTGTCAGGGTAAACAGCTTCTCCATTTCTTTGGGAGAACAGTCCTGAGGAGAAGGACCTGGGGGTGGTAGTAGATGAGAAGCTTGACATGAGCTGCCAGTGTGTGCTGGAGCCCAGAGAGCAACTGCATCAAAAGAAGTGTGGCCAGAAGGGGCAGGGAGATGATTCTGTCCCTCTGCTCTGCTCTGGTCAGACCCCACCCGGAGTGCTGTGTACAGTTCTGGTGCCCTCGGCACAAAAAAGATTTAGACCTGTTGGAGAGGGTCCAGAGAATAGGGCCATGAAGATGATCAAAGGGCTGGAGCACCTCTGCTATGAAGGCAAGCTAAGAGAGTTGGGGCTGTTCAGCCTAGAGAAGAGAAGGCTTTGGGGAAACCTTATAGCACCTTCCAGTACTAGAAGGGCTACAGGAAAGCTGGGGAGGGACTTTTCATCAGAGAAGATAGTGATAGGACAAAGGGCAATGGCTTTAAACTGGAATACGGTAGACTTAGGTTAGACGTCACGAAAAAATTGTTCACCATGACGGTAGTAAGGTGCTGGAACAAGTTGCCCAGGGAGGTTGTGGAAGCCCTCTCCTGGAGGTGTTCAAGGCCAGGTTGGATGAAGTCTTGTGCAAACTGGTCTAGTGTGATGTGTCCCTGGTCATAGCAGGGAGGTTGGAACCTGGTGATCTCTAAGGTCCCTTCCAACCTTAACCATTCTATGATTCTATGATTCTACAACAATTTCACAAAAAAGCCTGAAACATTTACGCAGTATAAAAATAAAAGCATTACCTCTCCTGTCTAAATGTATATACTTCAAAAACAAAATCATCCTTATGGCAGACAAACGTCTTTTAAATATTGTAGGCTGCACCAAGTATTTTGAAATGCCACACGTGCTGAGAAAATTACATAGAAAATATAAAGTTTTGGCAACTATCTGACAGCTGATACAGAAAACAGAGTACACCAGAGAATGCTAAACCCTTATCATGTCCCCTACTTTGCAAGCAGATTAATTGATTCACATAGGACTGAAACACATTTGATTAAATATTTGTACTAAAAATTGAAGTTCAAGTTAGTTGATTGATACAAGATGATGGTCAAAAATTTGACTGTATCTAATAGCTTATATACAATAGAGCTTAAAGCTTCTGGATGAGTGTCTCATACTTGTTCCATTAGAACTGCTCTAATACTCTGCACTTGCTAAGACCTCTGCTTACGTCAGGGTTTTCTTATTACACTTGTCTTCATCAACAGTTCATTTGCACATAATTACTGACAGCGCATGCACATTAAACGGAAGATAGCTTTCTGTCCTGAATGGACAAAACTCAGTAAGTAATGTATTCTCCTGACTACTTTAGCTCAGACCTGTTGTATGTAATGATTGCAGTTATTTGGCATCACACGGTAAAGTATGTGCAACTGTGAGAATGACATACAAGGCAATGAACAGTAGGAAGTGGCTACATATAATTATCAAGCTACAATGTGTAATTTAACAAGAAGCAAGTTAGTTATATGTACAACTCCTGTTTAAAGTGGGTCTAATGGAGAGCTGTAGGGTACCTCACTGTCAGTTCCTGCATTCTCCCTATATTGTTTCCAGCATGGCTCAGAATGGAGGTTACTGTGGGGGCATTTCAAGCATGATGGTCTTTTCTAGACACAGTACATACAAGTAAAAATCTCATGCTTTGTAATTTAGCAGATCTTTAACTTTCATTTTTTCAACTCTCCCAATTCACACTTCTTCCGTGCTACTTTTTACCTGATTCACAGTTCCAGAGCTGAATACCTACTTCTTCACCCACCAGTGATATATCTCTTACACGCTTCTGATGCTTGGAATCACAGCTCCTGTGTTTTACCATATACACATGACACTGGTGTAATGATCTTCTTTAGGTGTCTTTTCATCTTCTCTAAGACATGTTTTTTTATTCTTTTATTGTGATTTTTAAATTTAATTATTAATAGGAAACCCTACAAAGGTCATTGTCCTGCCACAACATAAAAGACAAGCTACTAGTTCAGATATTGCTGAGGTATGGCACACTAGCTAAGCTGGATAGGTCACAGCCTTTAATTTCACAGATAGGCCAGGCATTGAAAAAATAATTTATTTCCACAGTTTTGCTTTTATTTTTATTGTTCTTTTGTTGTTTTTTGTTGTTGTTTTTGTTGTTTGTTTGTTTTGGTTTTTTTTAATCTTCACACTGTCATGAGTGCCATAACAAATGAAACACCTCAGAATTTCTTATTCCAAAACCATGGGCAAACATGCTATTTTATATTCTAGCAATGCTATTATATATGCCAGAAGTGTTTATTGTCTTCAAATAATGTTGATCAGGTAAAACAAAACAAGTATTTCAACCTGTGTTGGGTGCATTAGCTGTTAAATGAATCCTTAAAGGACCATCATTTGTTTCTAAAGAATACATTTTGAGCAGTGGCTACTGCCAGTATTGGTGAAGTAGTGGTTTTCTATGTTCCGCAGTCTTGCTCTCTCTTAAACATTCTTTTATACCCTGTTTGTTTGTTTCAAAGAAGTATGTTCCAGGGCATGTTTACTTCATAGCCCTCCCACTGTCATTTTCAGAGGAAGTTTCATAGAATCGAAAGCATGAAATAAAACTATTCCACTGCCCAATGTCAAGGTCAGCTGTACTGAGGCAATGTGTCTAAATGCATTATTTGATGACAACCCAGTGTCCCTTGTCTCTCAACCTCTGAGGAGTAACCACTCAAGCAGGCATCCCTACTGAAGGGGAGAAGATACAGCACACCTCCTAGGGAAAGTGTACAGGAATCTCTCTGATCAAAGACAGGAACTGGCTTTTATAGAATCAAATGATTGGCTGCTGTCATTTAACTACTTAGCCATACCTCCAGAATCTCTTATTGAAGAATAAAAGGAAAAGAGAGGAAAAAAAAAACACAACAAGAAAGTGTTTTTTTCACCAAGCAAACTCTTTTGTTTATCTGCTCATTCTTTTTTTGTCTCTGTTTGGGCCTAGCTGACTAAGCTGCGCGCCTTGTTTGATGAAACAGGAGAGCAGTTTGCATTACAGACATCAATTTGGCCTTCTATTTGTACTTTCAAAGGTTATTACCAGTTCAGAGTTTGCTATGCCCTTTGTTTTCCAGTGGGAATCTTTCCACTCCAGGCTAGGGCTGTAAAACTGACAAGAGAGCGATTAGGCAGGCACACTGAATTGGAGTGCCCCGCTACACCTGCTTTGTGCATATCCTGGGATGGCAAATAACTTTTTTAGGAAGTGTAGTATGACTGGTATTCAGCTTCTAATCTAGTATAATTGGTAGATCTTTTTCTACAGAAGCAATACCTAGGCAGCTGTTTGTCATCCTCTCTATATTTGGTTGATTACATCTGCTTAATTTAGTAATTTACACTAGATTTTAATGTATTTTTTAATATTATTTCTGTGATCAGTCAAAATATTTTTCGATACTGCCCCTGAACTCAGTTATGCAATTTCTCCCACCTTGTGTAATCTGGAAATGTAATATACAAAATATTTTTCCCATGTTGTATATGGTTAATGAATGATCCTGAGCTAACAACAGGCTGTATAGAAGTCCATTTGGTATCTGGCCTTCCAAACAATGGTCCTTCCTTTGGTCATCCTGATGAAACAGTGACAGACTCTCATGCCAGAATGGGTTTTTGGAAGTCCTCGGTCACACTCCTTACTCAGAGTAACCTCCTTTAAATAACTGTAAAAAGAAGGAAACAGAGAGGACTGGAACCACATAAACTGTTCTAGCTCAACCTGTAATAGCTTTATCCTGTTGTTATAACCAATTAAGAGTTAATAAGATTTGTATATGTGGTATCAAATTCACTGCCTGTGAAATAAATTTACCCTGCATATGCATTCACTTCTAATCCCCCAATTATTATGTGAGTACAACAGCCCTGAACAACTTACAAGCAGAAACAGACAAATGACTGTCACTTCTTGTGGGTCTTCTGCTACTTCTGCAGCAACCATAAAATTACTACCTTCCCAGTTCATTGCTTGAGGCTGGGATGGCTGCTATTAAATAGTGAGAGATCATGTTCTTTCTTAGAGTGCATAAGGGAGTGTGTGCTTGAATTCAAAACCCAGTTAAAAAAAAAAAAAAAAAAAAGTAAGCATCAGCATTTGATGCATATATTTTTCGGATGTTCCTAAGATCTTACATTTTAGACATCCTTTTTTTCAAAGACACAAAACCTCATCAGTTTTATCCTGAATATAGATTTTTTTAGATGTAACTTATTGTTATAGTAACAGTCAGTCAATAGCATGGATTCATGGACAAATAAATGTATGCTCAGTTTTGAATTTTGTGAAAACAAAATGCATTTCTAGTGAGCTTTTTAAAACTTCCTGGGGGCTTTCACAATAGGAGCTGATAAAGTTTTATGGAATGCTCTACTTTTATGTTTAGTGAATATGATGAGAATCAATTTCACCCTGTATAACAGGGTAGAAATTAACTGAATAGTTTTGAATGAGCTACCCATAAGCATTTGCTACATTTGTTTTGCACAATAACATTTTACTCGGTGCAAACTACTCCTTTGAAAGCACACAATGTGTATATGTGTAACGGAGTTACAGCACATGATCAGGAAATTGGAGCGATATATTGTAAGTCTTTGTGATTTGAAGGATTTGAACCCACATTTCCCGAGTGCTTCATCCAATTATTTTGATGACAGCAATCTCTACAATTTCTGGGGAAAACAAGGCACTGTGCAGCTGTGCACGTTAAATTAGGGTCTGGAAAAAGAAGCAAAAGGAGACAAGTTCTGGCTTAATAGTGACAGCACTTCCGTAGGAAAGAAGGAGTCCCAGGATTCCACTCTCTTCTGTTATTTCTGTTATGCATCTTACCATTTTAAGACAAAAATCTTTGAATTAGGAACTTGGAATCCCAAGTCTTACCTACCACAGCTGAGACCAGAGTGATTCTCAGTCATCTCCTGATCCATGAGTGTTTGAAATCCCAGTTTTGAAGGGGTAGATTGGTACCCATCATGGTGGAAAACCATGTCCCTAATTTCCAAAGGAAGGTTATTTTTGAGAAGGTTTTTAAATTTTCAATCACTATTCTCAAATAAAAATTTTGAAGAATATAATTATAATAGCTTCCAGGTTTGAAAATGCCAGAAACATACTGAATGTACTGCAGTTATAGTGTAACACTCAGCCTGTGACCTGGATATATGTCAATTTTTACTTGATTTGTATTTTCCATTATTATAATCTGAAATTAATTTTGGAAGGCTTGCAATGGCCATTGTTATCCATCAGGCTGATGCAGTTTAATTTTGGATATGAGATATTTTGTAGCTACACATTGGTAATATATCGTTGGTATAGAAGAAGCTCTGCCTCTTCTGAAAATGTCCTCTTCCTCAAGTGTCAAATGAAAAATACAGAGTCATAGAGTCATAGGTCTGCTTCTGTCTACTCAAGCAGTGAGTTTCTTTAGCACGTAACAATCTGCCACGTAGACTGTTGCATTAAAGGTTGAAATAATTTGGCAGGAAATAAACTCCCTTGCTTTCCAGCTTATCCTCAGATGTTAGAGGAACTGGGGGCAGCTGGGATGAGATTCTGATTTATGCCCAATTTGGCATTAATAGTCCAGTCACACTCAATGCCTATATTGGACTATCACGACTACGGATGCACTACTAACAATACATTGTCTTTCTGGTCACGTTCTGTGAACTCTCATGGCCACACTTGGGAATTTGGTTGCTTTCAAGAACTATCACAGCCAGACTAATGAACAGTGTAATTTATTAAAGCAGTAAATGGACTAATTCTTTTTGATTGATGGTGATAAATTCACTGTCTGTAAAGCATGTGTAAATTGGTTAATACAGCCAGTTTACACACGCATGGAACTAAAACAACTCTATAGAGGTTCTTAAGTTTTCCAGGGATGTACTCAGGATAGCCAAGTGTTCAAATCTTACCCAAAAGCTCAGCCCATCGACGGGTCCCAAGGTCAGGGGAATGGGGTCATTGCTGCAATGGTATCTTCCTTGCAATGGTATCTTCCCTGACATCTGCCCCCCTCTCAGACTATTTTATAGTATTTTACTTTAAAGGGTGGAACTTGAGTGACTCTAGTCATGTGTGCCTTTATCATGAAAGCAAAACTTTCTTGCTTCATGATTAAAGGTATAGACTATAGGTAATTCAGTGCATAAGCTCAGTGAGGGGTGGTAGCACCTTGGGAGGCAGGTAACTTCTGGGATGGATGTGTGTTTTGGTATTATAATGAGATTATAATGAACAGAGTTCACTCTGAGTGGAGCATATCATCAAAAGTTGGCAGGCTATTAGGCCGAGGCATCAAATATGCAGCTTACAAATGTTATGAACAATATTGTATACCTTTAGACACCTGTGTTATCAGAGAGTGTGGGCGTGGCATCTCCACTCTGCTTCCCCCTCTATGCAGTTATTCTTAGAGTCAGCACACCTAGTTCCCCTGAAGTTGCCAACATCTAAGGTTGCCTATGGAATTACCATGGTACTATCTTACTGCATTCCACCCTACTTCAGTGCCGTACCTTTCCCTAAAATGAGAATATACGTTTAATTTCTAAGTCACCTCCAGCAATTACTCCACACAGACATAACAAATTTTAATCATATCCAGTCTTGAAGTTTTCCCCCTACAACTTTAATGAACTGCAGAATTATGTATTATTGTCATGTATCATCAATGTTTGAATCCTTTACAAAGCAACTTAATTATGATAATCCTTGTAGAAATGGTTTGGCTTTTTATTATTATCCACAAGATGCGGTATCTGAAATGGTAAAGCTGACATCCTTTGTACACATATTTCTCTTTATGTCCTTGTTCTTGTATAAATCATAAATTCATCATATGGATTCTTTTGTCTTTATCAGGCAGCAGCTTGCCTGTGAAATCCCATACAAATGTCAGATTGTTGCTACCTGAATGCTGTTATATGTGATCCTCTCTCTTATATTGGGATGACATAAAATAATTTTATCATAGATAAAGAAATTTGTAAAATTGTGAACTTCTAAGACTTTTAATTATTATTTCTGTAAACACAAACCTGTTTACAATCCCTGCATTTTCAAGGGGAAGTAGTGACTCTTGATAGTTTATTTATAGCATTAAAATGTGAGAAATATTCTCCCGTTGGAAACAGATTTGAGACAGGCATTGATGAATAGTTATTCTGGATTTCAGACCCTACTGAGGAGCAAGGTCAGGGTGCTGTGAAAGCTGACTGCCCCCGTACAGTGGGAAGCCAGACTGCAATGGTGATGATGGCATAGCTGGTGGCCTCACCCAGAGGGTACAATTCCAAAGGCTCTGACTGGTTATGGGGTCTGTCAACAACCCATGGTATGACAGGTGGTGACCTAGGACCATGGTCCACCCAGGGCATCCAGCCAGGAGCACAAGGAGGTAATGCTAGAGACAAGACTGGAAACAGCCTGGAAACAATATATACAAGGAGACCATGGAGCTGGAGACCAGCACTCCTACAGTGTCACAGAGGCAGGGACTGACAGCGCCAGGCCAAGCTGCAGTGGGTTCCTGGGCCCGCAGCAGGAGACCCCAGGAGAGGCAAGTTAGAGACAGTCAGGCCCAGTAGTGGCTCTAAGGGTCTGACAGCATGTTATCAAAATTTAGTTTGGACAAGTGTAAAAGGCTTGTCAATTAGCCTGTGCAAGGGAAGGGATAAATGAAAAGCTTCTTCCTTTTCACAACTCTACATAATGAGCTCATATAGTATGAAGTGTAATGTAAATTACAGACCACTTTCCTAACATCTAATACGGCAGGGTGGAGTAGGGATTAAATTAGAAACAGGTCATGCTTTTAGGGTCTAGTATTACATTGCATTGTGTTACAAGTACGAACTCTGGAAAAAAGAAAATAGCCTACTGTATGTAACAGAAGAAAACCACTTATGTTAGTGTTGTATAAACTGATAATCCTAGTGGTGGTGAGGGGGTTTATTATACTGCATGAAAACATTCTGTCAGAATATCCACAGTAGAGCTTCTTCCTCCACATCCTTCTGTCCTTCTCCATTTTGAGAGAAAATATCACTCTCATTAGTGAAGCAGATGGAGGATATTATTTAGACATTTTTTGGAACCAAATAATTCTTGTAATGCTTATTGCTAGTCAAAGTACCTAGAATCTTCTGTTAATATGTGAGGAACATCATGGTTATTTTACCAAGTACCTATTCAGAAAACTTAAGGAAAATTAAAATTTTAAATTTCTTTTATCCTAACAAGTTCAAAATTAGTTCTTCTCTTACTTCAAGTTACATCTTGCAAATTCATTTTTCAAACATATGTTACATAACTGCTGCTCTTCACTAAGTAGAAAATGGGGTAAAACTAGTCATACAGGAAACAACAGTATTCCATCTTTTCTGCTGTTGGTTTTGCTGCAAATAATTACTCCACAAACATGTATAGTGAATACATTTAGCAGAGCAAATTTATTATTCTACCACTATTATAAATATTTCAGGAGCTCATTTAGTTTCCTGAAAACACAGACAGAACTATCCAACAAAATTATATTTACAGTATTAAGACTTCATTTTGACAGTTTTGGAAGCAATGGAATTTCAGCTTGATACGAGAACAAGGCTACCCATCCCAAAAAATCTAAGATATAGAGTGGTCAAAGAACCAATGTAAGAGGCGATAGTTAAGGTTAGATATCTCATATGCCAAAACCATGCCATGAGAAATTTAGTTCAGGTTACCCTTGCATACTTATTTGGAAGGAAGGCTTTTTTACCTTTTGGAAGGACACTTTCAAAGCCACAGTGAAGATAATCTTTGAGGTTTTCCTCTTCATCAGACTTTATGTATTTAAGACAACGAAAAGGCAGGACGTCTTTTGTTTATTGTGCTGGTTTTGTTCTGTTACGGTTTCATAGCAGGGAAGGGGCTCTAGGAGTGGCTCTTGTAAGAATCTACTAAAAGCTCCCCCAGCTGAGGTAGCCAAAGCCAGGTCATTAGAAAGAACTGATATAAGACCTGAGCAGAGAGCAAGCAAAAGAGCTGAGCTGGAGAGGTCAAAGCGCTGCAGGCTAAAGATCCTGAGGTTGGTGAGGAAGAAGTGGGAAGAAGGTGCCTGAAGTTTTTCTGCATCCCATGGGGAGATGGCAGGCTGTACCCCTGCATTCATGGAGGAATATGGTGGAACATTCCCTGAAGGTGCCAGGAGGGGCAAATGTGGACTTGCAGCTCATGGACTTGGATCTGCAACTGTGAAGGACCCTGTGCCAGGAGAGGTGACTGTTCCCAAAGCAGCCCATGACTCTGGGAAGCCCATGTTGGAGCAGCTTGCTCCTGAACTCATGGGAAGGACTCATATAGAGATTCATGAGAACTCTCTTCTGTGGGATGGACCCTGTGGGGAAACAGGGAAGAACTGTGAAGAACCATTCTCCTTGAGGAGGAAGGAGCAGCAGGAACCACTAGACTGTGAACTGACTCTGAACCCCATCCCCTGTGCCCCTGTACTGCCTGGTGGGAAGGATGTAGAGAAATCAGGAACAAAATAATTTGGGCCTGGGAAGAAGGGAAGGGTGGGAGGGGTAAGGTATTTAATTAAGCACTGCTCTTTGTGTCTGTAACTTTGCTGTTAGGTTGCAATATTTTTTTTTTTTATTTTCTTTCCAGAAAAAGAAATTATTGTTTCAAATTGTTTTCAACATGCATTTCAGTCCAGTTTGGTTCCATATGTTTTGTTACCAAAACCTTTTCTCAGTTTCAGATTCTTACTTCTTTGTCATCATGAGTTATGAACTATTAAGAGGGAGGCATCTATTTATACTAACAATATTAGATTGTTTTAAACCCAGGCTGATGTATTTCTTTATCTCATATAATGACTTCTAGGAATGAACAGAGGGAGTTCTGTCCATCCATTTTTCCCTTAGCCTGAGAGTAAATAACTCACCAGCATACTACCCAAGGCTTTCTTTTCCCGCCCTT
>NW_009954442.1:3272972-3304160 GCF_000747805.2 Chaetura pelagica | reverse complement strand
AGCCCTGCTGACCTGATCACCACAAGGTTCCATAAGACCATTGGAAAGCTGTTGTCAGATCCCTTTTTTGTCTCTCCTGAAGTTGTACTTTCTCTTCTTAACCACAGCAGTTTCCCAAAGTATGTGTCATATAGTTTTTATTTGCCTAACTATTTCAATCATGGTTCAGTGGGACAAGATGTTCAACCGTTTCTTCAGTAGAAGATTCTCAAGCATATGATATGTTACATTTCAGATTCTGCAATCCACTGCAATTTATTTGTCTCTTAATAGGAAGAGCACTATCCAGAAATCTTATCCATTACCTACCACACAAAAAGTCCCTTAATGAAACAAGAAGGAACACATTAAGCAATGTAAACAGTATGCAAAATATGAATGTTTTCTAGTCCATCATCACATGAAGTGCAAATGCCATTTTTGACATTGCTGTTTTACACAAGACTGGTTTCTTGCTTGTAGAACAATGTAACTACTTTGTATGTTTGAATGATGCATGTTTCTTAATGGAAACTTTGGGGAATGGCAGACTATATTTCTATATACAGAAGTACGTGGAATGATCTTAAATTTATCCAGCCAAATTGCCATGTGTCTTGTACCTTGCATGATGGATGAAGTCTTAAGGAGATTAAAATCTTAGCATTAAATAGTATCTTTAAAAGAATGCAGTAATGAGTGCCATGTTTAACAGGAAATGTGATAATACAGTTGGTTGAAAACCTATCCAAAAGACTCTTTGGAGTTCCTGTTCACAGCCTGCTCTGCTGGACGGGTGTCATATTGTTTTTTGGTTATTGCTGCTTAAAGCACTGTCATAATTCCTTAAACCCTTACTTCTTTTTTGAACATCTCCTTTTGTTTTTTTTTGTCATAACAGTCACAACTTTTTCAAACTTAGGGGTGTTACTTAGCATGAAGGAATAGGGATAATTGGTAGAGGAAACCCAGTACCTAATGGACTTCCTGGTGCTTATGACTGATTTCTGGAGTTCTTAAAATTTGACCACCGAATCTTTTTGTTTTCTGGGACTATGGAAAGGACTAATTTTATGGACTTTTGTCTTCAAAACATGCTTTCCTCTAGCTACCATATTAAATATTGTTAGGGCTCTTTTCGTTATTTAGGACAATAACATAGAAGATAATTAAAATGAATTGACAATTGTTTATGAAACCACCTTGATTCTAAATATAGTTTTTCCTTGCATTTAAGAATTTAAAGCAAATTTTTTCTAGTTGCTTGAGTTGCATTCTGGACATACCAAACATGCTTACTAAAATTATAGTAACATTTTCTACTGTCCTTTGTAAGGACATTGTAAGATGTAATGATACTCTCTTCGGGAATTTATAAAGAACTGCCACATAGAAAGAGACTATTAATAAACAGGCATTTTAGTTAATTTGTTTGATTCTTACATATTCAGGTGATGTTTCTTTGTGATTTTGCATAATATACCAGGGACAGTTTATCTGCCTTTTGTTTAAGGAAGCAGCAGATCTATTTTACTTGTTAAAATCTCTTCCTTAAAAAAATATCACACTGAAAATAAGGCTATTTCCAATTCATGAAATATCACACTCAAATTAGTCCTAAGAATTTGACTTTTTGGAATTACGCCTTTTGTTTTACAGTTTAAAACCTAACAGAATATGTTACAGTGTCTGGGCCTCAGGCATATTTATTGCAGCAGTGAAGGCATTTACTGTGGATTTTTTTGTGGGATCCCCCTTCAGATGTTCTTTTTAAATTTTCTTCTGACTTGCTTATTTTTGTTTGCAACCAGTTGCCCTAGCGTGACATCTAGAATAGTCAATTGCCAAGGCATTCACCTGGCATAGGGGACATGAAATGTTAAGTATCTGTTTTGAGTCAGCCATACATATGTCATGAGGCAGATTTTTCCACCTTCCAGAAAACTTACAAAGCCACTAAGACACTAGCTCCACTATACAGATCTTCAACTCTTTTCAGTCTTCTTTGTTTGAGCTTTTGATTTTTTAAATTAGGAAAAGACCAGAAAAACTTCTCCTGCATAAAAGGGAGTGGAAACAGAAGAGAAGGGTTGGAAATTCTGGAGATAGCCCATATAAGTTTGGATTTGTTGCTCATATTGCTGCAAGGAAGCAATGGCAGCTGCTGGGAGCCACCCCTCCTTTTTTTTCCCCTCTAGCAATAAGTGTTTTCTGGTATCTCCAGTGTAATGTGCTCTAGGCAGCCCTACTTTAGCAGGGGAGTTGGACGACGTGATCTCTAGAGGTCCCTTCCAATTCCGACAGTTCCTGAAAGAGCAGCAGACTTTACTTTCTAGGGATTTACCACAAGCTATGTAGGCAACAGCAAATTTTGCTTATGCCTTTAAACTAGACCTGAATCTCTGAGAATAAATGTACATGATGATGGCTTCCACAGTGGCACCACATGTTTAAAATGCAATCCTTGTTACAGCATTGTAATTAATATGGTTCTCCTTGTTGGCCTGACAATTTAAATGAGTGATATATGCATGGACCACAAGAAGGTTTTACTTGAATTAGCTGTTTCCTATTGATATTCATATATTTACTGAGGCTTTCTTTGATAACTTCAAGCTTTATAGCTACTGCATGGTTCCCTTACAAAATTATGTGTAAATTAATATGAATGCATGCATACATACATATACACATGCATATATGCAAATGTATGTATGCATGTATTTGCATTTCTTCCACAGTCAAAAATATAATATTTTGAGGTATAATAAAAAAATGTATCTTTGAGTCTGCTTTCACAGTCAGAACCTATTTAGTGAATTTGTAATTGCATAGTAAGATCCTGTGGTTATTTGGACAGTATTTATTAGAGCACAAAGAGCAAGGAGCTGACTCTCCCTTGTACCCTGGAGGCTGAAGACATCCGCTTCAGGATTTCCTGTGGTATCAGTTAGTGCAGTGACTGAGAAATGAGATTTTGATTTCAGAAAGCTTAAATCAGGTCTGCAGTAAAATGTGGCATAACACTTTTTGATATCTACCTATTGTGCCCCTGGAAAGTTAACCTTCATTTCTAGCTTCTAAAATTCTAAGGATCTATACTATTTATAATTGTCAGTGGTCATAGTATTTAGTTTAATTTTAAACTTAAACAAAAATGTTAGCATTGCACAGAATTTAGCTCACAGAAATCTTATATTTCAATTTCTACTGTAATAAGCAAATTATTGCCTACCTTCTTTGAATTTGCACGTGAATGTAGGTATATTACAGTTTTTCATCTGTGGTGCTAAAATGCTTCTTCACAGTCAATGAATGAGCAAATGTATTAATACTTTTGTGTTTCTCTGTGAGTATAAATATTATTATAAAAAATAAGATTTCACAAACTGTTGTCAAACTGTATTCTCTCACTCTCTCATCTTTAATAAAGTCTTAATCATTAATGCAGTAGGTTTGTGCTTAGTTCTCAAATATCTTGTAACGTTAATGTAAAGGTCAATTGTATATGAAGAATTGTTTAGTTGCACAATTTGTTGACATTGTTTAAGTAATTCTTCCTATAATGTGCTCTTTTACACCCTGAGTTAATAGAGAGCATCTGTCATTCGTTTAAATGCCAGCCCAGCATTAAACTATAACACCTGTTCTCTTCTAAGATGAAGCTATTTTAAGATGCTGATTTCAAAAACTGTCTTGAGTACTCAGTAACCTGATTGTCAGAGTGCAAAAGATTCGTGGTTTCTTTTGAAACCAAAGCTTGTACTATGAGGTCCCTTCTGAGAATTTTTTCAGTTGTTTTACCACTGTACAGCTGTGAATAACAGAGGTCAGGATCAAAACCACATTGTTTTCATCTGAGTCTTAATATTATAATATTAAAGAACCATTTATCACAGCCTTTTTTTTTTTTTTTTTTCCATTAGATAAGAACATTTTTGCATAAAATACTGTAGTGAATAGAGATAGGATAGGTAGACTGTACTGTCTCTGTACTGTCTAGCTTGACCAGAAAGAAGATTTGGCCTCCCTTTCTTTGTGTAATCCATTGAAATGTGAGGTGTTAGTTCTATCAGCCATTCCCGAAGAAAGCTGATAATCAAAAATGGTTTGGGTTGGAATGGACTTTAAAGATCATCTAGTTCCAATCCCTTTGCCATGAGCAGGGAGACCTCCCACTAGAACAGGTTGTTGAAAGTCCAACCTGGCCTTGAACACTTTTTTCCACAGCTTCCTAGGCAACTTTTGCCAGTGCCCCATCACCCTCATAGTGAAAAATTTCTTCCTAGTGTCTAATAAATCTACACCCTTCCAAGTTAAAACCACTACCCTTTGTCCTGACACTACGTGCCCTTATAAAAAGCTCCCCTCCATCTTTTTTGTAGGCCCCCTTCAGGTACTGGAAAGCTGTTATTAAATCCCCCCAAAGCTTTCTCTTCTCTGGCTGGACAATCCCAGTTTTCTCAGCCTGTCTTCATAGGAGAGGAGCTCCAGCTCTCTGATGATCTTTGTGTCCTTCCTCTGGACTCACTTCACAGTGCTCCTTGTCCTTCTAATGTTGGAGATTCCAGAACTGGACACAGTACTCCATTCACTATTACTAGATTACATGCTATTGTATGGGAAATGAAGACAATGTCTAGTCCCTGCTTTCACCAGCTGCTAATACCACTTAATGCCCAGAGTACACAAGTAATAGAAATGCAAAACTTTTATTAACAGCTTAGAGGTGAAGGCTGAACCACAACCTCACATCCCTCCCATCGCCACCTCCCACTCCTCCTAATAAAGTTAATATCGGATTTAGCACTGTGAGTATGTTAGCTTGGACTTGCTCATGAGATTGTAGCTCATCTAAAAGGAAGTTGCAGGGGTCTCTGCACTGGTGCACTTTTATGTTTCCCATTTCACTGGTTCTAAGAAGATGATCAGATTTCTTTTTAATTAATTGTTCATTGCATTGTAAATCATATGCTCAATCTGTAGAATTAATAAATGGAAGGAAAACTAATGACCAAGTGCATTATTTTTTTTTATTTTTGGTGGGCAAAATAGATAATACAGTAAAAAGAAAGAACTGGGTGTTATTTTGTAGGTTTAGTGAAAATACCACTTTTTTCATATAATAAATTGCTCAAAGTTGCTTCATGCATAAGACCTGTTAGAAACTTTTAACATGGACCAATTGAATTTTCAATGTGCAGACAAAATTTTAACTGAAGCTCCAGGGTTAAATATAACAGGTAGATGTGTTTGATGGTGATTTTAGTTTATGAATTATTTTCAAGTACAAGAGATAATTTTTTTTGTGCATTAAATTGCTCACAAACACTGTGTTCAGCTTTTCCACAATGCCAGTATTATGATTAGTTACTTCAAGGTTGTTTCAGCACCAATATTTAATCGGATTGTTTTTTTCCTTCTTTTTCATACTCTAGGAAGCAGCCACGGAAAGATAGAAGATGAAAGCTCCTATTCCCAACTTGATTCTTTTGTATGCTACTCTAACTCAGAGCTTGAAGGTTGTGACCAAAAGGGGATCAGGTAAGTAAATATTTATGTCTTTGATTATGATGTGGTTTTGAAAGAAGTGCTTAATATTTACAGAAGTATACTAAGGTGTTTTTATGGTGATTTGGAACATAGTTAAAAGGTTTTAAAAGTCTGCAGTAAAAGAAGTTAGCAGCTTCTACATATTTTTAGACTGTTTTCTGTCATGTGAACTTGATGAAAAAACAACGAACTTAACAATAGATATGTAGTGTGAAATCAATGTAACAATTCATCTGCTGAAGAAAAGCTATTCCCTATTCAACTTACTTTAAAAACTGTGTTGCAGTCAGTGTTGTTAATGTGAGCTACTAGATTTATCGGTTTGACTATGTACTTTACGGTGAAGATTCTCTTGGAAATTAAGATTGTTCTGTTTTGGTGTAGGCTACTGGTTTATGTAATGCAATAAATAGATCAAGCACATTAAATTTAATAACCATGAAAAGTGAAAAGGAAAATGTATTTTTGAAAGGCCTACCTGATACATGGTTGAAGAGTTTAATTCAGGAAAGAAAATAGAGGTAGTTTTTCAGAAACCAAGCAGAGGGTGACAGGTTTACCAAACGTCTTTCATAATGTTACTATAGATTAATTACATTCATATGCAAATAAAGGGAACAACAATACTGAGACAGTTGGGTGGTTTTGGGTTCATTTTTTGTCTGTCACCCTGAAATTCTCATTTTCCCCTCTTTCACTTTTCATTGGATAATGGAAAAAAAATACGGAATACTACTTCTGCAAACTATCTTGCTCTGTGGCACTAAAGGATACTTAACCCATAATGGAAATCTTAATCCTATGTTGATGGAATGCATTAATTAGGCTTGTTGTTACTAGTAATTTTCCTTTTGGCAATGGAGTGTTTTAGGTAGTTTTTGTTGTACTGCTTCAGAAGTCTGGCTCTGATTTATTGTTGTATTCTTCTTAAATCCATTGCCAACTGAAGTTGGTTGATTGTTGTAAACTGGTGCTTAGAGAGGACATGTCTTTATACATTTTGGGCAGCATGTTAAATAATATATTGTATTTTCAATGGATTATATTTGTAACAACATTATGAAACTGATTATATCTCCAATATTTTAGTGACTGGAAATGTAGAAGAAGGGAAGGCAAATAAGACATACCACTATAAAGTAAGGTATTCCTCAAACAAGACTGAGATTAAAAAATATTTTTCAACTCAAGAAAACTGGAATACACAGACTGTGTGTAGAGCAAAGTAGTTGATGGGTCAATGCATTTGTAATATGATATTTAAGCCTAGATAGATTTCATAGATATCCTTTGGATGTGTCTGGGTAAAGTTGTTTTGTTTGATTAGGATTTAATACTTGTAAGCTTGAAGTCTTGGCCCCTTAATCCAAAATTGGTATTAACATTATTGATCATATTAAACTAACTTTTACAATTACATTCATTTTTAAAGAACTAAAAAAAAGACAGTCATGTGATACCTGTTACTTGGCTATGAAATAATAAGAGCTTGGGTTGTTTTTGCATTTTATTTAATAATTTTTGCCTGCATCCTCTTCCTGTGATTAACCAATGCAAGGAAAACTGGTAAATATACATTTTAAATTTCTGTTTGGGAAAGTGATATTATTGCTATTGAGCAAAAGAAAGTGTGTACTATACTTTTTAAGATGTACAGAATATGTTCTCACCCTGCTGCTGTAATAAAAAGGAAAAACGGTAATGGGAATCTTTGGCTCATACCTTACTGTAACAAGAGATTCTTGATGTTTTTGCTGCATTTGGTCACGTTGTTTAGTGACCTTAGACTTGAAGAACTTCCACAGAAGTAGGTGGAATGTAATAACATGAATGATAGTGCTTGGTTTGTTTTCTTTGTTGTTTTTTGGTTTGGTTTGGTTTTGTTCAATTTAGTTTTTCCCTTGGGCGCTCAGAAGGCCTACTTTGCAGTCTTGGACTGTTTCTACAAAGAAAACTTTGCTTTAACAGAAGTTTTATCAGAGTAAGGTTCACTTGTCTGTACTGTCAGAGTTTGTTTTTTTTTTTAAACCAATGAAACTTATAATTGGAAGTAGGGGAAAAAAAATCAACTGTGTGAACATAACCAGAGACAGAGGATGGTGAGGACATGGTTTACATTGCTTTATTCAGTTCTATTTGTGACTTCACTCTGTCCTTGAAATATGAGCATTATAGTAAAAAGAGTAGCTCAATAATAGTGTTGGCATATTTTTATACTTATGAATTGTTATAAATATGGAGTATCCATGTTTTAAAGGTGTGTTGCTTTTATGTACTTCCTTTTCTGTTATGAATTAAAGGTATATATCAAAAGAAGTTGTTCCATTAATATGCTAAATAGTTTTCCTAATTCTGAGTTTTTCCTTATAATTCACTTTCGTTGAGCCTGAAACAACAAATCTCTTGTTCTTTATATATATAAACTCCATGTTTGATGTTAAAAAGAGATCTATCTTTGGAAAGAAGTCTTTTTTATATTGTCAGTTGGATCTTTTCCTCTTCTTTTATAAGATTTTTATCAGCTGTGCTAAAAAGATAGTGGTTAATAAAAGTATTAATTTCTCCATCTGGTAGAAATAAATTTCCAGCCACTTCTCTGATCTTTCAAGAACATGAGAACATACCTTTGAAAGCCATTCAGGATGCACAACATGCCAAAAAAGTGGAATATTTTGTAGGCTCAAATTCTGGTTTTATTTTGAAAAATGGAAGACAATTCTGGCCATCTACTGGCCTTCAGGACTGAAGTTATAGAAAATTAATCAAATCTTTATTAGATTAATAGGAAAACATGCTTTGAATTAGCTTGCTCAAAGCTGTGTGACATACCTCTTTAACACTTTCTCTTGTATGTATGATTCTGTTTCTCTCTGACAGTAGATACACTTTTTCTTTTTTTTTTAGTTCATATTTTAGATAATTTCTCTAACACAAGGAACAGGTTCAAATTACTCTTTAACGTACATTTACATACATTTATTTTACTTAAATTTAAAACATGTAATAACTGTGTTTGTTCCTTGAGAATGGCTAGATGAGCAGTTCCAGTAACAATGTCATTAGAAATTCTCAAATAAATTACTTCTTGTGTCCAGGTATGCAAAAAACAAATTAGAATAAAGCACACCTGAACTTTTCCTGTTAATTACATTTGAATGCACTCCTACAAGTTGTAATACCTTCTCAAGCAAGAAAGAAGAGATACTTTGCCTTAAGCTTTGCTGTTCCAACCACTGATTTCAGAGTAGACATAATGGTTGTGAACTGAGAATTTTATTTAACTGCAAGCTTGAACTTCCATTTAGCACATAATGGATATCTGATGTGATCTGCTAAATAGGAAGCTTACTCTTGCACTACTTCTCAGCTTTTTTAAATGTCTCAAAGCATCTCTCTTCATAAAACAATTCCTCTGATCACCATGTCCTGCTTGATGCACAGGAAGAATAAATACTTAAAGCCTATGTGTTTTGAATCATTCAGTACATGGTTTTACAGGAATTTGCTTAAACCTCAAAAGCATAGGAAATAATGCCTGGATTTTAGCATGATCTGGAACTTCAAATAAATGTACAATATTCCTAAAAATTGTGTAGATATACTTTTTGTGAAGTCTACCAAGTGTGTGTTGCTCAGTGCTGTCCTTGATAGGATTTTGATAATGTTATGGTTATGCATTTGTAACTGTTTTCCTTGCAGTGAATTTTTCTTTAAATTATCCTGTTTCATATTTTGAACTAACTGTAGATTTTTTTTTTTAACTACATGGTTTTACATCCTTAGGAACTCAGGCTTCTTAAAGCTTCTTTTCAGATTCAGTGGTATTTGATCACTTCCCTTGTGCTGAATAGAGTTTTTGCTTATGAAATATTTAATATTCATCAAAGAGGAAGTAGGTTAGGAAAAGAAAACCTTGTGCTGATCTGTACAGATCTTTTTCCCTATAACATTTATATTAAATAAAATACTTGAACACTGTATTACTATGTGGTGGTTTCTTCCATGGATGCTGAATATACAAAGGAAATAAAGTTGTTTTGTTAAGAGCCAAATCTGTTAAAAGGAAGAAGAAGCTGAGGGGGAGAGGAGGTGGGGGCATGGGTGCGCAGAAGGGACAGACAAAATATGTATAAAGACTTTATTACATAAAGAATTATGACTTGGTCAATACAATCTGACAGAATTAGAGTAGTGGCATTTTATACACTCACATTGCCTAATAGGAATCTGATGTTGCCTTATGTTATTACTGTTTGTAATTCTGCTTTTCTACAGATTATTATGCTTTATGAGTTAATTAATATTCTGTGTTCTTTTCTGCTATTGTAAGTGTAATTTCTTTTCTAGGTCAAATTTATTTTATGATGGAAAAAGCTAACAGTATTTCTAGTGATAGATTATTAGGATATATATGAGATTCTTCCCATCTTTATGATGAGTTTAAAATCTATAGATGTGTTTTTTCATGTAGCAGAAGATTACTTCTCTTTTTAATGTTTAGCATTTCTGTGCCTGAGCTATTATGAATGAATAAGGGTGGTTGTAGTTGTACTTCTGTGGAAGATGACCATTATGAGAAAAGCAAGTATCAACATTGATATTTCTGAATTGTTTTTTTTTAGAATAAAAATCTGAATTGTAACTAGATAAAAATAATGCAAGTTTTTTTTTGTTTGTTTGTTGTTTTTTTTTTTGTTCTAAAATAAGTGGCATTCTGAGAAACAGATTAGAAATACAAACTAAAAATCTCAAGCAGTTATTCTGTTTGACAGACACCATTCTCTGTAAGAATTATATGCAGACATTTTTTTAATTATGGCCCTCTGAATTTTTTATGAATTATTTATCATGTAGCTTTTAGAGAATAATATCATATACAAAAAGGATATATCTGCACAAACAAGACAGTTTTACTTTTTCAGAGAAGTTTAACTGGAAAAGGAACATGTGATCTCTGCAATGTAGGCCTTAACATCAACAAATCCAAGATTTTACAAGTTATGACAAATGTCATAATGAGAACTCAATAATTTATTTAAACAATAAAAACAAATAATAATCCATAGAAAGAAATATTTTCACCTGTGCTATATGTAATGTATCTATGAGTATTTCTACAAAAAGTCAATACAGTTTGAGAAGTCTTTTAGGTAAGAAGAATTTTTGAATTTAGTTTACTCATTTGCACCTAATAATTGAGTTTTCACTATGTAATATCCAGCTTGCATGGAAAAAGCACTATGAGACATTGTACACTATTAAGTGCTGAGGCTTAGCAGAGCTCTGGTGTGCAGTATTTTAGTATTTGTGTGTTTTATTTATTTGTATTTTATAACCCTTCTGCATGAGACCTTTTGTCCTAAGTGCACAGTACTATAGAAATCATCTTATTCTTAGTGTCTTTTGTTCAGTGGTGCCATTTTCTTTTTCATTCTGCCTGTATTTTAATTGCCTAATTATTTTCTTCTTGGATTCTTGTGAAAAGTCAATGAATGTCATATCGGATTTGATATGCAATTAATAGTGGTCAAATGGTTAAAAAATAAATTAATAACATATGTTGGACTTGGTAGAGTTAGGTTAATGGTTGGTAGAGTTAGGTTATGATTGGACTCAATGATCTTAAAGGTCTTTTCTAACCAGAATGATTCTGTGATTGTGTGTTCTTTGTTCTTTTTCTTATACAGTTTGTAAGCAAAACACTCACATATACAGTACTCCAAGTACACTGAGCTTGCAGCAAAGCATGAACAGCAATTAAACAATATGTTTCTTGTAAGCCGTAGGAGTTTGTGTCAATTGATATTAATGGCTCTCAGTTGTTGTTTTCACTGTTGCAGAATGTTAGTTTTCCATTATTAATT
Source organism: Chaetura pelagica (assembly GCF_000747805.2). Lineage (NCBI taxonomy): Eukaryota > Metazoa > Chordata > Aves > Apodiformes > Apodidae > Chaetura > Chaetura pelagica. The sequence continues at coordinate 3,292,764 of NW_009954442.1, read as the reverse complement.
GGTGAGGCTTGTGGCTTGTTGGGTGGTTACACAGAACCTGAAAGAATATTTAGAGTCTGTGCCTATCTGATATACAAGATTATTAACCTATATGAGCAAAGATTTTTAAAGCTCCAACAATTAAGACTACTGTTATTACTATGAAGACTTTTTTTCTGTTTCTGTATTTGGTGAGAAGAAGCAAAAGTATAATGAAACTTCGTCCTAAACAAAGATGTATGTACCTTTCTTATTGCACTGGGAGATGGCAATATTTTTGCATCATGACATGATGAAGAAGTGAAACTTATTTCCTATGAGAAAAGTTAAAAAAACCCTCATTTTGAGTTGGCATACAAATATGCAGTCTTGTTTCTGGTTGTAGCTGTGAGAGTGAATGGAGAAAACTCTGCACATTTTTATTTTTGAGGAAGAAGAGAAAGATGAGGGGAAACCTGAAAACACAGTGGAGATAAACAGAAATCCCTGTTGTGCATTGTCAGGCAATTTTCTTATGTCCTGATCTATTAGTTCATTCTGTATTGCTTCTATTAGAAAACAAGGTGTCTTAAGTTTATTTTTTGCACCTCTTTTGTCCTTATATAAAGATGGTTGTTCCTCCCCATTGCAACGTGTAGTAGAAATAAAAAATAAGAAGAAAAAAAGTTTTATTTTTAAAGCCTTTATATAAGTAGAAGAATGAATTAACTGGATGTATCCAGTTTCTTGGATTTTGCCTAATAACTACAACTTGTATAGTTTGTGTCAGTGGGGGAGAGTATTACTTGCTTCCTTACTTGCACATTTCTTTTAAAGATAAAACATTTTCAATTACAGTATGCTTCAATATTTAGTAATGGAGTCAACTGGGATGAATGATTGTTTATGCAGGCTGGGATGGAGGTCTAGATCATCTAGTGATGTGAAGACTGTGTAAACGCTCTGAATCCTTCGATGCTTTCACTCTCTGGAACTTTTGCTAACTGCCTGGCAGAATACTGAGGCCTCCTGAATTTAAATAGCTCACAGAAAAGTTTCATGGCTTGCTATGAAATGTTAAAAGAGGGTGTTAAAAGAGTGATTAGTGTCCTTGAACACCTTATTTAGTGTCCATATCCCCATCCAACATCTAATTCTGGCAAAGCCATTTATGCCAGTTTTGATATGAGCCTCATCTTTCTTAATTTCTGAAGGAAAATACCCACCTGATTATTGTTAGGATAAAAAAAAAAGTGGCTTCCTTTTTGTGAATCAAGGAATACTGGAAGAGAGTAGAAGTGAACCCTAATTTATTTAGTAACATTTTTAATATTTGAGAAATTAATGCGTTCCTTTAATATATGGTTTTAAACCTGTTTGGTTTTTTTTGTTGTTTTGCTTATTTGTTTGGGGTTTTTGTTTGTTTGTTTTTGTTGAGTTTGTTTTGCTTTGTTTTGTTGTTGTTGTTTTTTTTGTTTGTTTTTTTTTTGGGGGGGGTGTTATTTTGACTGTTTATAGGAAGTATGTGTTTCTCTTTAAAAGAATAATCCCTTACAATGCTGCACGTATCTTAAGCTACAGAAAGCTGTGTGTGTTGCATTGATGAGTAATTTTCACTGTGTTGTTTTCTTTTGAAAAACTGTGAAGAATAGTCTTGGAAAGAAAACCAGTTTGTTAGTGAGTTTAAACACATGCTTAGCCATGAGGATTGTTCCGCTCCCGTGGTCCCTTTTTTTTTTAAGCTAAGGTTGCTGTTCAATATGTCAGATGAACAGCAATGATGAGGCTTGTTTACTGTAGGGGAGGTGGGTGCTATTTTATACAGAAAGGAAGAAACACAATTCTGTGCCGCTAGAGGATTTGTGCAATAAGGAAAGACTGTATCACAGGCATAAATACTTTGTGACAAATTACTTATTTTGGAGACACTATGAAACTGTTACTTGTCCTGTGAGCATTTATGAACAGGATGGCTGGCATTTTAACAATAGTTATATGACCTTTTGTTGTTGCTATGATCCATACTGATAATTTTCAGCGACCTGGGAGATGGTGAATAATACCACACTATGTGAAAACTCTGTGCAGTAGCAAAGGTTCAGTATTTTATACATATTAAGAAATGACTAATAAAGGAGATAAAATGTAAATCCAAAAGGACAGTAATAGACATTCTTACATAGTTCAGTCGGTGAGTTTTATTAGCTGTTAAGAATGACTCTGTGCTTTCACATACCCTGTTTTCTCTGGAGAATGGTTAGTGGTTTTTATCACTGATTGGCATTTGTTGGAAAATGGCCTAGAAGATGTAAAAGAACAAGTGACCTTTGATCAGAAATAGCTATTGCTGAATGTTCATTTATTTGAATATAACACTGTCAAATTTATGTGGGATAATGACTGTGGAGAATAAGGAGACAAAAAAAACCACAAAACTGCAAGTAATGGCCATCTGATATATTTGTCTTTTTTATATGAGTACTCAGTTATGAAATATTATTAAAATATAGAAATAAGAGCTGTGACAGGAAGTTTTGCCCATGTTTTGTTCCTACACTTACAGGGAATTAAAATTTATGAAATCTGTCCTAGATTAAAATACTTACTGATCTGTTCTTTCTGAAAAATGCAAGGAAAAAGTGCTATCACTGCTGCATACACAGAAGTGTGGGAAGCAATTTAGCATGAAAAGAAAAGGTCGTCCTCTAGATTGCAGTAGTGAAATCTGCTGCCATTCTTGCTCAGACTTTTTTTTTTTTTTTTTTTTTTTTGCTGTTACCATCTTTATGTTGAATGCAAAAGGCATGGCATCTGTCGTCACTTTATCTTGTTACCTGTTTCTCAAAAAAATTTTAATGAGAATTATCAGACTATGATAATGACAACTTACAACACACTTATGTTAGTTGAAATATGAGTGCTCTTGTAATTTTATTGCCTTGCTCTGAATGCTTAACTGAGTTCAGGAAAGTGTTGGATGTACAAATGCAAAACACAAAATTGTGTAGAAGCAATCTGTACATTAATTTGGAGTATTCCACTTCCACAAATTGCTCTTTTTCATCCTTGGCAAAAAAGGAGCAATTTTTATTCTCTTTTAAATCAATTTTGATTCCAATTAAAATAGTTCCAATTGATGATTCCGATTTCAAATACAGAGTTGTTAAGGGACCTCTTCAGATCATCTAGTAGAACCTTTTTTGTTCAAGCACTTCAACTACAGCAGGTTGCTTAGGGCTGTGTGCAGTTGACTTAACTCATCTCAAAACTGTTCTTTAATACTTATTTCAATTAATTTGGAGACTATATGTGTATGCTTCAGTCTCTGACCCTTGATTCTCCAGATTAGAATGTCCCTAAACATCTCTCTCATAGTGGGTTGCCTTGTCTCCCACTGGAAACTGTGGCATGTTTAGGATGGTCGCTCTGAGTTGCCCTATCGTGGAGTTGCAACATACCAAGGAAAAACTTGGAGCTATTGTCATGTCAGATTCTAAAATTTTACCTACCTTTAAGCAGCATTAGTTAAAATCACTTGATACCTATTCAAAGTGTTCTGTTACCTTCACAGTAAGATTATTTATTTATTGGAAGTTATTGGAAGTATTGAATACTTGTGGAAACATAAGCAAATAAATGAGGCATGTGTTATGCTACATTGAAAAATGAGTTTATATGATGTGTATTTTACCATTTCCTTGCCACCTCAGTTTTAACTGTAGCTAATATCCTTGATAATACAACATACATGATATCTTCTTGTGGAAAAATAATTGGCTAATACTCGGCATGCTAGCTTCATGCACTTTTATATAATTCACTGTCTTTTTTTTTTTTTTAATTAGATTTGTCAGAGTAGGTAGAATGAAAACAGTGACTTGGCATATTAAAAATTAAAGAGCAGGCCAGAATGTAAACAACTTTCAAGAAAACCAGTGACATACATGGGTTGTCCAGATAAGAAGAGCACAACCTAAAGTAAAGCTGTTATTAATATGATTATATTTTTAAAGTACAAGATTATTTATTATTGGCAGTAGAACCTGGAGCAAATAATAGAATCATAGAATCCTATGTTGAATACAAAACCGTGAGGTGGGCAAGGAGCAATGCAAAACCTGTACATATGTATGCATAGATATCTGTGCTAGGAGGGAAAGCTTAATTCATTCCTAGGGATCATGGAGCCTGTAAAGATACTGTTAAGCTGTTGAACAGGTGCTTGCCTTGATGCAAATACACGGCACAGGAGGAGACAAAACATGGAGCAATACTGTCAGACTCTGAGCCCTTTTATAATCCAACAGGCTGAGCCAAGTATGACAAGGAGTCAAGCTGCTTTTTCTAGTAGTGACTGATACATACCTTGTGATTTCACAAGGGACCCCCTGGAGGCCAGCAAATGCCCTGCTTTCTTTCTGTTGACTGTGCCAGGCTACTTTAAACACTCTGCAACAAAATAACTTTTTCCTATTGTAGGTTGTTTTGGTTTTTTTTGCCATTGGCGTGTTTGAAATATAATTCATATTTTTATAATTTGAGAGACAATATCAAATTTTAGGTTTGTGTTTTTCTAGGAAATTGAGTGAGAGTCAGTAACAACATTATAGTTGGGTAATAAACACTTAAAAAAATAAATTATACAGCAGAATTGCAGTCTGGTATGTTTACAAATATGCGTGTATTCATTTTATAGTATATTACTTCCTCTGAAGTTTTAGAAAAATTGAACTGTTAATGGATGAAGTAGGAAGCTTAAAACAGGCAGAAAGTCTGTGAAGAAATCCTGGCAAACCATGTTTGTCAGAAAATATCTTTTTATTTGGACAACTTGCTGTCATGTCAAGGAGAGGAGAAACAAATTGCCTCTGGTTATAAGGAATGAGATTATAGGGTGGCTTATATTTAAAATGTTAATATTTTTTTGCTATATATTTTTTAATATATTCCATGAAAAAACACTTAAAAATAATTCATAGAGAAGATTTGAGATAAGAGAAACACCTATTATTTCTTTTTCTGAATTTTTCAAAAATTTATAAATGTAGTTCAATATATTAATGAATTGTATTGATTCCCTTGAAATAGATGCCAACTGAAAAAGTTTTTAGGAGGTGATCCAGTGATTGAATTCCAGTGTGATTATACTTTTACAGTGTCTACAGAAGCTATTAGCTCTCCTTCACAATAAGATTCCACTAACATACAGCAGTCCTTGCTATCATTTGACTAGTATCATGCTATCTTTAATTCAGGGCAAACCTGAAGAATTGAAAATTCATATTTAACAAGGAGGAGTGCTTTGTTCATTCATGACTTTGTTTCATTTTGTCACTATTAAGTAATGCACATGTAATAAACCTGCCTTTCAAAGTGGGTCATGCTACTCTCATACATGTACAAAGCATCCTTTGTATGTTTTTGATATGGAAAACAATTATGTTAAAATGCTGATGTTTGTACCAAATCTAGAGTAGGTGCTTCACTCAGGATTCATGACACTTCAAATGCCATTGTTTTCAATGGAGAGAATCAGTCATTAATTTCAAGTTGTGCTTCAACAAGCCCATTCAGGAGAATTGTTTTCTCACTATCAACTTACTGTGAATCTGAAACATCTATAACTTTCCATTCTGATAAGTATAGCCATGAAGTCCTGTGCTAACTCTAATTGAACAGCGAATTGTTAGAAGGGAGTTGCAACTGTTACTAATGTATAGGAAGTTAATTACTGTGACACACTGTGCCATGTAATTTTAAAAGTATCTGATTGTCTAATTGTTTGGTTAGATCAAAGATGCTTTTTTACACTCTGAAACTTTGCAGTTCCTTCATTTTTTTATACCCGCAATTATAAAAAATAATTTAATTTAATTTGTGGTTTTTAAGCTTCATTTCATTAATATGTTCATTGAAAATAGCTCTTTATTTTCTCTCCCATTTACTTGATCTTAATTTCTAGGCTAAATGTAGTATGGAGGCTTTAAATCTTGTCTCTCTCTTACTGAAAAGGTCAGGCATCAAGTTCCATCACACTCTAGAGAGCAGAATAATGTGTTATGTGTGCTTCGTTCACAGTCCTTTGCTGCTGTGATGAATTCTCAATGATAAGTCACGTATCAGTGTAATTTCTCTTCACATTTACTTCAGTCAAAGCAAAGGTGAACTTTATGCTTTTTCCATCCTTCTCGAAGACCTGTTTCATTATTGTTGGGCTTTATGGTGTGTTTGTGGATTATTTTGTGATTTGGATTTGTTTTCTTTCAGAGTTAGTTTTAGTGTAAGCAATACAAAGCTTACAGTGCTTTGATATTTTGTCAGTTTTTGGAGAAAATTTTAATACCTGCTTGACAAGTCTCTGATTTACAGGAGTGTAATAGCATAATCTAAGTATGATTGATTAAAGTTTCCTGTGTGTATGAAAAAACAAATATGGAGGTGATAAAATAATTTCCATTTTAATTAGGTAAAAAATGAGAAAATATTTAATCTACCACAAAATATTTCATTTTAGCTACTGTTAAATCTAAATTTCTAATTGTATAGCTTTACTGAGATAGTGGCATTATGTGTTCTTTTGTAATGTTAAAATTTTAATTTTGTACATTTTGTACTTGTGATGGTTATTTGCACTTTAAGATGCACCTTTCCTTCAAAATACACAGGAAAACAGTTGTCTGATACCTATTGCTAAATTATGCATACTGTGTAGCTTTCAGTTCTGAACTTGAAGTCACGAGTAACAAACATTAATGCAGCAAGATTTAGGACAAAAATATAAGATATACAAACAGAAAATATTCTGAGAGAGTTCACAAAGTTGTGGGTTTTTTTCAGCAACTACTGACCTTTTAATGTTGGTTTTTGGGGTTTGTTTGCTTTTTTTTTTTTTTTTTTTTTTCCAGACAGAAAAGTAGATTATCCATTACCATTTCCATGTTCGCACAACTTTGGTTATTTAGCTTTTTATTTGAATAAATGCAGACTCATTTAATTACCATCAACATTTTTACTTAGTTCTGTTTTTACTGCAATAACTGTTCATTTATTTAAAGTATAAATTATTTTCAGTAGTATCATTTATAGTTGGTTACTTAACCTTAGCAAGAGGGCCACATTCTGACCCTGAAGATTTTATATGGAATTTTGCATTGACACATTGATCACCTATTCAGTGCATTCCAATTTTCAGCCTAATGTACTCGTATGCATCTTTCAGTATTTGGAAACCTTTTAACATTTTGAAGGACTACAACTGTGGTTATACCTACTCTTAGATTAGAAAAAAATACAAATGTAATAAAGAAAACGGTCCAAAAGCAGAGTGGTTCACATTTAAAGCTGAGTCTTCAAAATGTTTTTTAGGTGTTCAGTTACTGACTTCCTCTCAGTCTTGGCTGAATGCAGCTAGCACGGGATTATGAAGAGATGAAGCACTATGAGATGAAGGGAAAATGGACTTTTTAAAACAAAATCTGGATGAGCAGCTTTGAACTCTTTCTGTACTGTATTGCAAGTCCCACACAGAACATCAGTGGCATGAGTCTGCTTCATGTGTTTTATGATGTAACAAACCAGCTACAACGCTAGAGAGAGATAGACACACAGGTGCAGCACCAGATTGAAGAGATCTTCAAATACAGGAATTTCACAGAATCCCAGAATCATAAAATCATCAACACCCACAAAAAACCCCACAACCTCAGCCACTAGAGCATGCTCTGAAGTACCAAATCTACACGTTTCTTGAATACTTCCAAGGATGGTGACTCAGCCATCTCCCTGAGCAGGCGGTTCCAGTGTTTGATAGCTCTTCCAGTACAGAAATTCTTCCTGATAAGTATAGAAATTCTTCCTAATTTGGAATTTTCCAGACAGTTGTGTGTAGTAGCCTAGCCATGCTTATTTAAAGCCAGTTATGTTAGTTATTTCATGTATTGGAATATCTAGGAAACATATATCGTGAACAAATAAAAGGTGTAACTTACATATTGTGTTTAGTATAGTTACACATGGCAAATATATTCCCCCCCCAAAAAAAAAAAAAAAATAAAGAAAATGTTAACTTAGCAAATCAGGTAGTTCCAAGAGGAATGTGTATTTAAAAAAATAATAATAATTAAAAAAAATAATAATCAGAGAACATAAATATCAATCTTCAATCTACCAAGGTAATTTCTTAGATTTTAATTGAATTTATGTCAATATTCTTTACCTTTTCAATGGTACTGTTTCCTCCATTCTGGATACTCGTGTTTCTATCCAACCATCCAGCTCTTCTCTTAAGTTTCCTCCTTCACTTCTGAGTAGTTATTAAACTCAATTTTACAATCTCTAATAAAAAGTACTTCCTCTAGTTACTTGAAAATCAAAATCTTCAAAAATCTTTAGAGTGGGTTCACAATAGATGTAAACTTTTCAGTTTCAAGAAACTCTATGGATATTAGGAAGAAATTCTTCACTATGAGAGTGGTGAGGTACTGGAACAGGTTGCTCAGGGAAGTTGTGGAAGCCCCATCCTAGTAAGTATTCAAGGGCAAGTTAGATGGGGCTCTGAGCAACCTGATCCAGTGTGTGGTGTCCCTGCTTGTGGCAGGGGTGTTGGATCTAGATGATCTTTAAGGTCCCTTTCAACCTTAGCCATTCTATGGTTCTATGATTTCCTCTGAATTTTATGCCACTTTGTTCTTCTACTTCAGAAGAAGAAACAAAATGACAAACTATTCATCTATTAGAATCCTCAGGGATCATCCATCTATTTTAAAATACCCTGAATTTACATGTTCTTTCTCCCAATAACTGATTTTACCATTTTACTGCCTTTATTAAACACAGAAATTACACTAGTTGAGCTGCATTATTTCACAAGTTGCCCTAGAGGCATAAATATGGACACGTATTTGACACACAGCTTCCGTTACAGCTCTGGGCAAGGAGGGTAGTAATTTGCTGCTGGCCTAATTTTACTGGCACAAGGTTTCCAGTTTCTCCTCTACCATTGCTTCCTATCTGTGTATCTTCAATTCTCTGGCCAGGACAGGCTCCCTGATCAAAGTTTTTGACAGACTGAAAAATAATGAGAGGAGATTGTATTGCATTGCATTAGTCTTGTGAAAGTGCCTTGTTCAGAACAGCAGAGCCCTTCAAATTTCATCTGATTGTAGTAGGTACTAAACTGTGTTTTGATATTTGTAAGTGTATATAGAAAAATGAGAAATAAAATAGTGATGCTAGAGTTAACTTAGTTTTGCCTGTGGTTCAACTAGATTATGGATGAACGTTCAACTTCCACACTTCTGATGTGTTTATGTTTTAATGGCAGTTTCTAATCTTTAGGGAGGGGTTAGGTTTCCTTCAGTGTTTGCAAAGCAGCACATCCAGATTTAAATCAGTGGGAGTATGGACTGAATCCAACTTACTGCTTTGAAAAATATGTTGTTTTAGATATCAAATGTCAGAAGTCAGTATTTGACTTCTGAAATTGTCCTTTTGACCATCAAAGAGGATTGTTTTTATTTGTTCATTTCTCTATGCATGGCTACATACCTTTAAATTTATTTTACTGTTTTGCTGAACGTCCCTGATATGCTGATATTTCCTGTGATGTTTTAGTTCTAGGAGAGATTCTAATATATGGCATCACCTTTATTTCTTCTGTTCAGTGTGTATTTGTGCTGTCTAGTCTGAAATATGTTAGTAGGTAAAAAAAATAACACAGTGGGGTGACCTTTTTGGCTGATGGAGAGGACTGCTGCATTCAAGCAGACTGCATGGCAAGTTTGGCGTTTCTACAAAATCATTGTATTAAATTAATAGCCACATCATTTTCAAACCCATAAAATTTGCCTGTACTTTAAATTTATATTATGATCACAGGGAGGATCAATTTTCTTTTCTGATGTTTGAATTGTACATAAATGTACCATAATTCAAAGACATGACCATGGAGTGTTACATTACTAAGGAATGGAGTTAAGCAGACACCCTTCAGCCGAAGGCAAGTTCTGAAAAATACTTGAAGACAAAATTTAAATATTAAGAGTTATGCATTACATAGCATTTTGGAATCAGGTTCTTCTAAGTTTAAATAGCTGAGATAGAACCTGCTTATCAACTATTTCTGATCCTATTATGGTGTGGGTTCTCATATGATAGAGATCCTGTCAATTACCATAAGCTAAAGAGTTGACGTAGTAATTTCTAAACATAAGGGTGGCAGACAATTTAGACTAGGTGTTAACAGAGCAGGGAAGTAAAGATTGGAACATGAATTTGGGCATAAACTTGCAATTTTCTAAAAAAAAATTGCTGGCATTATCACGGTTCACATAAAGCAGATGTGAAATTAAAATACAAAAAAAAAATCTCCTAAAACCCACTTACATTGTTACTGTATTGATTTAAGTAATACATTAATGAAAAAAAAAACAACAAAACAAAACAACAAACTTATTCCACTCCACCATTTTTTATATATTTCATAATTCTTTTACTTCTCTTGTGTTATCGCTAGGATTTGGGGATATGAAATATTCTTGGTCTAGAGATAAATTTTATTGATTCTAATTGTAAAAAGTTAAGCAGATAGGATAGTAGGAGGTTTTAATTTATAATTTACTAAAAACTATATAATATAGTTACGTAAGTGAGGCTTCATATGCAAATATGCATTTTTCACTTTTCAAGAGGAGTTAAAGGTTGCTCTGCTTAAAGGCAGTGATTTATTACATTTTTTTAGGTCTGGAAGTGATTAACTATTTTATAGTGCATATGGCTGTCATATATATGAAACTGTTTGGGGACTTTTCAAAATTTTATCTTCATTTCAACAGAGGAAGTTTAGAAATGCAGACAAAATAATGAGGTTATAGCAGTGGTGGTTATGTGAAAGCTCTTCATTTTTATCATCAAGAACTTAGGGCCAATTTAGACACTAAAACTCTATTACAAAGGCTAAGAGAAGCCATGCAAAAGGCACCTTGTTCAGAAGGGAACATGACAGAATAACTCTATGGATCTTAGCCATAGAGGCTTTCCAACATCCCATAACAAGTCAAAATGTCATTGATGCCAGCACCATACACTTCAATGAATGGTTTGAGGCATTTCCCTCCCTCCTTCCTCCAATATTTAGCTAGTTGATATAACCATCTGATTGGCTGCAAAGAAGACACATTTCTTCCATGATATATGTGCAGAGAGGAAACCAATGCCATTTATTCAAACTTACTTTTAATCTTTCATGAGCAATGTGAGCCCTACTGGCATTTCCTAAAGCATCTAACATCTGTCTCATTGCACATCAGAACGCTGAGTGGCCTAATGAAGGTGATGTTTTGCTGAGTATTATGATGTAATATTTAATCTCAGTGTTCCAAAGAGAAAAACTACTTATTTTTTTTCCTCTTCCACCCTAGCTGCATTGCACATTGCTTCATGTTTCTTTTCCCCAGGCAGGAACTTACTATTAAATACATTAATGTCTCTTTGTTCAGCTATAGGTCTCAGACTTTGCTTACTATGAATATATGATAATGTTTTAAAAAGTTTTCCTGAGCTGTAATTTTATAATAACTGCATCCATTCCTACCTACTTAAATGAAGTATGCACAGAAGGAAGAGAAGATCAAAACCACTGAAAATATTTTAGTTTTAGCTATCAGTTATTCAAACCTCAGAAGTTGACTTTAATTTTTTTTTTTTTAATCTAGAAGTTATTTAAAAATTTGAGAAATTAACTCAATATTTTAATTTCTTTTATTACTTAATTGATCTGTCTTTGAGATAAACACACCTTCAAATCTGTCCTTAAAGGCTGTATCTTTTTATCAACATCAGGTTTTAAATTTTGCATCTGAAATAGAAAACAAGTCACCTCCACAAAAACGGTACTTTCTTATTTGGAAAGATTGATACTTATTTCTACCTACTTCCAAACACTCTTAAGCAGCTTCATAAAATGCTACTATATAAAATTTCAGTAGATTTATCCAGATTTATGTGACTTGTGCATCCTTAGCAGTATGTTGCCTAATCATGTATATTTCAGTGTATTCTGGGAATATTTGTCTAGTCCTCTCTCACTGCTTTTGAAACAAATAGGATGCCTTTAATTCAGTCCTATCCCTTAGAGAAGAAAGCACATATATAACTGCATTTTCTGAACACAAGCTTTAGTGACATCGTAAGGTAACAAAATCACACATTCTGCAAACATGACTATTTCAGATTTTTGGGGGTAATTTCTATTTAACCTTGTAAGATAGATACTTACCTTAAAGATTCCAGAATATACCTGTCTGTGACAGTGTATATGAATGAAAGCAACAAAGTTCTTTTCAATAAGGATAACGCATCTTAACTGTGAACACAGAGAATACACTTGAACAGTCCCAGGAATTTTGTACAAGAATCTCTCCATAGAAATTTGATTGAAGCTACATCAAAGGCAAAAAACAACATCAGAGCACTGCTGCAAATAAAAGACATAAATAATTGAAACTACATAAAGATTAATCAGAGAACTACTTGGCCTATTACTTTAGTCAGAAGTAAAAAAAAAAAAAAATAATTGATTCAGTTACAACATTCTCCACAGAAACCTCCCATTCAGTTGTTCAGTGGAGGACACAAGCCATTCTAATCTCTATTAACTTACTGTGAATTCTACTTAATTATTTAAACTTATCTTTAGCCAATTTAAGTTTGTCACAAGACCGGTGTTCATCAGAAACATTCCTATAAGGATCATTTTTTACAGTTAATTAGGCATTCATTAGATACTAGCCATTAAAAAACAGGAAGTTTTTTGGTTTCACTGCTAATCAATAGATTAACCCTATTCTTCCTAGTTCATTTTTCAGAAACTAAAAAATTAATGGATGAAAATTCATCCTTTCACTCTTCTTGGAAAAATACTTATTCGGTAAATTAAATACTGAAGAGGACATGGTACACATTTCTCCCACTGATGTCAAAATCAGTGTGCAAAAAACCACAGAGTTATTATTTCTTTAAGTTTAGTTTTTCTTCCTTGACTATGGAAATTGAGTTTTACTTGATATATCTCACTCTACATTCTGCTCTATTTGAGTGTATATTCTGTAATCAATCAGTTTTAGCATACTTTTTCACTTAAATACATTTACTGAAAATAATGGAACACTGTTTTTCAGTTAGTCGGATTATTTATAAGTCTAAATACACTCAAGTAAGTTTCAATAATTTCTGTTTTTATTTCTAGCAGGTTTTGTTTTTTTTTCATATGTTGATTTTTTTTTTTTTCCTTTAACGCATGGAGATTTTTCATATTTTTTATGCCATAATGGGAATTCAGATATAATCTTCTGATATCTGCTTTTCCTAAAGCTTCAGAGAGTTGAAAAGAAAAATAATTGAGACTTGGCCTAAAAGATCAGTCTAGTGTAGGCTGATCTTCCTCATGTGCACCAGTTTAACATGGTCTTCCTGACTCTCATAAAGTTGCTATTCGCTGATGACTCCTGGGTCACACCCTCAGACAAAGGTCCAATATAACAATGCTAATAGGAAACTAAATTGTTATATTACATATTTTAGTAAGTGCTAGAGATGAGTCAAAGGAAATTACTGTAATACCAGTGATTTTGTTTAAGGAAAAAAAAAAACACAAAAAAAACCCCAACATTAATCTTTAGACTTTTAAAATTAATTTGAATGGCTTGCAATCACATAATATTTGAGCAAGTGTAATTTAAGCATTTCATAGTGTATTTCAGGGGTTTTTCAGAGGAGTAAATGGTACAAGGAACAGAATAGTGAAATGGAATAGACATGTCTAAGATATTGTCCACAAAAGGTGAAAAAGATTTTTCAATGTAAACATGCATTTCTGACTACTATTGCTACTTTTAAAGTGCATTTTAATAGAGACAGTCTGAGGATTAATCAGATATTCTAATTTTTAGTTTAACTTAGGCCTGATTTTTCTCCTTTCAGATGCTTCCATAAATCCATTGAAGACTGTTAGCATTATTTTATTGTTTTGACACCCCAGTTCACTATTCCAGGCATTCACTGCATATCCAGAACACTTTTCCTAACACTGAAGGCTGATCCTGTGCCCTGAGAAAATACAGTAGTCATTGAAGGTAGTCCTAGAGTCCAACTCTACTACATATTATCAAGCTTTTAGAAGTACTTGAGGACATATCCTGTGTTTGTGTGCTATAATTGACTGGCTGACTCTAGATGGTCCAGGCTGGAGCTAGTTCTTCGTAACTGTGTGCAAATATTAGAGACCTCTTATGATACAAAAGCGCAGTAACTGTAGGAACTTTTCTGCTACAGGCATGTTTAGTTATGGTTACAGGATGGCTTAGGTTGGAGTTCTTTTATCTGAGTCTTTTGAACTTTGTGTTGCATAGTTCTAGCCTGTGTCTTGAAATATAAGGCTATTTTGTTTACCTTTTTTGTTTGTTTTCCACAATGCATGCAAAGTATCTTAAAATCTCTGTTAATCAGCACATATAACACTGCTAGTCTACCAGTGCACTTCCAGTGTTCTCAGTGTCTGTTCTTCAGTGGTAATACTTGAGATTTTTTGTAAGCATCTTCTAGTAACTACATTTAGTTTCCAAGATTTATAGAAAAAATGGAATATCCCTTTAAAATACCATATTTCCTTTCTTAAACTTGAGCTAGTTAAAAGTTTCTAGTTTCTGTCTTCTACCCTATGTATTTCTATGATTTTCACTATAATGTGCACATACACACATGCCAAAACTAGAACATAGTACTTTGTTTTACTTGGCTACTCTTTCTTAGAGTCCTAAAATACAATCAGCAGGGGTATGTTCAATATTATTATTTAGTCATTACTTGGATACTCTTTCTTAGAGTCCCAAAATAAAATGAGCACAGATATGTTCAATATTATTATTTACTCATGCTAGAATTTTGTTCTTACTGTATTTACTGTTGTTATACACGGTATAAAACTGAGAATTTTGCTTCTATTCCCAGGTAATTTTTTTCTGACTTCCAGTATCTGTCTCTAGCATAAACAATGCATTTACCTCCTTCCCTTTTTTTTTTTCAGTCTCCATTAATTTCTTCATGATGTATAAGCTGCTTATTCTCCTGTGCTGTGTAAAGCATTATGTGTTTTACTGCCTTCTCTCTTTTATTGGTGGGACTGCTATTTTAGTGTATGTTATTATTTACAGCATGATTCCTGGCACAGCTTTGACTGGTTATGCACAAGTATACTCTCGGTAGCACATGAAACATCAGTAAATCCTCTGCTGAATAATATAATTGGATTTTATAGAGTAGTTTTGTAAATAGAATTGGATAACATTTTTCATCAAATTCATTAAACTCCTTTTTTTTTTTTTTTTTAAATAACAACTTTTGATATTAGATTGTGTGTTCAGAAATGTCTGCAAAAGCTGCATTCCAGTGTAATTTCTGTCCACACATTCATGATGAAATTAATCTGTTATCAGTTTCTGGGAGCTGGGAGTTCTTGGTAAATAAAGGATTGAACATCTATACGCACACCTATGCATAATCCTTTTAACAAGGATAAAATAGACAAATAGCAAACAACTATTTAGTCTGTGGATTCATTTTTGAAAGCAGCATAGTGGTTAGGAAAAAAGCCTGTAAAGGATACTTCAATTAAAATGCTTTCTTACTATACAAGCAAAGCAATCTTTAGTAGCATGGCATTTGTTGTTTCTAACAGATTTAGAAATTGCAAACTCAACGCATAACTCCTGAAAGAAAACAATTCTCAGCTCTTTAGCTGTTATGTTTAGGTGAAATAGGAGATGCTACAGTAAATATGAAAAATTAATTTTTTACAAAACCAATAGAAGTTGGAAAACAAAACACTACAGCCCTTTTACATGGTATTCATTTAGAATTATAGAATCACAGAATGGCTAGGGTTGGAAAGGACCTGAAAAATCATCTAGTTCCTACCCCCCAGCCTGGGCAGGGACACGTCCCACTAGATCAGGTTGCTCAAGACTCCATCCAACCTGGCCTTGAACACCTCCAAGGATGTCCACAACCTCCCTGAGCAACCCGATCCAGCCTCTTGCCACCCTTACAGGAAAGAACTTTTTTCCTAATATCCAGCCCGAATCCCTCCTCTTTAAGCTTCAAACCATTGTCCCTTGTCCTTTCACTACACACGGATGTAAAAAGCCCTACCCCAGATTTCTTGTAGGCCTCCTTCAGATATTTAAAAGTGCAAAGACAAATTCAAATTTACAGGCAGAATAAGCCACATGTTTTTCTCTAGTAATTTCTTAAGTTAATTTATTTTTCTAAGGTTGTTACATTATGAGTTTATTTATTTTAGTTCAAATTTCCTCTTCCAAAGTTATGGTAAATCACACACCCAGTACTATTTAAGCCCTCTGCTACAGTGTGCATCACATTATCTGTTTTTCTGTGATAGTCAACTCTGATTTTAATTTTGACAATAGAAAAAAAAAAAAAATCTTAATAGCTGTAACAACAGTATTTTAATAAATCCAGCTTGCTCTATCGCCAATAACAGACTCAAAAATCTCATTAACTGGGGACTAGAATGAAAAGTTTTGCGGTTTTATCCACCTGAACGAAGCTGACAAGTCCTGTTTTTTTGCGGTATAATTGTTTTCACAGTTAACTCCTGATAACAAATTAAATACTGCTGTATTTGAAAACAAAGGTCTATTAATAATTTGGTGTCAAAATAATAGAATTAATTATATTTTTTCAATAATCGGAATTTCTTTCTTCCTTGCCTACAGGTAGATAACTTTGCAATAATGGTAGGGCTATTCAGGAGTTAACTGAATAGACTTTGATGGAAGCATGATCTTTGCTTTTGTAAGTAATTAATGTTCATGTTTCAAAGCAAAATTCAGCTCTTTATCATTTGAGAAATTGCAGGAAAGTGAGAATTATGGTAAATGCCATTAAATGTGAGACTTACACCGGACCTGGAGTCAGCATTTCTGGTGTATGAAACCACTAGGACTTTCTGTTTCAGCTTTATGTTTTTAATGAGAAAGATCCTTTGTTATTGAGTAATTTTAAAGTTACATATTTATCTGTTATTAACGAGATCTCTGCTCAGAAAACTATCTGCATTGAACTTCAGTGATTATTTAGTGATTTTCATTAAAAGCTTTCCCTAATTTTTTTTGAAAACTTAACAACTTTATATAAGTTTTACTTTTTCCCATTTTCCTTAAGAGAGAGAAAAGAACTTTCCAGTTTTACCTCTAGTGGAGTGGGAAATTGAGTGGCAAAAATTGAGGAAGTGCCCTAACCTTGAATAAATTACGTGGGATAAAATATTCTGGCTGTTTTCCTCACCTCAAAGTTTTGCACAATGCTGGAATAAGACTTATTTTAAGGAAGTTTGTAAATCACTTGATTTTAATAATTTTGTTTATGATCACTGACTGAATTTGAAGTAAAAAGAAGCTGCTATTCATTGATCACTTTTCAAAAAGTCAGGTTGTATGTTTAGCTAATAAGACTTAGGCCTAGGAAACTACTTTAAGGAAACCATAAAAATACAATTTAGCTTAATCTGTACTCCATGGAGCTGTTGCTCATCCATTAATAAAATAATAATAACAGACCTACTGCAGTCTTGTTGAGCAAGAAAGGACTTTTTGAAAGTATATAGCAAATCTAATACTATTACCTGCTTTCATTCTTTCCTTTTAATGATTTTCCTAAGTGTAGAAAGAGATTTAAAATAGAACATGATATAGTATATATTTATAATTTGTAATTGTTCTGTCAAGAAGTTGGAATTCAAAAAAATCTCTTTCCTTGTGTGTTTTTGCGCATATATAGATGTAGATGTCTGATAGATCCTATTTTCCCTGTCTTTTTTATTTTCTCCATAGATGTACGACACATCCTTCTTATCTTTAGGCAAATCAGTGCATGCAGTAAAATAAAAACTATTAATCCAATTTGCTTATCTCAAAATTGACTAGATAACTGATTGATGATTTAACTTGTCATCACAGGGGAATTCCCTTCTTGTGTCATTATATGCAAATAATTCACTCCAGGACCCACATGTTGTCTACATTTTTCTCAGCTTCTTTGTCAGTCATATGTCTGTCAGTTGGGTATAATAGAAGGAGGAACAGGTTTTTCTGTAGTCTTTATCATAGAGGTGTTTTTTTTTTTCTCTTATATGCATAACTAGTAATGTACTAGTTATTCCTGATTTCTGAAAGCTTAAGTTGTTATTCAATATCTTGAAGAAAAACAGGAGGGAGTAACAATCTTTGCTCAGAACTTTTTGTAGGAGACTTCAAAACACTGTGGCATAATTTTTAACAGGACCTTTTTACTGACAGTACCTTCAGCAGTCGTTGAGAAATGGGTTTGGGGTTTTTGTTGGTGGTTTTTTTGTTTGTTTGTTTGTTTTTTCTCCATTTTTACACCCTGATCATTTAGCTTTTGGAAGAGGGCATGAGTTTTTACTGCTGATTGTGCCTACACACAGAACAGGCTGTTGGACATAGCTATTTGCTTCGTAACCTTAAAAAGGGGCAAAAGGAAATTGCTGAATTAAGCCTTGAAGGTAAAAAAAACACAAAACATTGCTCCACTGAAGCACACAAGAGAAGAGTGACTATGATCTTGCTCATAGTGCTGCTCATTAGTGAGAAACAGAAAATAAGGAAGATAAATCTTTTCCTAAGTATTACAATATTATGTTGCAAGACATGAAATCCTAAAATATTTACATGGTGGAAGGGAGGAAGGGGTGGAGAGGAAAGGAGAGAGAGAGGATGGGGAGGGGAGGGGGAGGGAGTCATAGTGCTGCTCATTAGTGAGAAACAGAAAATAAGGAAGATAAATCTTTTCCTAAGTATTACAATATTATGTTGCAAGACATGAAATCCTAAAATATTTACATGGTGGAAGGGAGGAAGGGGTGGAGAGGAAAGGAGAGAGAGAGGATGGGGAGGGGAGGGGGAGGGAGGGGAGGAAGGAAGGAAGGAAGGAAGGAAGGAAGGAAGGAAGGAAGGAAGGAAGGAAGGAAGGAAGGAAGGAAGGAAAAGATAATTCAATGTATGTTAACGTCTGAAAGGTTTGAGTTTTTAAGGTAAGGTAGAGAAAATTTAATGGGTGAAAAGTTTAATGTATATATATGAATACCGAGGGTAAAACAACCCCACCAGACTGTGTGTCTTATATCACAGTTGTTTTAAAAGATTCAATAAATGGTGATAGATTAGGTATCTTAACTTTCTTCTCTTTCAGATTGTAAAGCAAAACATTCAAAGAAAAGATTAATTTCTTTTTCTAGAAAGGGCTTACATGAGTATCGTGTTACTAAAAAATGAAATTAGATTATTAATATGAGTCCATGAATGCAGAATTAATTATTTGTTTCATTTATTTAATTCATTGTGTCTTTAACATTAATTTTCGGTAGATAGAGGTTCTCTCAAGCTTAGTAATTGAAAAGCTTAAAATGAAGTATCACAAGGAAAAAAAGGAATGTGGATTGTTCTGATTCCCAAATTTCATCCATAGTTGTAATCATTAAAGCCATTATAATATTTGATTATAGCAGCTTTCCTTATGCATTTTTTATATAAAAATATAATGCATTTTTCATACTTCACATAATTCCCCCTCTCCTGTTCCTTTGCCTTGATCAAAGGCACAGTGTGGGTACAAGCTTTGTTGTCCTGGTTATGTCACAGCTGTGCTCCTGCTCTTTCCAAGAAGCTAATAAAGTAACATTGTGGAAAGCTAAGAGGAGAATAACTTTTTTTTTTTTTTTTTTTCTTTTAACATTCTGCGT
>NW_009954442.1:3222126-3272191 GCF_000747805.2 Chaetura pelagica | reverse complement strand
GGGGAGGGGAGGGGAGGGAAGAAGGAAGGAAGGAAGGAAGGAAGGAAGGAAGGAAGGAAGGAAGGAAGGAAGGAAGGAAGGAAGGAAGGAAGGAAGGAAGGAAGGAAGGAAGGAAGGAAGGAAAAGATAATTCAATGTATGTTAACGTCTGAAAGGTTTGAGTTTTTAAGGTAAGGTAGAGAAAATTTAATGGGTGAAAAGTTTAATGTATATATATGAATACCGAGGGTAAAACAACCCCACCAGACTGTGTGTCTTATATCACAGTTGTTTTAAAAGATTCAATAAATGGTGATAGATTAGGTATCTTAACTTTCTTCTCTTTCAGATTGTAAAGCAAAACATTCAAAGAAAAGATTAATTTCTTTTTCTAGAAAGGGCTTACATGAGTATCGTGTTACTAAAAAATGAAATTAGATTATTAATATGAGTCCATGAATGCAGAATTAATTATTTGTTTCATTTATTTAATTCATTGTGTCTTTAACATTAATTTTCGGTAGATAGAGGTTCTCTCAAGCTTAGTAATTGAAAAGCTTAAAATGAAGTATCACAAGGAAAAAAAGGAATGTGGATTGTTCTGATTCCCAAATTTCATCCATAGTTGTAATCATTAAAGCCATTATAATATTTGATTATAGCAGCTTTCCTTATGCATTTTTTATATAAAAATATAATGCATTTTTCATACTTCACATAATTCCCCCTCTCCTGTTCCTTTGCCTTGATCAAAGGCACAGTGTGGGTACAAGCTTTGTTGTCCTGGTTATGTCACAGCTGTGCTCCTGCTCTTTCCAAGAAGCTAATAAAGTAACATTGTGGAAAGCTAAGAGGAGAATAACTTTTTTTTTTTTTTTTTTTCTTTTAACATTCTGCGTTACTTTTCAGCAGCTCATAGTAAAGTGCAATGAAAATGCAATTATAGCAAAGAAAAATAGACATTTCCCAAAGTATCCTCAAAATCCTAAGGAACTGTTGGAGGTGCTGCAATAAAAATATGTATACCCTGTGTTCTTATTTGAGATACTGTATAATTCTATGGTCTTGAGTGATTAAGATATATCAGTTTTTAGGAATCTAATTTTCAGAGTATGATAAATACCAGTAAATGGGAAATAATTTCATAGAAGAAGAGAGGCATGGGCTTCTTTTCAGCTTTAGGATAAGTAGGACCATACTGTGCACTCCAGCTACCAGACCATTTTTATATATCCTAGCACCTACTGTGAGTGAAAAAGTATAAAGTAATGGTGGCACTTCTCTTTGTTTTGGAGTTGTTGGGGGACGGTAAGGGTTGTTGTTTTTTTTTTCATTAGGACCTCAGAACATTCCCAAGTCATATGGAAGATTTTCACTGATGCTGAATAATATAATATTCTTTAGATGATATCTAAGAAAATAGGTTAATTTAACTTACAGTGTTTACTACATGGATGTTATCCATAGCATTGCTATGTCAAATTAGTTGGTATGCACTTTTCTGATAGTGGAAATATTTCAGATATTTGTAGTTATATTCAGTGAAAATGCAAATAGAGACTTGGTGTAAATAATTTTATGCTTTTATGCATAATGAATAGTATACAGGTAATTTAAAATGTTAGGTAACTTGAAGGTATGGGGAATTGAAAAGAATAAGTCTTGGTAAATTTAGAATTCAGATCCTCTTTAGCAGCATCTCTAATATGTAGCCAGTTTGGTGTTGCTACATGGTCCTCATAACCTCTCCTGACATTTAAAGAATATATTTCAGGAGTATTGCTATACAAACGCTTAGTACTCTAAAATTTGTTCTACCAGAAAGCAGAATGCATTTTAGCTCTGTTATATACTTAATGGCTCTGCAAGACTTGCTCTAAGAAGGTCCAGTGTTGTGTAATATTGTACTTCTCATTCTACTGATACATTTCTGCATGGTCTGAGTATTATCCCTATATAAGGCCTAATACCCTGCTCAAGCTAGTCTATAAATAAACTATGTTGTTACCACTACTTATTGAAATCCAGAATTTTAAACACATTCAGTTGAGCACATAAACAAGTTTACTTAAGAAATACTTAAGGACTGAATCACAGTAGTTTTGCATAAATATTTATCCTAATACAAATTGATTCTTATATAGAATCATAAATTGGGTGGGGTTGGAAGGGACCTTTAAAAGTCATCTAGTCCAGCCTCCCTGCATTGAGCAGGGACATCTTCATGTAGATCAGGTTTCTCAGAGCCTAACATAATGCCATTTTTAACTCCTACTTTGGATTGTCTCTTTTCAAGATTCAGTATCAGAATCAGCCTACATATTACATTCTGGTAGACTTCAGTTAGTCAGATTGACTTTTCAGAATTTGCCAATCTGTATGCATCTTAGTTTGCATGAAATCTATGCAGTAGTAAATTAGCCTTTCCTTTACTGTTACACTTTGCCATTACAATACAAAATTGACTACACATGTGATTAATAATTAAATACTTTTAACTTAGACTTTAAGAGCTCTGTTTCAGGATTGAATATGTAGTAAGAATGGTTTCAATATAGCGTGTGGAGAGCTTGTATAACCATATTAGCTTATTCAATCATTTGTTAAAATGGAAAGATATGAAGATGTCTTTATACTTTTTCATCATTTCCCTGAAATCTGAAAAAAAATAAAAATAAAAAAATTCCCATAACTTTACATTTACTGGTAAGGTCTTTGAAAATATTTTATGGTGTGCTCTTGCTACACATATATTTAATTGCATTTTCCTGTCAGCAGTGTTGAAATGAGTTTTTATTGATAAGTGCAGTTAGGAATTAATTACAATGCAGACTCCATAATCTCTTTTTAATAATATTGAATAACAGTAACATTTTAGCATATCTTCTTTCTTTTTTTTTTTTTTTTCTCTAGCTTAATTAAAAGTAACTCACTTTAGCAATGTTCATCAGAGTTCGTAATTACATTTCATTAGGTAGTAATATACCTAGCAACAACTGTGAGGTTTTTTTCTCTTCACATGTAGAAAAAATATTTTTCTGATGTCATCTTTTTCTGCCTAATCCTTCTAATTAAGCATCTGTCATCTTGCATGGTGATGGAAATACATCTAGTGGTTTGGTTTTTTTTTTTCATCTAGTAGTGCAGAGAAAAAGGATTCAAACAGACTTATTTTTTGAAAACAGTTCTCGACTGTTACTTTGCTTTTAGTAAAAAAACTCTGAATGGAAGAATCGAAAAATAGCTTTCTCTATATAACTGTGTGAAATCCCAGTGGTCACTATGACACTGGAGGAAAATTTTTTAGGTCAAAGACTAATAAAATCTATGGAATTAAAGTCTGAAGAGGAGTATTACATAATCTGATTTTTTTTGGTGCAAACTGTAAAATTCCTTGTTGTCACTTCTGCACTTAGTTGCACACTTCTTTTGTGCAAATGTATTTTCTAGAATTATAGCTACTGTTTTGTCTTCCTCTGCCTCCGAATTTTTAGGTTTCAGTTTTTAAGCCTTTCTCTGTAATCACACAAGTTAGTTGTTTGGTTCTTTTAATGAGGAAAGAAAAAATCAGACAAAAGCATTGCTTTTTTAAAATTGCTGAGCTTTGAGGAAAAAACCAACAATGAACTGATGACTCAAGGGACAAGGAAAGCATGCTCTTTTCCTTGATCTTTTAATGCCCCAATAAAAAATTAAAAATAAAAAAGTAAAAAACCATCAGAACTTTGTTTGATGAGAGGACACATCTGCAGCTTTTGGTGTAGTCATACCTTGTATAAATAGTAGCACAAAGTTAAAGTACATTACATTAGTGCTTTCTGAATACATTAGTATCCAGGCAGTAATCTTTACAACTAATAGGCTGCTGGGTTATGCATTTTTTTAAAAAAAATTGCATTTCAAATTCGTATATATCTATACATAGGCCAATGTATTGTGTAGCATTGGATATAGGTTTTTAGCAGCCTTTGGCAATTTGATATGATTTTTACACTCACTCCTGAGTTGGGATTGTTCAGCTTGGAGAAGAGAATGCTCTGGGGAGACCTTATAGCAGCCTTCCAGTACCTGAACAGGTCTACAAGAAGGTTGGAGAGTGAATTTTATCAAGGTCCTGAAGTGATAGGAGAAGGGGTAATGGCTTGAAACTAAAAGAGGGTAGATTTAGGTTAGATATTAGGAAGTATTTCTTCACTCTGAGGGTGGGTGAGATACTGGGATGGGTTACCCAGGCAAGCAGTAGATACCCCCTCCCTGAAGGTGTTCAAGGGCAGGTTGAATGGGGCTTTGAGCAACCTGGTCTAGTGAGAGGTGTCCCTGCCCATGCAGGAAGTTGGAACTAGATGATCTTTAAGGTCCCTTCCAAACCAAACCATTCTATGATTCATGCTTGAAGTGAATGCTTGACCTATACTTTTCTCCAACTGTTTTAACTTCCTCAGTCTAGTTTCTGTTCAGACTATAGGACAGTCAAAGTTGTGCACGTACACTACTGTCACTTCAATAATCAAATACTTTATGTCAGTAAAAGTTTGTTTTGTTTTTTTTTTTCTTTCCATATGCTCTTTAAATGCCTTGTACTATGCACTAGTCTATGAGAACTCAAGTCCATTAGATACTAAATAAAAAAGCTTATAGGACGAAGATTTCGATTAAATATCCAGGAATCCTAAGGCATAAGTATGACTTCCTTGAGCTGCACACATATCTGAGTGCTTTGGTCGTGCTGAATGATTTGATGAATATAAATGTTCCTATGGAGCTTATGAAGTTCCATTATTTTATACCTGTTTTTTACTATTGCCAAAATTTATCTTGATTTGGATAAAACAGAGTTAGAATGCTTCTTCAGGTCCCTTCTAGCTGTATTTTCTATTATTTTTATGAAATACTTAAACTGAACCTGGAACTGTTTCCATTGTTTAAAATTTTTCACTGCATTAGTGCAGATGCCTTCTTTTACCCAATGTATGTACAAGTCACAGAAACCTCTCTGATAACCACACATTTTTTGAAAGTTAGATAGGTAGCATATTCTTACAGGAGTATGTGAAAAAGATGATGTATCTTTAAAAGATACAAGGATTTGAATTCTATTATAGAGTTGTTAATAAGTCTACTTACTCATTTCTGTCTTTCTCTTTGCCCTTTTTTTCCATATTTGTCACTTAATCTAAAAAACTTTGACTACTTCTAATTTTATTTTTTTAAGAACATATTGTAACAAATATACTGATGAACCAGCTACATTCCCAGCTCCAAACCAACTTCTTCCATATTGAGATAAAGTAAAACTATAAACTTGACAGCTTCTCAAAACCAAAGCAGTATCAGTTAATCCTTAAGAGAATCAATGTCAGTTCTAAAATACAAGTAGAGTTGCAGTTTAGTCTAATTATTTTAACTTATACTATCTCCAAAGCATATAGCTAGAAAAAAGACACTACTCTATTGGTAAGACGTGTACTTAGTTAGTTAACACACTAAAACTATTGCTTCCTTAGTTTTTTCTCTTGGTGTGGATGTGGCTTCGGGGAACAGCCTATGATGCTAATATACTTTGAAATACAAAAATCAATACATTTAAACGTATTTGATCTCATTGTGGAGCTGAAACTCATTTCTTTTACATCCTAAAATTCACTGGTGGTTCATAAACCTTTACGGTTGGCTATTGCAATGGCTGTCACAAACAGAAGGGTTTCATTTTCTTTGCAAGTACTTGAGGCAGTTCCAGAAATGCTATAGTACACCTGTTTTTAATGTACTGTCAGAGGATGATAGAGTGTTAGGGTATAACTTCTTGAGCAAAATCATATACACATGTATACCACCAAAGTAAAAGGAGTTACAGAAAATAAGTTACTTGGAGCATTTCTCAAACATACTGAGCTTTTTGCATAAGTCATTTTCTCATCAGTTCTCATGCTCTTCAGCAAGACTAAATTATTTGTTTATATATCTCTCACTTCTTCAAACAGAAATGTTTCAGTGTATATCATGTTTAATTCTGGATTGTTCTTTTCTCCCAGATTCATGCTAAATGTGTTTTGAGAGAACTGTTGAGAATAGCTCTAGTATCCTTTAACTGAGCCTTTTCTACAGTGTGATTACAGTTTTGGCAGCATTTGGGAGCTGTAGAATGTCCTCCATGCTAGACTTCTGAGGTTCTTAAAACTTTTAAAATCTGCTGTATGGCAATATATTGATTTGAATGACATTAGATAATGTAGCTGATTTTGTTTATTTACATACACTTTTAAATGAAACCTGCATTACTTTGCTCACAAATTTTGTAATTAATTATTTTTATTATAGCTTCCTAAAGTAAGAATATAGGACTACGGCTAAGGCAGCCTTGAAAGGGTCACTTTCACAATCATTATGAGGATGTTTTAAGTAATCTGTGTAAAATTATGGAGCTGAAGTAATCTGTGGCTCCAACAGGTTTTTGAGAGCCAAATAGAGTTGTTTTTGACATGTTATATAAGGTTTTGTTTCTAAGACAAAAATATTCTGTTGGCCAAGTAGGAATGTTTCATCTGATTTCTTCAAAACATAAAGCAAAGACTTATTCCTGCATTTTTATTTATTGTGGATCTCAATTAATAAAATTACATATGTACCAAAACAGTACAAGTAAGATAATCAAATAACCTGGTAAAAATGTCTTGCTCTTGTGTAAGTCCTAGCAGTAAACTCACTGTTTAGTTCACAAATCAACTTCTTGCCTCCCTTGCCTTTTCTTTTGTTAAATGATGTGTCCATACTTGAAGTGCTGCTGGTTAATTTAAACAGTGATGTGATTTAGTTTTCCTTCATGCTGAAAGAGCCTTAGTATTGATTGTAATAAATAAAAGTGTGGTGTGTAGCAGCATATTTCCTGTTCCCATATGAAAATACCTATGGTTCCATTAAGTGCCACTTAATTAAAAAATTAATCCTCCCTATGAAATGTAACTATACTGACAAAGGCAAAGCAATGCTGCATTTTAGTGTAAAAAAGCCATGAGAGATTGACACACAACTGTTTTTCTTTCTTCCTTCTCCTTGTGCTAATGGAATGAATTAAATGCTTTGCCAAAATCAAGTGGTACTGGGAATTCCCACCAAGAATCCTGTACATCGTACCATCTGCTTTCCTAGTTTATTGACTCTTCTTTTTAGTGGATATATCCTATAATTGTCTCATTCAATATTGCTCTTAATATGTGTATATTTGTAATTATTAGTATTAGTTGGCATTTAAGTATATAGAATGAATAATGCAGTACTGTACAGATTCGTATCTGCATTTACAAAATTCTAAAGCTATAGCTGTGACCAAAGAAATACGAAAGTAGGAAGAAGGATAAACTGAAATGCACTTATGACTCTGAGCCACTTTTTACCTCCAGATATTAAAAGTGAATAGAATATTCTCCTTAGAAAATCTTTGTCTTAACCTAAACAAACCACTTCTACTGAAACAGAAATTGTTAGGGAGAGGTTCCTATTTCCTGATGTTTCTGGCATTGTCTTTTGCTCTTTGCTGAGTCATTGGCAGAGCCACTGAGAATCAGTCAGCACTGGAGAATTAGGAGTTGGAGTGGAATGAGGGAATCCCATAACTGGGAACCACCCTGGGATATGGGGAGACTTGCAGCTAATTTATTCTTTCTCCTAGGCAGCCTGTATGAATTGTGTCAGTTTTTCAAAGCTGTTTAGAAACCTCAAAGTAATAGTTATTAGTGGTGGTAAAATATCTTTAAAAAGAATATGCTGTTAATTTCCCTTTTTCACTTGGGTATTGTTGATGTTAGGAATAGTGGTACTCCATGAAGGAAATGAAGTTTGAGTATTTCAGCTGGTGAACAAGAGGTCCTAGGACTTTTCTTATTTAAGTACACTTAAGATTTTGCAATTAGTAAAAAATCTTGGGGCAATAAATAGAAAACATATTTGCCTTTTCATCTTTGTATCCTTTGTTTCAAGGTATTCATTTAAGCAAGCTCTCTGAGTTAGAGCCTAGGATTAAGCCATTTTGTGGTTTTCATAGTTGTACAATATTCTTCACTTGGAACCATTTTGCCGATTAACTAATTTAGTAATCATACAAGTGTGTTTTTCCAACATAATTTTCAGTAAAAGTCTACAGTTGTGTCATTCATATATTTATTTAGCCTTTTCAGCCTTAGATATATCCCCTTTGTCAAGACACCAGAATAACGTTATTCTAATTTAGTTTGTTGTACTTTTTGATTCCCTTCCCTTAGCTAACTTATGTTACATATGAAGCACAATCTTTTCACTTAAGAGCTGTGGTCTCTGAAGTTCTGAGAAAAGTATTTTCATATTACTTTTCTCTATGGATTTAAAGTTCAAATTCAGGTTCTTCATTTTAAAAGAGAAATATATAAGATAAAGATGTGCTTGAAAGCAATGTTGTAGGATGGATTAAAGATGCAAAGGTCTTTGAAAATACTAAGTGCTACATAAATGTACTATTCTGTAGAAGAGCAAGAAGAGGTGAAAGAATAGAGAATAATCTGTTGCCCTCTTCTACTGGTCTCACTTCCTCCAGTTTATTAATGCTTGAATTTAGATCCTTATAAATGGATTAGAAGTATGTAAGTAAACTCATGCACAAGACTAGATCCATTTAAACTACTGGAAATAAAAATATATTGAGTACATGAACTTCTACAGTCTCTGGTCCACTTCTTGCAAATTCCATTGCAAAAAAAAATTAATCAGGTTTATACGTATGTGATGTAGTCACATGTAATTTATCATTAATATGAAAAACATATTTATCAGGAAACAGAACTCTTAAAAATAATCTTTAAAAAACAACTTACTGTTTAATTACAATACAGAACTAATCCCCACTGGGCATCTTTTATGTTAGAGAGAAGCAAGGAAAATGAAATTTTCAAGTATTAAGATATTTCAAAGCCTTCAGCACCTGAAATTTATGCATATTCATATAGCAGCACCCTAAATGTTATGCATATTCATGTAACTTATAATTACAGATTAAGGTCCTGAATAACAAAGTGTAGAATTTAAAAAAAATAAAAAAAAAAAATTAAAAAGAAAGAAAAGGCAAATTGGGAATACTTTATTTGTGGAGTTTCTTCTGAGTTTTTGTTGTTTTGTTGGTTGTTTTTTTGTGTTGTTTTGGTGTGTTTGTTTTTGTTTTGTTTTGTTTTTTTCTGGAAATACTAATAAATACATTTAAAACTTTGAATATTTTAATAGTTGGAATAGAATGTTAGTTCAAAAGAAAAAAAAATGAGACGCAGAATGGCCAATACCTTAGTACTGCTTATGGCACTTTTTCAGGATGCAAGCAATTTTTAATCCTCTTAAGTACTTTACTTTCTTAGTATAGCTTGTGAGATCTATGTTTCTCACAGTTGCTGAACTGTGTACCTCTGTATATACGCACATATGTGTTTCAGTGTTCCTCTACTAAAATATGCCAGTCAAAGCTTGAAAATAATTCCTTCTTGATGTTTTTCTGTCTATAGGATCTGTACTTCCATATTCATCATGTACATAGTTCCTGCCTTTACTCTGAACCCAGCCGTCTTCTTTCCTCAAAATGGAAAATTATACCTCTCCAGGATTCATGAAAGGATACAGTGTAGATTTCCTAGGAAGCTTACTATATAAACATAACAGAAAAATGCAGCAGCAAATATACAGTTATATGAAGCGCTGCAGCAATGTATTAAAATGGAAATGCTATGGATATTTCTGTGTAAACTAGATATTTGCCATTAAAACAAATAAATAGAAAACTAGCGTTGGACAAAATTAGCCTTTTTTTTTTTTTTTTAAGTCATAAATCATATCTTTTTGGAAATCCCTATTCAGAGAATTTGTGAATTCCCAAGTTCAAGGAAGTAGCTAGAGGACTCTGGCTGGACAGGATGCACATTATCTGAAGTAAGTGCACCATAGTTCTTTCACTATTAAATAAATCTGCTTTGTAACAAATAGATGAGACTGCAGTTGTAATAGAAAATGAACACAAAGACACTTAAAAATAGAAGGCATAAGCAGAATTGTTGTTCTTCATTCCAATTAAAAGAGAGAAAATTCATTCTCCTATAGCACAGAAGCCCTTCATAAATGATTTATTCATAGCCACCACTTATCTGGCAGAGATACTGCCATTATGAAAAGGAATATTGATGACATAGATAAAACTCTGAATACATATGCAAACAAGTGTGATTCTTTCTCTTTTTATTATTATTACAAATGTTATTAATGCAATTTTTGTCAGAGGCTTATGTATTTCAAGCATACAGTCTTGTTGCATATGTTATCACACTCTTGTATTGAATTATTTTCTGTTTCCATTGTGCTTATTATGTTGCATGCCACATACCAGGAAATTATCAGAGATATTTAGGGAAAAAACAATTTTTTCAATAATAAGATAGAAAAGAATCTTTGGAGTTCTAGTGAAAACGTGGATATTTGAATATTCTTGATGCCTCAGGTGATACTACAAGGAGAAGGACCTTGATTCCTTCATTCTTTTTTCCCAAAAAATATATTTTTTTT
The DNA here is from genome assembly GCF_000747805.2 of Chaetura pelagica. Classification (NCBI taxonomy): domain Eukaryota; kingdom Metazoa; phylum Chordata; class Aves; order Apodiformes; family Apodidae; genus Chaetura; species Chaetura pelagica. The sequence continues at coordinate 3,261,649 of NW_009954442.1, read as the reverse complement.
TCAGTATCTATCGAAGTCTGCTTGTTATTGCAGTAGACTGCAGGGCAGACACATTTGAGGTTACTCAATTCACCCTTGAGCATTTTATGAAGTTGGAGACTATGAAGGATTTATAACTACTATATTGTACTGTAGGTTTTAAGCACTAAGCCTATTTTACCTAGAGAACAGATGCTCACTGCAATTCCTGTTTCAATAAAAATGCTGTTTTCATATTCTACTACTGCAGTAGTCAGGCTTACTTTGCTAGTATGGTAATCGGTTTTTTTTCTAGTTTGGTATAATTATTTCACAAAAAAAATTGTGGAAAAACAATTGAGGAGCTTGTGATGTTTTGATTTCACTTTTTAATTACAAGTATCTGTGGTCTGAGCTGAAAGAACATTGTTTTGCAGATGACCTTATAATGTTTTCTGTATACACTTGCACTACAGCCTCACCTGTATAAGCCTATGATTAGTATCTTCTTCAAACAGAAAAGAAAGGTCAGAGTACCATCATTTTGGAAAGACATGAATTTCATTGTCTCAGCTGTAAGGAAATGCTGACTTTTTCATCTTGTGACCTAAATCATACTTAGTAATAGAAACCCACTGGGTGCTTCATTTTGTTTTCTCTGTACCAGAATTCTGTCTAGCAATAGTGACTGCGCAGTAACAGCAGCATCCCTGCTAGGATGTGTTCCAGCTAGTAGTTGACCCCTCTGGCCTAGGACTGGATTTCTCTGGTATTTCACCAGGGACATGCAGATACTCCTCCCGGTGCAGGGCCATTCTAAGCGATGGGTTTCACCAATTACAGGGATCTTGATGACTTTGCAATACAGTAGTTGCATGTCATGGATTTGTGTCTTTGTCTTGAAGCAGGTATTTCAATGCTGCTGAAGTTAATGTCTGGTTTGCAGGGGTGTCTTTAGACTGGTAAAAACTAACATTGTAACATGTGTGTTTGGCTATAGATGATGGAAACTGGTATTGGAATCCATCTGGAATACAATACCATTTTTGATAGCAGACTGTGAGAGACTTACCTATTAGCTTTCATACTGTAAACAACTATTTTTCTTGTTTCATGTTAGGTGTCCATTGGGAAGAAAAAAGCCAGTTGTTGCCCTCAGAGCATAATTAATTTCTTTTTGATGATGAATTTACTTATTCAAAATTTGCAGTTAGTATGTCAGAGGCAAGGGTGACCTGAGGATGTTCAAAGTCAAAAGGCTAATATTATGCTATTTCACAATATGGACACATGTGAAAGTTTCATGCTTCAAAGCCTGCCTTGGTTCCTGCAATACTCCTTTTTTTTTTTTTCATAATTTAGCAAATAATTATTTTCAGGACCAGATTCTGACCTTTGTTTCTCCCTACCTCAAAAGCAGATCTTAGCTGCTCCGTTGATGAGAGGGGAAGGGAGGCTCTGCCAAATCATCACTCTCTGGATTGAGAGTTTGAGAGGAGGACAAAAAAGGATGGAGTAAATGCAGTACACAAGTGCTTTCCTCCATGGATCAGTTAGTTTGGCTATGAGGTAAAGGGCGGACATTACATCCACAGTTTGACTTACCTCCAATAGCAGGTAATCTAGTTTCATTTCTGGATATGAACTGGCAGTGATATAGCATTTAATGCTTCCCTTAGGCCAGTGCAATCATCTGAGGATATATCAGCTATTGCTTGTGCTGACAAATATGGGGGCTTTTGTGTCAGTTCTTTTCAGGTATTAATTTTTTTTATTTTTTATTTTTATTTTTTTTCTCAGAGAAACCTCTGTAAAACCCCGTTAACTTTCTTACAAGGAAAACTGAAAAAGTCACAGTTGACCTGTCACCACCATGTTTGATAGGACCTTGGCAAAACAATGAAAAATGTAGTGCAAGCATGAAACACCCCAGACAATGCCAATCTACAATCAGTAAATTTACTGTGAAAACCTAGGGTTTCACCAAGAGGTACTGTGCAGACACTAAAAGTAAAAAAAATATATATAAAATATTGTGCATTTAGGAGTAGTATATTGGACCCATGGATTACTGATGACTGTATTTTACAATATTTACTTGCGGCTTACTAAGGCTAATAGAACTGCTGACTCCATTTGGGGGTGGTAATTTATTCTTACAACAAAATAATTGTTGAAACAGCCATAATAAAAAAACCTTTGTATGTTTCCAAAGTCTTGTAACTGCATAAGTTATTTGATTTGGATTGATGTATTAATCAGTAATGAAACTAAATAAAGAATCAATGATATTAAGAGGAGACCTGTTTGAAATGATGGCAGAAAGACTGATAGTCTAAATTTTATCATCAGTGTTTAGTGAAAAAATTAACCTAAGTTAGGTGGTGGGTTTTTTTCAGCAGCTAGTATGCAAATAATTTAAGCCAAACCTTTTTCTCTTTTTTTAGTGTGTGATTTTCAAGTCAGTCAATATGTTCTTAATCTTAGGTCTGTGGCAATTCAGTTATTTAATATATATATATACATATATATTTAAACATCCCTTCCTAACTATGGACTTTGATGCTACAAATTTTTACATTTTTCACTGGTTTCATTTACAAATAACTCTAAGGATGCTGAGAAGATACATATTTGCAGGATTGTATGGATATCGATAGGATTGTATGCATATATATGTATATGCAGGTAATGTAATCCTCAGGGATTTCTTTTTTTAGTATTACCCATTCACGAATTAGGGGAATGCAGGAGTAAAAAGGAATAGTAAAAAACAAACAACACTTTTCTAAAGTGAGTCATAAGAGAGATCTTGGGACTGACTAATTTGTGAACTAGATTGTTTTCTCTCTTTCACTAACTTCAAATTTACATAAGATATTTAAATCATAGGCATTCAGTAGAGAAGAATTTGAAAACTGTTGGAAGTAAGAGCAAGACAGGAATTACTGCACTCTGACTGTTTTCATGTGGTTTTCCTATTGCTATGGAAACTAGGTGACAATTTATCTCACTTTGATTGCAAGAGGAAAGAAAATGCTACTCTATTTAAGAAAAAGAAAGAGGTTAATAAAGAACTAAAAATAATCAGAGAATTTCTAATATTTAGCTGCATAACATGAAGATGCAGTCTTTGCTAACTTTGGTAGCATCTGTGAATTTCAAATTATTTTTGTTTCCATTTCTGGAAGGGCTTTCTGCATGAAAACTTCTGGGGAAAAACAGGAAAAGGAAGGTTGCCGATGTTATGCAAATTCTGAGAATGTGTTGTTTTATTTTTTTTTTCCAGTGGAATAACATCTGTGCACATAAAAAACTCCAGGATTCTTTTGAGCATAGTGGAGGGAATAATTTCAAAATATTGGGCCTTTAGGCCACAGGTCTCTGGAAACATTATTATTAGGGTTGGGCTATCTTTCTCAGAAAACTGGGTCAACAGCAGGCCTGTAATTTCCCACATCATCCTTCTGACCCTTCTTATATATGGAGGTTACGTTGACTGTTTTCCAATCTGCTGGTAGCTGTGCAGTCAGCCAGGACTTCTGATAAATGATGGAAGGTCGCTTGGTGACATCTGTAGGAGCACAGGAAGCTCAAAGAATGTCAAAATATGTTTGTTTAATCCTTGCCAGATATAAACATGAAGAATTTTAACTCAAAGCAGTGCCTAAAAACACTTAATTTGTGGTTTACTAACAATTAAGCAATTGAAATAGATATTTTAGAATTTACCCGTGATTAACTGAAAATAATTTTGTACCTACTCAGTTCCAGTGAATAGCATCTTTGTATTTTAAAAATTACATTGATAATAGGACACTTGATAAATTGACAACTAGGACCTTTCAGGCTTTTTCATAGCACCAATATAGGCTGGGGGGACAACTGGCTAGAGAGCAGCCTTGAGGAAAAGATCTTGGGGGTGGTAGTAGATGAGAAGCTTGATATGAGCCACCAATGTGTGCCAAACTGGATAACCAACAGAGTAATAATCAGAGGGCTGCACTAGACCAGAGAGCTTCTTTTTAATATCTGTAATCCAAGCCCGAGGGAGGCAGCAGTCTTCCCTGTGGGATGGGTCAGGTTGACAAATGTGACCCTCTGTTCCCCTTAGAAGGGAGTCACCTACTACAATTAACCTTTTTTTCTTAGTTGAAAGGTGTGGGGGTGAGTCAATAATCCTGAGAGACACACTGGATGGATCTTCATCTCCATCCTCATTTGTTCAGGCCTCAAGTTCCAAAGCCCCATACTTATTGTGCAACGGGAGCCAGGAGGGGTTTCACTTGCCTCTTTGCCTGTCTCCGTTCCCCCCTGTCCCGTAGGTCTCCTCCTTCTGCCTAGTGACAGGAGGGGAGGGGATCCTCCACTTCTTGTAGAGCCTCCATCTGCTGCCTTTGCCTCATGGTATGGCCCCACCAATCTATTTCAGTCTTGCATTCTCTGGTGCTTCTTAACATTTCTGCTGCCTGTCTCTGTTCAGCCACCTGCCTGAGAAGATCATTTATTTGCTCACACCACACACAGGCGGTGTCTCTGGCTCCACTACAAGTACCAGGCTCAGGCATTCACTGCAGCCAGAGACCTGCACGGCTGCGTGGGAGCTGGGTCTGAGTTCCCACATTCTTTCACGTGGTGGCTTTTGGCCATACTGTGAACGTGATGACCTCCTGAGCCCAGAGGACACCAATCGCTGCATGCGCACACGTGCCTGTGTGCTGAGGTTCCTCCCCTCGTGCTCACCCGCATGTGCCCAGCTCGCACCGCTCCTCTGCAATGGCCGCTTTTAAATTTGCCGTGGCTCACTCGCCACATCGCCAGCCACTTCAGGCTCTCTCGCCCCCCATTCAAGATTCTTGATGCCTTTCCAGTCTCTCCGTTCTCCCTTGGGCTATCTCCGGGAAGCCCACCTTCAGTCTCCATCTAGCTCAATTTTTTAAAGGCACGGCACTCACCACTACTGTATGGTCTTCCAGTCCAGACCAATGTTTGCTCATATATTATCTATTAATTAAAACATTGATATCCAAGAAGGCCTTTGGCTCGCAAAAGTTTGATCAGGAGCTTATTAGTGTTCGGCTTCTGTTGCAACACATTGCAGCACATTTCTGTAACAGACGTATTTTTTTATTATGTAAATCACTCTTACAAAAAACTTTATGCAGTTGTTTTGTGATATTTTTTTTTTGGAGACTTGAAGCTCATCTGAAGAAATCTATTCCATACATCAATCTATTACTATTCTTGCACTGAAGGTCACTGTGGTAGATTCCCCATTACTGACTTGCTGTTCCTTGCTGTTGGATGGCAGATAATGTCCGTCCATCTCATGACTAATGTGAATGATCAAATGTAATAAAAATATATCTGCCTCATGAGTTTGATTTCTTTCCACAGCTTTTACCACAAAATTTTAGTATGATAGGACTCTTATGAAAATAATTGCTTTTGGCTTCAGATTAATTTGAAGTCAACAATCCACATTTACATATGAAGAAAGTCTTTTATTCAGCCATGAATTCAGGTTGCTTGCTTCCATTTTGAGACAGAGTAGGACTTCTATTTAAAAAGGTAGAAATATTTAGTATAAGAGACTACATAAGTATTGTCATCTAAGGATGAAGCTGATCACAAAGCAGAGCCAACTGTAATATTCATAAAGGTTATTGCTTTCCCAAACTTTTTTCTTAACCAATTTTATACTTTCCTTCCATGAACTCCCAGCTTTCACATTGATTATCCCTTGACTTCACAGTCTCTGATTTTGTCACATTTTCCTTATTGTCCTCTGCTTGGCATCAAGCCTCATTGCAACTCCTTCATTACAAAGAAGTAATCTTCTTGAGTCATGGGTAAAGTTTAAAAGCACAACCTGGTACTAAACTGTTACTTGGGAAAGTTAGTAAATCAACAAAACATAAGAAATCTGAAGTTGTTATTTTTTTTAACTAGTAGAGATAGAAGTATGTAAGAATGACATGAGAAAAAGAGATGGGTGAAAAAGCATTGCTTTCTGTTTCATTTGGTTCTGGACAAGCAGCAGAATGTAAACCAAGTCTTTGGCTGCCAAGAAAATTCACAGTCTTGCTAATAGTCTTTCTAAGTGTTGAGTGAATTAATTCTGGTGGCAATACTTAATCACTAAAGACCATGCAGCATGACCTGAAATAGCAGAATGAGTAATTCGTTGTAAATTTGACTGGTTTTATGTCTGTTTTCATTGCTTCCTGACTGATATTTAGTATTAATGCTCTAAAGTAATTGGCTCTCTTCCTGTGTTCTGGCTGTAGAGCTTGAGGAATTTTTTTTAAATTTTTTTTTGAGTGTGTGCTGTATTTAAGGTGTGCACTGTGAGCTTTGTGGTAAACTCCTCTTTCTCATAGCAAAAAAATCCACAAAGTATCTGATTTCAACATGTAGCAGTCAACTTTCACATTCAGAGTATTAGACATAGAACCTGACTTTTCAATTATTTCTCAGAGATGCTAGTTTCGATGGAGAAAAGTGAAGGCAATAGTATATGTTTTTTAATGTGGAAAGTCTCTTACAACAATGAGTTAAATAATTGACCACAGAAAAGGAAAATGTATAAGATAAACAATTGGATGAGCAGTAGGTGCCCACTAAGCCATCATGTCCCCTCCTCAACTGGACTGAGGGAGAAAAATACAGCAAAAAGCTCATGGTCAAGGTAAGGACAGGGAGATTACTTGTTACCATAATAGACAAAACAGACTCAGTTTGGGGAAACTGATTTAATTTATGGCCAATTAATAAGAGAGTAGGATAAGAATTTAAGAACAAATCTAAAAAAAACAACTTTCTCCCACCTCTCCCTGCTTCCCAGTCTTGGGTTCATTCCCACCTTCTCTACCTCCTCCCCTAAAGGAGTGCCATAGGATGGGAAATGGGAGTTATGGTCAGTTCAAGTGTGTTGTCTCTATTGGTCCTTCCTCCTCACACTTTTCCTCTGTTCCAAAGTGTGGTCCCGCCCATAGGAGACAGTCCTTTGTGAACTGTCCTAGTGTGTGTCTGTCCCATGGATTGTGGTTCTTCACAAACTGTTCCAGTGTGGGTCCCTTCCATGAGGTGCAGTTCTTCAGGAACAGACTGCTCCAGTGTGGGTCCCCCATGGGGTCACAAGTCCTGCCAGCAAACCTGCTCCAGTGTGGGCTCCTCTCTCCATTGGCCCACAGTTCCTTCCAGGAACCTGATTTAGCTTGGGCTTTCCACAGGGTAAGAACTTCCTTCAGGGCACATTCACTTGCTCCAGCATGAGTTCCTCCATGGCCTGCAGGTGGATACCTGCTCCACTGTGGACCTCTGTGGGCTGAAAGGGGACAGCCTGCTTCATCATTGTCTTCACCACAGGCTGCAGGGGAATCTCTGCTCTGGCTCCTGGAACACTCCTTTCCCTCCATCTTCACTGACTTTGACCTTTACAGTGTTGTTCCTCGCACATATTCTTACTTCCCTTTCCAGCTTCTGCTGTGCAGCAGTTTTTACCCCTTCTTTAACATATTACCATGGAGGTGCTACCAATGTTGCTGATGGGCTCAGCCTTGGCCAGCAGTGTGTCTGTCTTGGTGTCAGCTGGCATTAGCTCCTTTGGACGTGGGGGAAGCTTCTGGCATTTTCTCACAGAATCCACCCCTGTCGCCCCCCTGCTACCAAAACTTTGCTAGGTACACCTAATACATACACACTGAAAAAATAACCTTCAGACAATCCTCACCCGGTGTAGGACATGTTGCTGCTCCCTTTCCAGTCTGTTGTGTGAATAAAGCTGTCACCAAAATAAACTATGCATGGTATATGGTGGAACAAAGTCTTTCAGACTCTGAGAGGTCAAATTTTCTCTTTCTTGCATATTTTCTCTCTCTGAAGAGCAGGAAAAAGAGAAGTAGAAGGCTTCTCAGGTCAAACTGCTGGGTGAAGTATGAACATGATTGCATTTTGGGGTTTTAGGGCTTCTCTATGGTAAGGATCAAAGAAAACAGTTTGTGAAATTAATAATGCTTACAATGTATGGCTGTTATGTCATTGCAAGCTAGCCTAAAATTCTTACTCTCAATGCAGAAGAAAGTTTCCCATAATGTAAATATTTTGCTAAGGTTTTTCTATTTATTAAACCAAGGTCTTATACTATCCACTTTTGTATTTTCTCCTTTGTAAATAAATTCACCAGAACACACACTTTAGAAAAGCTTACTCAAGAAGTACCATTTCCGAGGTGGTAATTGATGATGTCTCTATGAGGTGAATGCATTCAATTTGACTATTTTTCTTCACTTTGCAGAATGGGAAAAGGCTTGCAGAGCACACCTAATAGCTCATTTAGAAGCAAACAAAAGTGGTGAAAAATACACTAATTTGAATCTGGCTATAAAAAAAGACTTCTTCTAAAAAGTTAAATTCCTAAAGAGTTACTCATCTTTTATTACATTATGGTTTAGCTGAAAAAATACATAAATATCTATCACTATTTCTGTTTTGGTTTTCCTGTTAATTTTCATTGTTCTGTTGTCACAGAGGAATCCAGTGTATTTTTTAAACATTAAAACAAAGTTTACAACTAGATTATCTTAATTAATTTATGCATCACATTATAAAACAACCTTTAAAAAAGATAGAATGCATCTTCTGTTGGTATAATTTCAGTGTCTTTATTTGCTGCAATAGATGTTGCCAATTTATATTACTAAGGGTAAGGCCAGCAAGATTTTCTTCAGCTGTAAATATAAGACATAGACCATAATAATATAAGATACAGGCCATAAACCCAATTAACACTTACCTTTACTTGTTTAGAAAGAAATATAAGAGTACATGGTATAGCTTACACTTGAAGAACTTATGTCCAATGTGTTGTCATAAGAGATTCAATGATTACAGTTTATTCACTGAAGTAATTGTGAACATATAATTATTTCTTCCATTACTAATAATTACCAACCCATTTTACTTAGACATAAAAATCAAGACAAAAAATTAAATTAAGGCAACCTGACAAGGACAAAAAAATCATGTTATTTAGCTGTGAACTCTAAAATAAAAAAGACAGAACCAATAGGCCAAAAACATGATTTTGCTAAATCAGCGACATAAAACTTGTCTTTTTATTTCTACTTTCTCAAGAATTCCAGTAAAATGGAAATCTGCATCTTTAGCCTAGTAGTAACTTTTTGTTACATTATGTTTTGCAATATAATGTGTGTCTGTATAGAGTGCTGGTTTTGTATCAATGATTTTCTCCTGTGAATAGTGATGCCATTACGAGCATTGGGAACTGCGGCTGTGAATATGGCAATTCTAGGGATATCTATATTGCTGAGAGACCAAGTCCTAACCAAATCCTTGGGCTTTGAACAGAATTAGTATCAGCTCACAACGAATGCCCTTACCAGGGATATGTAAAATACTGTTCTATTAGAATATAGATTATTTGGCACAAGCACTCTTTTCTTTTTTTACTAGGAAATTGCGAAGAAAGTTAGAATGCACAGTCTGTAGTTTAACTATGTCAGAGTGTTAATAACCTCACTCATCTAAGACTCATGTGACAATAATTTACATGCTAGCTGGAAATATATAATCACTTTTTTCTGCCTGCATAGTGATTGCTTTCAGATTTGGTATTACAGATTGGGTGCTTAGACACTCTCAGAAATAATAGATACAATAATTTTAAACCCTGAAAGAAAACATAAGAGACTAAGTCCTTGTATATTTATGCAGGGACTTAATTTTATCATTGAGGGGTGAGGAAGAGAGAAATGTCTTTAGTAGACTAAAATTTTTACCTTCTAATGATCTCTGGCTTCCAAGAAAGTTGACCTACAAATCCTTATTATGAGAGAAATGGCAAATCCTCTGAGTATATTTACTGGATCACATCACAGAGTTGGTTAGCTTAATATAAAATATAGCAAAACAGAGTTCCCTTCTGACTCCCCCCACATAGTCCCATGACAGTGGGCCATTGAACATTACTATTTGTTTTTCATGCAGGAGGATTAGTTATTGAGATATTATCAGATTGCTCATAGTCATATATTTTTCCCCTCTGGATTTGGACCTCAGTTCACATTCTTGAAGTCCACTTACATTTTGACATAATTAAGCCTGTGTCTGTTTGGTATGTCATGTGAGGGTGAGGAATATCTCGGATGCCTTCTAGCAGCCTTCCAGTACCTGAAGGGAGCATACAGGAAAGCTGGAGAGGAACATGTAAGGGGAACTTTTAGGGAGAATGATTTGCAGGTGAAATAGGGTAGATTTAGATTAAGTATTAGGAAGAAATTATTCACTGTGAAGGTGGTGAGGAATAGCATGGACAGCAGTAGGGAGGTGATCATGCCCCTCTATTTGACACTGGCGAGGCTGCTTCTTGAGTTCTGTGTTCAGTTTTGGGCTTCTCACTACAGGAAGGAAATTGAGGTGCTGGAGTGTGTCCAGAGAAGAGCTACCAAGATAGTGAATGGTCTAGAGAACAAGTCATATAAGGAGCAGCTGAGGGAACTAGGGATGTTTAGTATGGAGAAGAGAAGGCTGAGGGGAGACCTTATTGCTCTCTGCAGCTACCTGAGAGGAGATTGTAGGGAGGTGGGGGTTGACCTCTTCTCCCAAGTGAATAATGGCAGGACCAGAGGCAATAGTCTGAAGGTATGGCAGGGGAGGTTTATTCTTACTCACCGGTGGGTATGACTCAAATCCCACAGCTTCCTCAATACTTTGAGTAGTGCCAGCCAACCTGGTGGTTTAGGTCATGCCTCTGTCCTTCCAGATTTCTCCCCAAAGTTCAGGAGGAAATCATAAATGGAACCACAGCTTCTTCTCCTCCAGTGCACTCTAAGTTTTTTTCCATTCCTGAGTATCTGAAGAGACATTTTACAAAAAACACCCACTCAGAGATAAAGCACCTTCAGAAGCACTAGAAATATAGAGGAAAACTAAAAAAAAATATATTTTCATTAATCTTACCTTGCAAAAGGTACCTTTATTTTAAGGCATTTCTTCATCACAAACCACTTAAGTTTTCTGTGGTTTATAGTCACACTAGAAAGAGATAGTTGTTTAACATTAGCTTCCATTGGAGGAAAAGCAGAATACAAAGAGAAAATGTGCTCACATTTAAATATTTTATCTTTTCCTTAATTTTTTCCAGGTTACTACAAGGTCTTTCAATTACGAAGCCAAGTCATGCACTCACTCTGATAAATGCATCAAGCCTTGACACCTTATCTGGTCAGGTTTCATTTGTGTGTGCTGAAATTTCTTCACTTATTCAGACAAACTGAAAGCATCACTATTGATTAGTGATTTTTAAGCAGAAGGCTTTCATATTGCAACAGTATGTTTATGAATTTAAATGAGGTTTGTGTCACCCGTAACAAAATCCTCTGGCAACAAAATCCTCTGTAACAAATACTCTGGCATATATAAATTGAATCTGTCATCGAAATTATTTTTTCTCAGATAGGAAACAAAATTTAGGGAGAAAGAAAAATAAAATCCACATAGATTTGTTGCTAATGATCCTGTATTCAAATAATTGTCATTATGTTTGTGGTTAGTTCTCCCTTCATATGTTGACTCATATCTGTCTCTTTCATCAAACAGTGCTTCATTCCTAAAGAAAACTAGACAAACAATTTTTATTTTAATTTTTTTTTTAAACCAGTATCTCCATATCACTTTAGTAGGAGAATTACCTTTGGTTTTTTAGCTTAATTTTCCTTGGGAGAGAATTATATATGAACTTGGTAGATTCTTTCTCTTCAGAAATGACAAGACACAGAGATCCAAATGAACAGTTGATACAATGTATTCTGGCTTCTTTGTTCCTTGTCTGTCATAATTCAATAGATTCAACTGACATTATGCTATTTAGAGATCCACAGGAAATCTGAAATGTATGTACATATCAAATAGAACCCTTTCTCATTGCAGCATGGCAGCACTTATCTTCATTAAAAGTAATATAATTTGTATTCTGTATTTATCTTCCTAGCAACACACAGGATCCTAATACCGCTAAAATAGGAATAACTTCAATTTGTTTATAATTTTTAATTGTTTAATGTCTAGCCTATTTGTATGATTAATGTGGTCTTGTTTCAATATTTTTCACTGACCCAGTAGTATTTTCATTTCTAACATTTTTCATTTTACAGAAATTAGCTATGGCTTTTTTGGCATTTTGCCTGTTCAATTCCTTCAAGTTTGCACATGTTAGCAGCTTGGATTTAGTTTATGTGTACCATGAAGGAGAAATTTTCCCTATATACTGGAAGGTGCTTGTAAAAAATAAAAAATGACAAGCAAACAAACAAAAAACACCCCCTGAAACTCCAAAGCCCCTAAGTTTCAATCTGATTCATCTCAGAAGAAGGTAATCAACAGTGACTCAAAATAATGAGCTCTTACAATAAGCATGTAATAATCTTTAAACAGGTATTCCTCTTGGATTGACAACACTCTGATCTGAAATGGGGTATGTTAGTATTCAGGACATATTGTTTATCATTTGCCATGCTCTGGCAGGGAATTGAGTGCCAGGTGTGGGACACCTGATGCCTTTACCATTAACAGAAACCCTAAAACATCATTATTTACAAGACAACAAAAAATATTTAGGCTGACCATTTAATTCTATATTTCATCATTTCAACAGTTAATGAGTTCTTTATGAAATTTCTGAATGGCAATACACGATATCCAAGATACTAAAGTAGTGGAAATTCAGTGTTACAGTTATGCAACTCAGATTTTAGACATTTAGATCACGGGTTATTAATAACTTCTGGCACATAGGCTGCACAAAGTCTAAATTCTGTGATTATGCATGATGTTTGTATAAATGATGTTCGACTGGGTGACCCACCTAGTGGATATGGGGAAGGCTGTGGATGTGGTCTACCTTGACTTCAGCAAGGCCTTTGACACAGTCTCCCACAGCATCCTCCTGGAGAAGCAAGCAACCCACAGCTTTGACAGGTGCACCCTTTCCTGGGTCAAAAACTGGTTGGATGACGAGGCCCAGAGAGTGATGGCGAATGGAGCTGCATCCAGCTGGCATCTGGTGACCTGGATGTGGGGATTGAGTCCACCCTCAGTAAGTTCACAGATGACACCAAGCTGGGGTGGGAGTATCAATCTACTGGAGGGCAGGAAGAAGCTGCAGAAGGACCTGGACAGGCTGGGTCAATGGGCTGAGGCCAATGGCATGAAATTCAGCAAGACCAAGTGCAGGGTTCTGCACCTTGGCCACAATAACCCCAGGCAGCACTACAGACTGGGGAAAGAGAGACTGGAGAGCAGCCTGGCAGAGAGGGACCTGGGAGTACTGGTTGACAGCCAGTTGAACATGAGCCAACAGTCTGCCCAGGTGGCCTGGAAGACCCATGGCATCCTGGCTTGTATCACGGATAGTGTGGCCAGCAGGAGCAGGGATGTAATTTTTCCCCTGCACACAGCACTGGTGACACTTTTAGCCTCCAGCAGCCATCACTGTGACCTGTGATCCTGGTCACACTGCCCATGCAGACACCCTCATTTATCTATATATTATGTGGCCAGCAGGAGTAGGGATGTAATTCTCCCCCTGCACACAGCACTGGTGAGGACTCACCTTGAGTCCTGTGTGCAGTTCTGGGCCCCTCACTTCAAGAAGGATATTGAGGTGCTGGAGCAGGTCCAGAGGAGAGCAACAAGGCTGGTGGAAGGACTAGAAGGAAAATCTTATAGGGATGGGTTTAGCCTGGAGAACAGACTCAGGGGAGACCTTATCACTCTGCAACTGCCTGAAGGGAGGTTGTAGTCAGGTGTGGGCTGGGCTCTTTTTCCAGGCAATTAGCACAAGACTAGAGGACATGGCCTCAAGCTGCTCCAGGGGAGCTTTAGGTCAGATATTAGGAGAGGGTGATGAAGAGGGTGATTAGACATTGGAATGAACTTCCCAGGGAGGTGGTGTAGGTGCCATCCCTGGATGTGTTCAAGGAAAGGCTGGATATGGCACTTAGTGCCATAGTCTAGCCAACATGGTAGTGTTGGTCATAGGCTGGACTTGATGATCATAAAGGTCTTTTCCAGCCTTGGTAATTCTGTGACTCTGTGATTCTAAAACTGAGTAGATATTCCTGAGACACAGTCAAGTTGCTTGCTTAGAAAAATCTTCACTTAACCCTGCTTATTTCCATCAATACCTGTAATTCAACAAAGGAAAAAAAAATAATCCTCAAAGGTGTAGATGTCCAGTCAATCAAAAATATCTACAGTGGATTGTAGTAAAAGAAGGCTTCCTAGGGGCTTTTGGATAAGGCCCTGCTTTCAGGCAGTTGTAGTAGCTTTCCTGCTTGGTGTAGGTATCCTTATCGTTGGAAACCTCCCATAAACGCAGATCCACAACCTCACCATTTTAAAAATTCACTTATTCACTGTTGTGAATGTGAGCAATTTTTTATTGTTGTTCTATTTTTCTCTCTACCCATAATATCTAATCTCAATAATCATTCAGGTTACTGAAGTACATTATGATTTGTTCTGGTGTTCCGCTTGTTGCATAGAAATGCAGAACTGATCAGTTCTTTTGTGGAATTATTGTTTAATCATGCATAATATTTCTATATTTTTGTGTCCTGATGATTACTGTCCTAAAGAGAGAACTCATCCTTCTAACTCAGGTTATACTCTGACTCTTCAGAGAAACTAGTTAACTTGAGCAATCTGGCATGAAAGTCTAGTTTGTTCTTTGTTAAAAAAAAAAAGCTTTTATCAGTTAATCATGAAAACATCTAGTAGAGGGCAGGTTTTCCTCAATTATTTTACAATCTGATTTTTACTTCCCTGATTGTGTAATGGTGAAAGATTTAATTAAAACAAGCATAACATTGACATTTACACAATTCTGAAGAGCTGGTTATAATGTATTAAAACAAAACAAAAACAAAGTTGCCCTCCCCCCCCCAATTTCTATTCTGCTAGCATTTATATGGTCTCTTTTATGTGACAAAGTTTGAAAAAAATATGTTGTAGTACTGGGAAAAATTTCAAGACTGACAAGTCTCAAGAAATGCTACTCAGAGATCTGTCATCACTTTTCTGTGTTTTTTAAAACAGGAGTTTTAATGATCCTTGGTCCTTTATTTTTTTTTTATTTTATTTTTTTTCCTTAAATAAATGCATTTTTTATTGTTTACTTGTTATGTTGAGTTTAAAAAAGAAGTGTTTGTGTGGTAAAATAGTGCTTTCTCCCACAAAGTGGATGTGTTTATTGTGAAAAGACATCTTTGGAGCATAACAGCATCATTGGAAAGGGCAGATGTTGTACTGGATTTTAGTATTTCAAAGCTGACAGGCTGATAATTCTAGATGTGTCTTTTGCAGACTTACAGATTTGTTAAGCAGAAGCTGAACAGCCAGTGATGGAATTTCAAGTGCTGCAGATTCTTTATTTCTTACAGGAAATTGTGCCAGAATTTAATCAGTTAAATCTTCCCGATAGTGAATTTTGAGATGGCCTACTCAGCCTCTGTGTTATCATTTTTAACTGATGATTGGGCAATGATTTGCTTACTCTACGCATTTATGTAATAAATCTTTATTGAAGTGTCTGGTAGCACGTAATTTTAATAGTATAACAATGCTAGATTGGAACAATATATATATTTTTAATAGATATGACATCCACATTACTACAAAACAGATTTCTCCTGACTACTTTTATTCCAGTGAATACCAAAAGAATTTATGAAAATGAGTGCTTAAAAACATCATTCTTTCTAATATGCCCTGACATTTATTAATACAAATATCCATGATATAATAGTAAGAATCATGAATACTGAAAGTTCCAACATGGCTGAAGGTTAAAGTTGAAAAACTAGATTAGCTATCAGGCAGACATTTCTGTAGTATAAGTGTTTAAATTTCGGAAGAACTATTGTGGTGGATTTTTCCTTTTTTTTAAAAAAATAAAGATGGCAAAGCTAAGGTCAACCCACCACAAGGAATTTTTTCCTCCTAAAAATATTTGCCAGGTCTAATAGGAATTATTTCAAAACTGTCCTGTAGCTTTTTTTATGTATATATTGCCATATTAATGGCCCTTTTCTGTTTCGGGATTTATGAATTGTTGATAAACACAGCACAACAGCACACTTTGAAAGTTTTCAGTTGTTCTCAAGCTGAAGATAATATTCCACAGTAGTACAAAACTACATATACACAGTTCTTCCAGTTTAATTTAATCTCTAATACAGTTGGGTTTTTTTACAGTATGTTTTCAAAAAGGTAGAATGAGTTTAGCATTGCTTTGTCTATTCTTAATACATTTGACAAAATAGTTGCTATATTTCTGCATTTTCAATGGTAATCTTTCTAGTTGTCACAGAACATGTTTTGTTTCTGGATTCAGTCTGTTAATCTTTTGAAAAAGTATACTTATCTTTAAGATGTATAAGAAGTACTACACTGATGGATTCTGTTTTTTCAAAGCCCTGTGATTGTTTTATACACAACTCTGGAAAGTAAATTTGATGAATTAATTTTGTTACATTTTCCATTTTTACTTTATTATAGTGTTGCAAAGAACAGTGAAAAGCTACGAAGATGATTAAGGGAGTGGAACATCTCCCTTATGAGGAAAGGCTGAGGGAGCTGGGTCTCTTTAGCTTGGAGAAAAGGAGACTGAGGGGTGACCTCATCAATGTTTACAAATATGTAAGGGGTGAGTGTCAGGGAGATGGAGTTAGGCTTTTCTCAGTGATGACCAGTGATAGGACAAGGGGTAATGGGTGTAAATTGGAGCATAGGAGGTTCAAGGTGAATATCCGAAAAAATTTTTTTACTGTGAGAGTGACAGAGCACTGGAACAGGCTGCCCAGGGAGGTTGTGGAGTCTCCCTCACTGGAGACATTCAAAACCCACCTGGATGAGTTCCTGTGTGATGTACTCTAGGTGACCCTGCTCTGGCAGGGGGGTTGGACTAGATGATCTCTCGAGGTCCCTTCCAGCCCCTAAGATTCTATGATTCTATGATTCTATGAAAAGAAGTTTCAGTGCCAAATATAGGATGAGCAATTCATATATGTGAAACAAATAGAAATTATGGGGGAAAAGTATGAGTAACTGGCTGAAATCTAGCCCCGAATTTGGACAACCTCAGTCTTCCTCTCCCACTTTTATTAATGGCTATTTGCTTGGTGAGTGTGCCAGTAGATATGTAATGACAAAGAATGTACCTTTTCTCTAAGAGGATTTATGTGTCTGAGGAACAGGAACTTATATATATTATATATGAACACCCATTTGTTTATTAAGCCAAAAGAGTTTTACTAAGTATTAATCCCAAAGGTGTCTTTCAAGCCTGCAAGCAACTATCAGTGGCTTTTATTTGAAGGCTGTAAGTGGAAGTCTATCCATCCACTGCTCCTGATTATTTCTGTGTCTTTGGACAGAAAAAAAAAAAAAAAAAAAAAAAAAAAAAAAAAAAAAAAAGTACTCCCGTCCTTCCTGTGTGATGGGAAAAGGGAATGATTAGAAGAACTGTAGTTTCTATTCAAACTTTGTCTTAGGTTATAATTGACATACATTTAAAATATACATTTACAATTTTTGTATGAGTGTAGAACTTGTTTCTCTTGAATATATTTTGCACATTAAATCCTAAAGTTGTTCTGAACAGTAAAGAAGTTCCTTCATTACTAGATTACAAGGGTGTATCAGAGCTGTATGTTGATTTGGAGCCTTTTCATCTCAGTCACTTTTTTATACATGAAATTGATGGACTTTTTTTTTTTTTTAATCTCAGACTTTGCATTGTTTATACATACTAGACTTACACAGTTTTATTTTAGTTGTCCGACATTTAGAGTTTAATAATTGGGTTAACATTTCTAAAGATGCAGTGTCACAGATACCTGAGCAAATATAGGCCCGTATCGCCATGTGTTCCCATATACAATTTAAAATTCAGAAATAATAATGTCTTTGGTTGCATAGCATTCTATGTAATGTAAGTTTATTTTCATTGTGAAATGGCAATATGGCTTGTGAAGCACAGCTTGAGCATGTGAGAGAAGTGTAACCATCTTTGTCTACTATGCCAAGTTTGTGGCTACTTGTGGGAAAAACCACCAGACTGGTAGTATATGTTACTATTTGTAGGATTACCATCCCATGTAAATTATTGCTGTTTCTCATGTGAGTGGTCTTCCTGGTAGCCAAATGAGTGCTTCCTGTGCCCAGCTAAGGCAACTGGGTCTCAAGTTGGCATTTAAAACTCCAATTTCAGTTATTCAGAATGTGTGCATCAGAAGTCTGTTTCTTATGTATTTATAAAAGTAGAATAGTACGAATAGCTTATACATCACAGTTTGTAGATAGATCATGCTTTGCATATTGTGATTTCATTCTTCATGTAAAAGTGTTTTTTTTGCTTTTAGTTTGCTCATCCAGGCCAGTTGCATATACTACAGAGGCATGGAGTGTACAGTGAGACTTTAAGAGAATGCTAGTGAAAAAACATTCCATTCTTTCTTATTTTGCATCACTCTGAAGGACTGATCTCATCTGAATAGCAAAGAGTCATGGTATCTATCAGCACCACTGAGCCTTTCAGAATGCCAGAGGCCGTCCGGGTGACTCATAGCTGAGACTGCAAGGCTTTTGAGGGCTGCCTCTGGGACAGAGCCACATGGAGTCTCACAGTCCTTGCAGTATCAAAAGCAACAACAAAACTTTGCAATGCCCATGTGTGAAAACACCAAACTCTGAGAGGCTTGCATTCTCCTACTGATAAGAGCTGTGAATGCTGCAAAATTTCAAACTCACATCCTTGGATTTATTTCCTTAACACTGAAATAATAATAGATTGCAAATCTATAGTTTCATTCACAAACCTGGCAGTTTCAGTGATTCCTTCTAGATCTTCCTGTCTTACTTGCAGTTTCCTCCAGCAGTAGAAGCACACCTGCCAACATGAGTCAGAAAAAGTTAATAGTCCAATGCTAATAAGAAACACTCTGTTAATCACCATCTTGATGACAAGCTTGTGCATGCTGTTTGTGTGTGGGCTGGTGGCAGATTAGTACCTTGTATAAGGATATACATAATACACGAACCTGGGATTTCATTAATATCTATAACATATATGTTACAGAAAGGAGTCTCTTTAATGCAGCTTATTTATACTAGACATGGATGTCCAAACAAAAACCAAGGTAGTGAACAACAACAACAAAAAACTCTGTTCATGCTCTTTCAGTGTCAGGAGATTCTGTGTATTAAGCAAATTCTTTCTTGTTTGTATTTGAAAGCCTTTTTGCAGAACTATTGTTAGTCTTCTAAAGAGATAACTCAAATATTTCATGTGATGTTTGGGCTTGTTTGTTAATCAAACTGTTTAATTCTATACACTTGATCAGGTTGCCCTGAGAAGTTGTGGATGTTCCCTCCTTGGAAGTGTGCAAGGCTAGGTTGGATGGGGCCTTGAGCAACATGATCCAGTAGGAGGTGTCTGTTGGACACTAGATGATCTTCAAGCTCCCTTCCGACTGAAACCATTCTATGAATTTCCAAAAGGTTTTTAAATGCACAGTCTAGCTTTTGCTATCATAGCATTGAAATATTGAAAATTGAAAAGGCAATGGAGGAGGCTTTGCATCTTCAATGTGCTCTGTGTAAGCCTAAGCTATCATTGCTCCAGTATAACTGAATCATCATCTATTCATAATTTATCATTACCTTTTACAATGTTTTTATGTTGAGTATAAAAAAAAAAATAAAAATTAAAAATCCAGAAAATTAACTTGGTTTTAAGATATTTTGTTTTCTTTAATTTTGGACTACGAACTTAATGGTGAAACCATTCTTATACCTGTATCCCAGTACCTACAGTAGCTAGTAAGCACCCTAGAATAATAACAAGTAAATATTAATAGTATTTTTCTTCAGTTATCTAATATTTCTGTAAACATATTTTGACTTACAAGATGTAGTATCACATGATTTTTTAATGTGATATTCAATCAGATATGGAAAGTTCTTTAGGAACAAACTAAAACCTTAATTTTTTTAATGGATTGTACAGTTTTGCTTTGATATTGCTGCTCTCTCTCATGGAGTACGAAATTGGAAAAATACTTCCTTAGTGTCATCATAATGCTGTCGTTGTCAAATGTAGCAACTTCATTGTGTTAGGCTCTTCATATATAAAGAGAAAAAATATTACTGTATTTCTGTGTGTGTGCAACTATGCTAAGAGGAATTATCTTCAGGGAAATAAATTGTATTTCACATTGATACTGAGGAGAAAACAAGATGTAGAGGGCTACATTATTAAGAGACTGGGGATGTACAGTAGTTCATTGATGTAGAGATTTGTTCTCTGAAGTCAACTAAGTCTGTACAAAACAACTGATGTTTTAACTTGTGAGGCAAGAATCAGAGCTCTAGGGATCCATCACTGCTCTTGATATTTCACCCAAAGTGATTTATATTCAGGATGTTATGGACTCAGATACATTGGTAAAAGAATATCTAATGTATAATATATTCTAGGGAACAAGCATATCAAGCACTAATTCTCTCTGCACAAATTCATAGTGATATAAGGTTTCGTTATAGCTTTCTTTGCTGTTTTGCACCAGATTGGATGGTATGTCTGATATCAGGTTTTATTCATTAATAGTGTTAGGAGGAAACAAATAGAATAAATGAATTCTATATTCCTTCAAGTTATTTATCTATGATTTTCTCCTCTCTCGTCTCTGGTTATCAGCCAGTAAAATATGCAAACAAAATGTATCTCTCTTCAGTGAAGAAAGACTTAAGTTGATACTTGTCATTTTGCTGCTATTCATTTTGCTGCGTGCACAGTCAACAGAAGCATTTCCAGAAGTCTTAGTGAGGATGATCTATGGCAATCTCCTTCAATGGCAGCAATACAGAAACATGTTTGGTGAGGTGCCTGTGCAGAAGAAGATACTTCATAACAACGTTGTTACTTATTATTAGAAAGTTATTCTATTCCAAATAGCTTAAAATTATTAAAAATAAAAATAAATTATTACTTAGCCATGCCCTTCCCCCTTCCCCACACTCCAAATGCAGAAGATTTTAAGCCAGGGAAATCTTCTTTTCTAAACAATCAAAGTTGCTGTAAATTTTGTTTTAAAAAAAATCAAGTTTAAACTCAGTTTGCATGCAAAACTATATTCAGTTTCTGTTTTCTACCAAAGAAATCCAACTGCTGGGAAAGTATGTTTATATATATAATTCTCATGTATATTATTTCAGTTAATCTCATAATCGTTCTTCATTGTTTCATGTAATAATGTGAACAGAATTTGAAACTGTAGACAGTTCTGATTGATTGGTTCTTTCAAGATGCAAAGCAAAGTTATGCTTGTATGCTGCCATACTTTTATCCTTAATTTCCTGGGGTTTTTTTCAGATATTTTGCTGACTTGGAGAGTCTTCATTGTTACAAAGTGCCATGCTACCAGTCTTTCACTTTGTGATCACAGAATCTATTGCCATTAAATTTTCAAACATGAGACATACAAATTGACATGAAATAGAAACTACTGTAAATTTAAGAGTCTAGTATAGCTTTTAGAAACAAATTTACCAGCCTGGCTAGCACCTTTTAGATGATTGATAGGGTTGTTCTTTTTTTAAATTTTGTTTTAATTTCCCTCTTATAGAAGTTATGTAATAAATTGTACTTCATAACTCAGAATGACCGAAAGGCTAATTTTAGCTCTGAAGGCATTTTACATCTAAATTTATCAATAAATTAGATGGATTCAGTTCTGCTATCAGGGCCGAGGACTGTCAGTTTATGTAGCCTTGCTGATGAGAGTTAGTATCTCAAGGAACAATAACTTTTAAAAAGTCTTTGTATATTCTTTCCATTTTTAAGGCCTTGAAAAGGTCTGCCAATATAAAATAATTAAATTTCATCCCATTTTGGGA
The DNA here is from genome assembly GCF_000747805.2 of Chaetura pelagica. Classification (NCBI taxonomy): domain Eukaryota; kingdom Metazoa; phylum Chordata; class Aves; order Apodiformes; family Apodidae; genus Chaetura; species Chaetura pelagica. Next base: position 3,239,710 of record NW_009954442.1, on the reverse strand, counting down.
AATGTTCAAGTCCCATTGGTAATCCAGACTAGCATTCACCTGCAAAAAAAAGAACAAATTCAGTAAGAGTGTAATTTATTTTTGACAGCTGCTTAAATTAGAAAGAAGTTTCCTGACAGATGGACATGATTACATTTCGTCCATATAGCCAAAGTTTTACCTGATCAGAATGGAATAATGTGCATAAGGTGAAAACAGTAGAATTCTTGAGACATGAACAAATAAATACAAATGAATTCCCATTCACTGAATGAGAAGTCTTCTGTGATCAGTGCAGCCCCTTGAAGATATTTAGCATAAAAATCCCTTCCTTCTCATGTTCAGAATTTCCATAAGATACAGTTAATTCTGAACTAAAAAAATGTCAGTGCCTAAGGGAAGACCAGGGTGCTTTCTACACAGGACTAATCCTCCAATACGCTAAAACACCAGAACTCATATGAATCATGTCCAGAATTGTGCTATAGGTCCTGGCACTATGTGATGCAATACATTTTGTATTTCAGTAATAATTGTCATCCAAATGATACAATGACAAGAAAAATTGATGAGGGAAAAAGCCTTTTTTCATTGTAACTGACCACAAAAGATGGTGTCCACATTGCAATGATGTACAGATTGGTAAGTTTAAGGAAGCTATGAGAATGCATAATATGTATGCTTTCATAAAAAAAATAAAAAAATAAAAAAATAAATCTTTAATGTTTTTCAGAGCACAGCACAGTCCAAATCTTACTGTATAACCAGTTGTCATGGTTTTGGCTCAGGATTGACAACAATGCCCTTGATCCCCTCCGCCTGCTGCCTAGGTAAGGAAGGAGAGAGGGAATGAAGGAGAGAGACTCTGGATTGAAAACTAAACTAGACAGCTTCAATTAAACACTAATGATAAAAGAAAATATTCACAATTATATACAAATGTGTTCAGGAATGTGCCAACCCCTATTGCCTCCCTCCATCCCCAGCAACTCCCACAGCACTCTCCTTAGCTGCGAACAGCCCCAAAAATTCCTGGAGCTGCCAAAGAAAGCACAGAGTGATGAAGGTCAGGAGGGCTCAAGCCTAGGGGTCAACAGTAATGGATAGACAGAGTCCTTCTTGGAAGCCAGCCATGGATGGAAGAGAAGGGAAGAAGAAGCAGGAAGGAAGTTGTCTTCTGTGATCTCTGACCTTCCTCTGAGCTTACATAGATATATGGAATGCAATATCTCGGACCAATTTTGCTGTCTGTCTAATTCAGCCTCCTAGGATGGGTTCACAGATCCCCCGGTAGTGTCTGAGCTGGCAAGGCAAAGATGCTACCTTGGAATCCTAGCAGTAACAAAAACATTCCAGTGTTATCAGTAGAGAGCTTACTGAAGGAAAAAAAACCCACAAAAATCCAACAAACAACAAAAAACCCTGAACAGTAAAAGGAAAAGTGGCTTCATCCTGTCTCAAACCAGGACAGCAGTATTGTAGCTTACAGTTTAGAACAGCAGTTAGGTTCTCCTCTTATGAGGAGGGGCTAAGGGAGCTGGGTCTCTTTAGCTTGGAGAAAAGGACACTGAGGGGTGACCTCATCAATGTTTACAAATATGTAAGGGGTGAGTGTCAGGGAGATGGAGTTAGGCTTTTCTCAGTGATGACCAGTGATAGGACAAGGGGTAATGGGTGCAAATTGGAGCATAGGAGGTTCAAGGTGAATATCCGAAAAAAAAAAATTACTGTAAGAGTGACAGAGCACTGGAACAGGCTACCCAGGGAGGTTGTGGAGTCTCCTTCACTGGAGACATTCAAAACCCACCTGGATGTGTTCCTATGTGATGTACTCTAGGTGACCCTGCTCTGGCAGGGGGGTTTGGACTTATGATTCTATGATATATTAACTGCATTTTCTCATGTAGTAATACAAGCAATGCACAGTTGACACATTCTCTTAATAGGCTTTAGTAATAATTAATATTAAAATAGATAGAAGACAAAGAAGAAGAAAAGAAAAGAAAAGAAGAAAACAGATTCATTGAATATAGATGAAATAACACCGACTTTTTTTATTATCAAGAGACTTGCTGTGATTCATTCCTCTAAAGAATAAAAATATTTTCTGAAATGTCATGCTGTAATAACATATACATAAAGGGAGATTAAAACAAAAACAGGTTAGGGAAGAAAGAAACAAAAAAATCAAAACTGAAACAATTACACTCTAGAAACCTAGATCCTCCTATTTTATCTCTGTAACTCCTGAGCTTCAGTTATGTCCCTTTTTAATTAGTCTCCATTTGAAACATCACCAATGCATGAAATCTAAATAGTTATAAAATGTGTCCACTGTTTGTTTGGGGTTTTTTTGTTTGTTTGTTTGTTTATTGTTTTCTTGTTGTTGTTTTGCTTTGTTTTGTATCATTTTGGGGGATTTTTTTCTTTTCATTCCTGTAAAATAGACTTCCTAGTTGTATTAAAATAGATCAATGAAAAAATGCATGTTGAAACGTATGAAAAATTACTTACCATGTATACATGCCAGACTATAGTTTGAAAAATAAAATTAACACTGAAGCAGAATGCCAGAACTTTCAGAACTGTAAAGGTTAATTAAAGGACTCTAAACCCACCGATGACAACTGTTGTTAGGACTTTTATGAAGTGCAAATTTCAGACAGAACATTTTTATGCTTCAAATAGTGCTCAGTAACTCTTAGCTCATTACATACTCAGAGTAAGTACCAAACTAAATAACAATTTCTTAATCTCATTAATTTTATTATTTCAAATTATTTTGAAGTTATTTAGCAGTATTGTGAAGTTCATTGGCTATCCTGAGACAAACTGCATTATCCAGATTTTTTTAAAATGCAAACTCCAAAATATACTCATGTATTTGTAATGCCCAAGATATTTTATATATAGTGTACCATTACAGAGGAGGCTTTTATACCATCTTTTGTATCATCATATTTGTTGATTCTTAATTTTTCCCTTAATGGTTCAACCATTTACTCTTGAATCAGCATGCAACAATATTTCTGCAAAATTACCTTGATTTAGGCTTCAATACTTTCCTCTGCATCTTTAGTATTTATTTCTATTAATCAAACCTGTTTTAATAGGATTAAGAAGTCTCTTTTTTTACTGATATGTAAAACCCTTTGAGTAAGTTGATTTATGATTAGCAGTCAGTCCGATTAAGAGCTCTAGTTCACATGTTTGTTTATTGGTGTTTTTACAGATTGGTATCATGAAAACTGACTGGTTCTTATGTCCTCAGTCTTTCTCTCCTCATAAATATGGCATTAAAATATGAGTAATCTTTATTTCTTTCAATTTCCACCTACAAAAGCACCAACAGGAAATTGTTATAGCATCTATGTGGACCTGATTATCTTATGATTTCTGTAGAGTGTAACTGGCTTCAGTAGAGTTATCTGGATTTGTTTAGGGATGTGCCATGAACAGATGATCAAATGTACACTTATAGAAGCAAAACCAATTGAACCAGTGTGTAACAAATCATAATACTTACCAATTTCCTCTTTTCATTCTTCCCGCTTCCATCCTATCCTCAATTCTTATGCTTTTTGATTATTAGTGAATTTTTCTCTTAAATCAATGGTTGAGAAAGCATTTGAGGAACATCAGTATAAACTCAGTACACTGAGGACTTGCAAAATGCTTCAGCTTTATTTTGTTTTAAGACTGGAGGAGGTCAGAAGTACATACATGATGACAAATGCTCATTTGACTAAAACTGAGTGACCACGTGTTAAGTTTTATGAATTCGTAAATAACAGTAGACTCTAGTGCACTCTGTTCAACCGAAAACCTTACCCTGAGATTTTTTAAACCATATTCAATGTTTCATTTGTTGTTCTAGCTGTGACAATGTGGTGTCAAGAACATTAATTTCAGTGCAAAGTATACATTTACATCTCAGAGCATTGTTTTCTACTTACAAGTAGTTATGAACAGTTTCATTTCCTTAATATCAATGTTTCTTTTCATCTTTATAAACTACTTCAGCATTCTTATAGATGCTTTATTATTTGGTTCAGAACCTCACACTCAGGTGATACCTTCTCAGGGTTCAAGTTTATGTTGCCACTACAAGATGTTAGATTTCCCTTACTTCAAATGAAAACAAGAAAAGAGAGAGAATTACCACATGTCAGAGTCAAAACTTGACACTGTGCACTTCTTTTAACACAATCTTGCTGTCTGGTATGCTGTAGAAACAACTAGAGTAATTAAATCAGTATTTTAGACACTTAAGATTTCCAGAGGCTCACTGATCTTAGGTTTGCAGGAGGATTTAGACAACTGGAGCTTCATAAGAAAATGGTAAAAATACCATAATCTGTTAGGCAACAATTTCCTGCAGGTGTCTACATGTGGGAATCTGACTTTAATTCTTTCAAAAACAAGCAATGGCTGAACTGCATAATTAAATGCCTATATGTCTTTGACAATCTTGCCCTTGTTCCTCCAGAATCTATTTAATGAAAGAAGTAGTTACACTGAAATGAGTCAAGGAGGAAGTATATGTTAATTTGTACAAAGATTATACAATGGTGCATAAATTCATTGTAGAGGTATATGACTCTTCTATCAGTTTGAGGACAAAAACATTATTGCATGTAAGCTGAAGTTTCCAAAGACACTTAAATATTCATGAGCTCATCTCTCAGATGACCTTCAGTAGTACATTTCATGAGTACATAACTAACGTTAGAAAATCTTACACGATGACAATTGCTGTTTTCAAATTATAAGTTCATGAGTTTCTCTTTACCTACTGAATTAACATGAACATTGCATGAAAGATTACAACAGCATGATAAAAATTAATTTAATCTTAATTATTTAAATGTGTTTTATGATCTTTTGAGTCAAAACTGAGATTAACTGTGAAAGTAAATATCATAGCAATATGAACAAAGCTTTTCAGAAGTGTGTTGTATATTCTTACATTTCTGGACCTGAGTGTACTCTATGAACATAGACCTAAACTGTGCCTCCAAGATTTTTATATATAAAAAAAATAATATCTTACTGACTTCTTTGTTCCTGCACAGAAAAAGGGATTGAGAACACAGATATTTATTGATGACATTTTTTTTTTTTCTTCCTGTCTGCTGGTAGTAACACAGTAGACTAAATGCAGTCCAGGGAAGAATGATTCTCTCTTTGAAAGATTTACAGGCATAATTTTACAAAAGATTTCACTGTGAAACATTAATGCTTGAAGTGTATTCTCCTGGCAAATGTAGGTACAATTACTGTTGAAAATATCAGCAAGAATGTTTGAAATACAGTGAGTATAGGTATAATTAATCAAAGCAGGGGCATTATTTCTCCTTCATTTGACCATCTGAGCTGATTTTTTTATTTTTTATTATTTTTTTTTCAAACAACTGAATTAGTGAATTGCAAATTGGAATTTAGTAGTTTGGAGCAAGCATGCATACAGGCAGACTCATTGCTTCCATAAGGTGGTATACAGACCTAACAAGCTCTACAGATCTGTAATGTATAAGTAGGAAAAAAATTAGGTAGTAAATATAGGGAAATAATTTGCTAGAGTCATTTATTTAGGTAAAGTTGATTTATAAATTCACATTAAGAGTGACTTTTAATTTAGCAATTAGGAAGATAACTGGAGGAGAAATGTATTGCTATTCACGAGAGTACAATATCAGATCCTAAATAAATAAATAAAAATTATTAGGGTAGGTCAACAAGTTTCCTGGAAAAATCAATTACTATTGCCACGTAGAATGTTTTAAGTGTTATTTACATTCCATTATGTTTTCTGCATTTATTATATATTTGTTGATCTAAGAGGTGGAGAGTTGCTTGAAATAGTCCTTTCCAGATAACAGATTATAAAATTGATGTATCAAAAAGATGTAGAGAGCAGTTGTGTTCCCTACTACATTGAGATGTTTAAAGCAATACATTATGCCAGAAGACTTTCTCTCCAGTGCTTTCAGTATTACTTTCTCCCTGTTTTTTTAATCATTATATACAATGCAAGTTATTGAATTTCAGACTAAGACCAATATAAATAAATGTGCCTTTAAAACTGCAAAAAAATGCTATTCTAAGAAAACTTCTGACTTCTTAGGTTTTTTTTAATGATTTGCATAGCTGCAAGTCAGCTATGTTGTGATTCATTCTTGCATTAAAATTATGTAGAATAAAATTATCACTTTTTAATAGCATAAAATTAACTGTCATTAATGAGAATTTAATTATTATGCTTCATATTACATATAATTAGCTAATGAACTATAAATATATACGAAACACAACAATATAACACTTTACATAATAAAATAACTAATCTCAGCCCAACAAGTAATTAAGATGTCATATGTGCCATATTTCATTGTCCATGAGGGAAGACTATTAAGGCTCTGGTAAAATATACAAGACTAAATTTTAATTAGCCTGCACAAAGATCTCTCTACCATTATGTATGCTTTTATTTTGCAGTTCCTCTTAAAATTTAATAAATACTCTTGTGTTTCTTTGCCCTTGTGTTATTACAGTTGGTGGCAGGTGAGGAAATAGTGTATGTTGAGGGTTAGTTCTTTAAATTATTGAGTAGATTTTGCTGAAAATGTTGGCTTTGGTTCTCTTAATTTGTTGTTTTTTGGGGTTTTTTTTTGAGAATGTCCACCAATTAAAATAACAACATCTTAGGAGACAATTTTTGAGATTTCCGTGGTGAACCTGCTCAGATTCTGAGTAGAATTTCTGATTAAAAAAACAATGAGAAAAGCAAGGTTTGTTTAGTTCATTGCAAGAGTGATACCTCAGAATTTCAGATTTGATGTCAGCATGAGCTGAACTACCTTGCAAGTCCACTGGCCAAGTTCACCCCTTCTGGAGCCTTCAGGGAATGTTCCACCACATTCCTGCATGAGTGCAGGGGAACATCTGCCATCTCACCATGGGTTGCAGGGAAACTTCTGCTTGGGCACCTTCTTCCCCTTTTCTCACCAACCACCAGCACCATTCTCCCTATCCAGCTCAGCTCTTCTCCCCCCAATCCTTCTCTGCCCAGGTGTTATCTCAGTTTTTTTATATATTAATCGCTGGGGCGCATCTATTGTTCCTCTAATGGTTCTTTGGCTGGGTTTGGATCAGCGGGAGCTTCTCAGTTTTTACTGGAGCCACTCCTGGCACCCTTCCCCCACTACCAAAAAACTCACTAAACCAAACTTTTATACTTATTCTCTGTCTTTCTAGTAATTTAAGAAAACAAAGACGTGAAGCCTAAGTAAGAAATTGCTGTTACACTTTGGAAAAATAAATATTACTGGAAAAAAAATATTGCTGAACAGTATTTTCTAACTTAGCCCCTCGTGTTCTTGTCTTAGGTTAATGGCCTTTGTGATTTTTATAACCCAGAAAAAAAATATCTATTTGGTGTATTGTATTTATTACTGAATTAATTACTTAAGCATGCAGTGGTGGTCAGAGCCATGTACCATGTACACATATGACTAAAATGTCTTGCAAAATATTTTATTATACAAAATATTTATAATAAACCTCTATAATTATTTCCTAAAGTTAACTTTGAATTTCAGTGATAATATACATTTTTTTTCTCACTTCCGAAAACAAGATATGCATACACATTTGTATGCATATAAAAATAAATAATGACCTCAGTCGTACGTGTGCCTTAAAAGATGTTCCTGTTCAGGGACTTTTAAGTCCTTGAAATGCTCATGGTCACATCATTATTAACTTTGATTATTGTCAAATGTGCAGTATTTAATACATGTTCAATGTTTGATGTATACCCAGAAATTCTGCCAGTCGCTAGTACTTTAGGTTGCCTTAAATTTTAAAATTCCTATTTCATGTAATGTGTTTGCTAAAAAACAGTGTTTGTTTTCTTGAGAAAGGATATAGTGATGCTGTTGCTTTAAAAAAGTAGAAAGACAACTTTTCTATTTGAATTATACTTGTCTGCATCTTTAGTATTTGTATTGACTTCAGTACTGTTATTTCTGATTAAGCAGTTAATACATGCCTGCATGTAAATATAATGACACAGTATAAATTTGTTGAAGAAAATATTGCAAGGCTGCAAGTGATTTCTACATTTAAGATCTTGGCACTTTAAATTACAGCTATACCCTAGTAGAGTCAGAAGGAGTGCAGGCTATTGTGATTTATCATGTGCTTTGGCATTGCTTTCAGACTGGTCCTCGTGGGCAGGATTCAAAGCCAAATATCTTGTCTAATATGTGGCAACCGAAGAGGCATACCTTGTAATGCAAAGTCAGGGATTCAATGTTATTCTAATTAAGGTAAACCTTATAATAATATGTTAAAGAAAAATAGTATACTATTAGTGTGAATTGCTCCAGGCAATGCTAATTGAATAGATTAGGTTCTTAGGGCCATGACAATGTTCTTAATTTCATGAACAAAGAAGACATTGCCATCTGCAATTCAGGAATTTTCTGTTAATTGGATCTTCTTTACCTGCACTTCAAAATCCCTACACCCTTCTGATCTGTGTGGGTAAGGAGAATCTCAGCACAGTGTAAGTCCTGCAAGTTGTTGTACAGACAAGGATTTATATCAACTTAGACTTGACCTGGCCGAAGTTTATTTTCCCTTATTGCTTTGCTTTAAGTAGTCACCATCTTCTCGTTGCTTTTTGATGTATAATTTTATTTCATGTGGTCGTCTGTTGATGGTTAATACCAATCAGGAAAACAGATTTGCATTGTTGCACATGGGAAATGTGTTTGCTGTGTGCAGTCCTGCTTTAGGTGGTTTTCACCATGCCACAGGCCTTAGAAAACAGGTGGAGGTAAAACTTTTATATAGCAACAAATTACAATGTAACTAGCAAATACCAAATTGCCTTAACTAAAACCATTGTTTATTCTAAATAGCAGTACAGTGAAAACTGATAACTTTCTAATATTCACTGTTGTTGTAGTTACCCTTCTGATCCCCTGGGTCCCAAATTCATTGACAACAGGCTCCATGGAGAAGCAGAATTGCAAAAGGACATGGTTTCAGCAAGTGGTTTATGTCCCCTGTCCTTCACAAATAGGAGCATGATGAAACTTCAAGATGTTGCAGATTTGCCTGGCATCGTGTTGTGTTTATACTTTTGATAACACAAGCCTCTCCTTGCCTGACCTTGCTTTAACGGTTATCCCTAAAACCATCTTTACCAAGTTTCTCAGAGTCCTTCATTAATGAGTAATTGGCCATTTATGGTTTGTGTTTATGGCCCTGGGGCCTCTGATATGATCTTGTCTTTGCAGGTTCAAAGCTTTTGCCTGTGTCTTTGGGGACTACAAAAAAAGTGATCCATTAGAAGACACATAGAAACATGTAGGTACAATAACTTCAGCAAGGAGAAGTGCTGCACCTGGATCGGAACAACCCCAGGTGCCAAGATATGCTGAGGGAGGGACACACAGCTGGAAAGCATCTTGGCATAAAATGAGCTGAGGGTCCAGGTGAATATCAGGTTGTACAGAAACCAGAATTGTGTCCTTGCAGCAAAGGCAGCCAGTGGTGTCCTGCATTAGGCAAAGTATTGCCAGCAGATTGAGGGTGGTGGTTCCTTCTACTTGGCACTGATGATTACACCTAGAGTACTATGTCTGGTTCTGGGCGCTGCAGTGCAAGAAAGACATAGACATACTAGGAGAGTTCAGCCAAGGTCCACTAAGATGATTAAGAGACTGGGATACCTGACATATGAAGAAAGGATGAGAGAGCTGGGACTGTGCAGCCTGGAGAAGAGAAAGCTCTTCTCCCTCAAAGAAGATCTTATAAATATATATGAATATATTCATACTCATTAAGGGAAAGCAAAGCTGATGGAGCCTGGCTCTTTTCAGTGTTGCCTGGTAACAGGATAAGAGGCAAAAGTCACAAACTGAAAACACAAGAGGTGATGTCTGAATATTAGGGTGACCAAGCCCTGGTACAGAGTGTGGAATCTCCCTCCTTGGAGGTTTTTAAAAGCCATATGGACTTGATCCTGGACAATAGGCCCTAGATGGCCCTGCTTCAGATTGGACCAGATGACCTTTAGAGATCCCTTCCAATCTCAATAATTCTGTGATTCTGTAAATGCTTTGGTACAATCTTCTTGTTAATATCTAGTAGTTGTAACATGTTCTGTCAGTTACCTTAGATTAGCTGCTGTGAAGCAGCATGTTAAAACAGAGAATCTTGTTTGCTTTTAATCAGAGACACCTGTCCTTGACGCAATCCCATCAAAATACAGAAGAGTTATTTAGTAAACACGTTGAAATTAAGAGCAGAGTTTGCACTGATATTTCATTTTTCTTCTCACCTCTACCTTCTTTTATACATTGATTTTTCCATCTTTGGAAATAGAGATTGAAAATAAACCTTTCCTTTGCAACATGCTTTACTATGTTTTAAAGTTATATGCTGCATTACATACTTAATAAAGATTTAAAGAATAAAGAAGTAAAATTCAGTCATTGATCCAGACATTTAGACAGTTTTTAAAATGTGTATTGCTGTATCGTGTCACTCATGTAAATCCTTACTTAATAAGTTTTAGTAATCAAAATCCTCAACTCAGTCTTAAGAAGTAATGTAATCACACAGCAAAGGTATAGGAAGCAATTCATTACAGAGCATTTGTAAAGTTTGCTTTGTTGAAAAAAGTTTAGCCTGTGAAAGATCAGTCCATTAAGGGATATTAGAACGAAAAGATATAACTCCTGGCTTGGGAAGTCTTTAAACTACCAATTGCTGGAAGCTTACAGTGTTAACTGGAGATGTGCTGGGATATGGCTGCTCTCATATGTTTGCTGGGTGCAGGCCATTGGCCAGCAGTGGTGTCAGGATGCTCTGCTGAGTGCTCGCTTACCCACAGGGAGAGAGAAGCACAGCGCTCAGCTGCCTTCTAATACTACCCTGGCACTTAGTGCTCTCTTTACTTGCAACAGCTGAGAATATTCATTGTAAATGTATGTATTAACTCTGAACTGGGTGACAAAGCATCTGCACTGAAAACACATCTGTAATCAGCAATCACTTAGTAGAGGATATGATGGTAACTGTTTGCTCTCATCATGGACTTCACAAGAACTCAGGCTTTTCTTTCCTCTCAAAGCATTTCAGAGTTGTAATTGTATGCATTCATTTGGGTAAAACAAGCTGAAGTACTATTGAATATTTGAAAAAAAAAAATATGAAAGGAAGCATTTCTCTGATCTGGAATATACTTTTCTCCTTCTGAAAATGAGAAGGTGAAAGACAGATACCATAATGTTAGAAATTCAATTATGCTCACATAAATATTTTTTTTATTAAACTAGGAACACTGCTTTTATGTAGGTCTTTATGACACTTTCAGAAAAGTAAAATGAGAAAGAATGAATTTCTGGTAAAGTTTAGCAGAAGAAAAAGGAAGACAAACATTCATAATTATGTATGTGTGGAGAGCAGGGATGAGAATATGTCTGGGTGCAAAACTTTGGCCCTTTCATTTCACAGTTTACTGAATAGATGTACTTTCCCCTTATCATATCACTTTCTAAGGCCTGAACTTCTAATTCATCATGGGAGGGGGAGGATGGGATGTGATCCATGCGACTGGATTTTTCCAAGCCAAAGGAGGGAAGGGCCTGTAGGTTTTGCTGTAAGGTATTGGGTAGAAGGTGTTAGAAAGAAGCAGTTGAGATGAGAGATTTGAGAATACACTTTCATATGTGTGGTAGGACATTAGGAACTGCTCTCTGTGAAGTCACAGCATACAGGGATCATATCAGAATCATATCACTGTAGAGATTTTCTGGACAGCAATGTATGTGCCTAATCTGTTGGGTATTTAGTGAAAGTTAAGCTAAAAGTTCCAGGACATCAAGATTTATTACCCATGTTCTCTGCAGTTCTATTTTCCACACACTGCAGAAACATCTGTGATTTGTTGATTTTTAGGTTCCCAAATAAAGCTATTGTGCATGTGCTACAAACCCACTACAAGGTTAGGCATGAGGCTTCACTTCTTTTCCAGATAATTTTGAATTAATCCTAAAAGTTAAATTATAGACAAATGTTTAAAAATAGATACTTCAGACTAATTCTGGCAGATACTTTGGTTGCAGATATTATAAAGTCTCAGCTGCTTACTAAATGAGTCATAGCTCTTGACATGGTGGTAAGGAGGCTATCATTTCCATCTCTAGCAAATGGTAGCTGCTGGTAATCACCCTTCTTTTGTATTGTTCAAGTTACACTAGCTTTATTTTTGTTATTTCAGCAAAATTATCATAGAATCATAGAAGCATAGAATGGCTAGGGTTGGAAGGGACCTTAAAGATCAGGTAGATACACCCCCCTCCATTGAAAGGGACATCTCCCACTAGACCAGTTTGCTCAGACCCCCATCTAACCTGCCACTGAATACTTCCAGAGATGGGGCTTCCATAGCTTTCCTAGGAAACCTCCTTCCAGTGCCCTGTCCATGCTCATAGTGAAGAATTTCCTCCTACTGTCTAATCTAAATCTCTCCTCTTCACGGTTTAACCTATAACCCCTTGTCTTCTCACTACATGCCTTAGTAAAAAGTTCCTCCCCAGCTTTCTTAAAGGCCCCCTTCAGATACTGGAAGGCCATTATAAGGTCCCCCTGGAACCTTCTCCTCCAATCTGAACAACTCCAACTTTCTCAGCCTGTTTTCATAGGAGAGGTGTTCCAGCCCTTGGATCATCTTCATGGCCCTTCTCTGGACTCTCTCCAACAGCTCCATGTTCTTCTTATGTTGAGGGCTCCAGAACTGGACACAATACTTCAGATGGGGTCTCACAAGAGCAGAGTAGAGTGGGAGGATCACTTCCCTTGACCTGCTGGCCACACATCTTTTGATGCAGCCCAGGAGGCTGTTGGTTTTCAGGACTGCAAGCGCACATTGCCAGCCTGTGTTGAGCTTCTAGCCCACCATCACCCCCAAGTCCTTCTCCTTTGGGTTGTTTTCAATCCATTTCTTCATAAGCCAAGACTGTCTGAACAAATACATCTTTTCTTCTCATTTTCTTGTTCTGGAAGTTTCAACAGAGATTAGTCAGAACTATAAATCGCAGGCAGGCAGTCATGAGAAAATAATTGTACTTTCTAGCCAAAACAGCCTCTCAAAGAGACAGTGTAGCAGAGTTGGGTGGAGAAGGAAGCTTCTCTTTTTAGTATTCACAGTATGTGAATATTTAGTCTGTGTTTTCTTCATCATGCTTTTGAGTCACAGCCCCACAAGTTCATGTATAGCCAGATGTCTCCAACATCCTGAGGGCTAAATTTATTATTTACCAGAGTTTATCAGAAATTCATTTAAGACTATAGAAGTAATAGACTAAAGTGAGAGTACTAATAAATAAATAAAAAATCCCTCATACTGTTGTTTGTGAAGACCATACAGTTTGGGTATTTTCATGTTAATTTAATGAAGTCCTGCAATGCTTCTTTATTATTATTATTGTTATTATTGTTATTATTGTTATTATTGTTATTATTATTTTAGCATTCTTCTGGAAGGTAGTGAATTATTGCACAGTTCAAAATGCAATGTCAGGCCTCTTCTACCTTTTTTCCTTGCCATGCCAGTACTTAAACATATTTGTTAATTGTAAATTATCAATATTGAGTCTTGCAGTCTTTGTTAGTAGATTAAAATCTGTTTGGGAGAAAACCTATCATTTTAGCATTTTTGTATTAGTTATTCTGTAGGGAGCAGTTTCTGTTGTGGGAAATTCAGTACTGCTATAGCACACACTTTGGGTAATCTGACTCACTCAAAACTGGATCTGAGGAATATTTCTGAATCATTAAAAACAGATGTCTGACTTTCATTGAAGGTTTCAGCTTAACTACTCTTGACTTTTTCAAAGTCTCACCTTTTATTTAATGATATTTAAAAAATAAGAAACCTAAATAGTTTTGAAGACTTAAAAAATGCTTGAGAATCATATGCACAATGTATTCTTCAGATTGTCTATTAACTGGAAGATGGCTTTATAAAAAAAAAATATTATGACCAGCTGTATTTTCAACACCTTCCCTATGCCATTCAGGAGAGCTTTCTCTAAAGGAATAATGTTGCAACATCTCAGCTGCTGTGTGTCAGAAGTGTGGATTCCTTTGCTTGACATGGATTTAAATTGTGTTTACATAAAGCAAACATTAGTATTTTCCTTAAAAAGCAATGCTTTTTCTGAGGCCAGTATGAAATGTAATCATCTGTATTTCTCCATATTCAGGTGATTTTCATAATGTTTTAACTTTTTTTTATTTTCATTTTCTGTAGCGCTTTAAGAATAAATAACATGGTAACACTAAAAAAAAAATATAATAAAAAAAATCTATCTCACATTTTGTTACATTGATAAAAAAATTTTGAGAATGCAGTCCCAGGCATTCTTTATTACTATCCCTAATTATTTTCTTCAGAGTTCCATCCTAACTGATATTATAGGCAATAACAGTCAAAACAAAGAGCTTTTATTTTTCCCTTTGTGTTGAAAGTGTCTAAAGCTAGCTCTGAAATTTGCTCTTCTGTCAAACCCTCTTTTGTGAGATTACTTATTCCAGCTATATCTTGTCAGAATTCACCTGTGCACCTGTACTTTCAAATAAATACTTCTCTCTTAAAGCCTTAAAACAGGCTTGCTTGTTTCCAGTTCTAGTATAGTGCTAAGTGGTTTATAGACATTTAAACTTAACTGGTGTAAGAGAAACAGGCATTGTTAATTTTATTTGAGTGAAAACAATATTTGACTTCAGGTAGGTGGACCTACCCAGTTCTAGATGACACTGCTGACATTTCCTGAGTTACCATATGATAGATGGAAATCCCTCTTCCTAACTCATGCCTTTTAGAAATGCATCCTTTTAATAAAACAAAGGATTAGACATAATTTTCTCTCAGTAATATGTTCTTCTTATGTATGCTTCCAATTTGCACATTCCCAGTGTATTTTCCCTAACACCTCTATATGTTTTGAACCCAGTTACCTTTTACTATCTTTTTTTTTACTGTATCCTCATCTTTGCTGAAGCCCTGTCCATTTTTGCTGTGGAGAGGTCTTTAACCCAGAAACATTGTTGCCACACTCTGTACCAGTGATACACTGCATTTGCTAAAGCTTGCAAACCCTTTCAAAGCAGTTTAATCCCATGCAGGACCAGCAAGCTTTTATAAAGGCAAGAGGATTTGTTCATGTTGCTTACCACATAACTGGCACATTTATGAGCTATGCTTTTGTGGAATCCCACTTAAAACTTCACATAGTTTAATCATAGAGTGGTCTTGCTGAGTTTTGAAGCTGAACAAATTTCCCAAGGTGTCAGAGCACAAAATGTGAGTTTTGTTCTAGAAGTTGTGACTTATTTTTCTCATAAAATTAATATATAAAACTTTATCTATTTTTTTTACAGTTAATCATTTTTTTTTAGTTTTTTTAGTTTTTTGGGATTTTTTTGTTGTTTTTTTTTTTTTTCCCCAGATTCAGCTATGACGCTGACTCTTCTGCAAAGAGTTTTGAAAACTGAAAAACTGTCTCTCTCTCTGTTGCGGATTATTCCATGTGCTACTTAATTTTGTAAATTAACTTTTTCATTATCTCTTGTATAATGTTTCTGTACAGTGAAGTAGTATAATTTCAAATTACTCAAATTGTTACTGGCAGAAACATGTACTTAATTAAGGCCTTTCATTTTCTGCCCTTTCCATGCTGTTCTTTCTAGGGTCTCTTTAAAAGAAACTTTTTTGCAGGAGTGAGATGTGAACACTACTTCTTTCCATAAATTTTGCTGCTCCCTGTGCACAGATTATCCATGTCACATAACTGTATTATTGTTTTTAAGGCAGGTTTGTTTTTTTCCAGACTTCGTATCCTTGACGTAATTTTCGTTTCCATTAGTCTAAGGTAAACTAGAAATAAAAGCAGAAGAAAACCACTGAAGGAAAGCAAATTAACAAGTTAGACATGAGGTCAAACAGAAAGTAAATGCCCATAGGCACTGCAGAAGCATTCTAAAGAAACAAATACAAAGACACATGAATACTCCCATATACCACATAGCAACAAAAATAATAAAAATAAACCAATCTTGCACCGGTAAAATTAAAATTAAAGAGAGAGAATTAAGGAGGAAAACATATTAGAATATGTTGTGCTTTTCTTTAGTCATTAGTTTATTTGTTCATCACTAGACAAAAAGTAATATTTTTTAAGAAAAACCTTTTAATTAAAAAATATATATTTCAAGCTTTTGTTTTGTTTTCAAAGTCTTTAAGAAAACCTTATTTTTTCTCTTCCTTTATAAATATGTTCAGTGTGAATTATATATATTATTATATTATATCTTTAAATTTTATTTAAAGGCACTCCATTTTCTTACCTCTAGTCAGTACATAATGGGTTTATGTGACAAATTATGTTTAATCTGTATATATGAGGTGTTTTCAGTATTTTAATGTCTGAGGTATGGTGCTGGTCTCTTCTCACAGATAATTAGCAACAGAACAAGAGGGAATGGCTTCAAGCTGCAACAGGGGAGGTTTAGACTGGACATTAGGGAAAAAAAAAAAAAAAAAAATCACAGAAAGAGTAGTTAGACACTGGAATAGGCTGCCCAGGGAAGTGGTTGAGTCACCATCCCTGGATGTGTTTAAGGGTAATTTGGATGTGGTGTTAGTGGATGTGGTTTAGGGAAGAACTTTGTAGAGTAGGGACTTGGTGATCCCAAGGGTCTTTTCCAACCTGAATAGTTCTATGATTCTATGAACTTCTGGAAACTTTATTTTAAGAAGGAAGCCTGAATATGGCTCATTAAACAAATCAAAACAAAACAACAAAAACAACAAAAAAAAAACCACACCCGAAAACAAAACAAAAAAAAGAAACCCCGCCGCCCAAACAACAAAAAAAAGCTCAAAATAAGAAATTAAGGGGTAGTGTTACATATAAGAGTACTTTGGTAATTTACACATTAAACTAAGAAACTGAGAATATCAGAGGTACTTGATAATGTGTGATTCACATAAAATCCCCAATGGTTGAACCATCATACAATTTGAAATAAAATACAGATTGGAAAATAGTTTTAGTTAAAGATACTAATCCATGTGGAACTATGAAGCATTCATATTCTTTTTTCCTCTGAGGCTTTGCATGTACTTTACCTGTTTGTTTTGTATAGATCTCCACTGCCTTGATTAAACAAAGGAGAAACAGACCTTATCTGTCAAATGCACTGGTAGAACTCAGTTTTGGCAACATCTGCTCATGTACTGCTGAAATATATTTTATTGAGTGATTTCTTCATAGTGTGTATTTGTCTTGGTTTTAGTAAGTAATAATCAAATGCATTAATATAATAAAAATTTCCCTGGGAAGGAGGAGTGGAACACAGAGTAACTGCAACTATTTGTAATCCAAGACTGAAAACAGAACATGAATTTAAAATCATGTTATGAAAACAGAATATGAATTCTAAATCATATGGATGTTTTTTCATTCAGTCAAAATCTTTCCTCTCCCCCACCCTCCCATGGATAAGACTTAGAAAGCAA
>NW_009954442.1:3157592-3222103 GCF_000747805.2 Chaetura pelagica | reverse complement strand
CTTATTTTGATTGTTTTCTATTGATTTTTTGTCTGTATGGCTGCAGATTCTTTCTGGAGGGGCCAGAGTGTTCCTGAAACACTTATGAACGACGATGACTCACTTGTTTCCACATTGATCTAGTTGGAAAAAGAAAGTACCAGTAAACATAACTGTTTATTGAATCTTCTTTTGCTGCTGAAATCACACACACACCATAGTGTTTTAAGTTTTTATCCTTTCTAGCTTAGTTTAAAAGAGAAACAAAAAACACACGATGTATTTCTGAAAGGTCTAGAAAGATATAACTTTAATGAAATTACAATTAGAGTATGTATTTGAGCAGCATGTGCAGTGTAAAATCAAAAAGCTTACCAAAATTGCATTCTCATTAAAATAGCAGAAAATTCTAAAGAAAAATCAAAAGTACTGCACATGGTTGATTGTAATCCAGTTTCTGTATGGGGAATTCCAAGGCAGACAGGTTTTACTTTCCCAAGGCAACTTGCCTTAATTATCTGTTATTTTGGGTAAAGAAACTGGTTTAATAAAAATTCTCTGATGCTATGGTGATAAGCCTTTCAGAAGATACTGCATACAAAAATAATTTCACTCTAGGAACTTAATCTAGAAAGCTCAAGTAGTTGAAATAATGAAATTACAGTACACAGAGTACACAAATTCCAGTGATTATGGAATTATTAAGAGTAAGATCATGGGCAAGATTTACAAGGAATACAAACCTTAGGGGAAATCTCTTGCAATGTTTTGTTACTTAGTGTTTAATTGTGAAATGAGTTCCTTTTTCTTCCTACTGCTCCTGGCTGGCTACTGGGCAAATTGTAAAGAAGAGGTGATACATGAAAGTAAGTGTTTTACACAGCTAAATGAGCTGCAGTATAAATGTTCCAGAATTAGTATGTCTATACTTGATGCAATATGTACAAACTACTATATAAAAAATCCTTACAGATTAAAATATTGATATTTAATGAATGCAACAAAATGTCAGCAAATAATATTTAAAAACATATTGTATGTTAAAATTTATGTTAAACAAAAGGTCAGTTGGCATGCTTTTTATGCCATATTTATTGCTAACATGCTGTGCTTCATACAAAATAAATAGAATGTTCCTATCTTTGAGTCCAATCTTGCTTGGAAATTCTTTTGAAAATATTTTATTCCAATGTACCATGTGGATTTCCATATGCAAATTTTAGGCATTTCAGCTACTCACATTTGAGCCAGCATTAGAGTTCTTTTGTGGTTCTACCCCAAAAGAAATTTTTACTTGAATGATCCATAATACTGGTGTAATTAACAAACTACCAGTCACAATCTCTACCTTCTTTCTTTCAGATGTATATTTCAAAGCCTTTGTCCTGACACTGTTTAGGCATTAATGTTTGAGATGCAGGTACTTAAAATTTTGGAGATCTATAATCTAACCATGGGCTAGTCTTTAAATTGGCATTCATTTTCCTCCATGAAATAAAAGAGCAGAATCGGTGAAAAGTTTTTTTCCTTTATTATTTTCTTTTTCAGTTGTTCCTAACCTTCCTTTGTCATATCCTCTCTGTAGAGTTGGTCAAAACTCATGCAACTCTGTATGGTTGTAAGCATAACAAGCACATATAAATTATAAATAATATATAAATCATTAAACTGTAACTGTTTGAGAGAGGAAGGATCCATTAATTTTGCATCTGTTTGAACTTTACTAAATGGTTGATACGCTATTTGAGATTGGAAGCAGGATTGTGAGGAATTACGCAAGGAATTAAGCAAGAAATCCCAAACTTCCCTTTTATAAAACAGTTTGGTTTATATACATGTGTTTCTCTGTGTACTAGGGTAATTTCTTGGTCTGAGATAGAATCTTGTAACATAAATATGAAAAAGGATGTGGAGTGAGACCAAGGACTTGACTGAGAATCAAAATACTCCATAATCCTTCAGTATGTGATTAGCAAAATGTACTCAGGAGGTGGATTAATGGTCCCTTTCCCGCTGTTCCTGCTGTAGGAATACTAACATACTTCAAAGCTTCATTGTATTCATAAAATGGAGGGGTATTCCACTAACCAATCAATCACTAATAAGTAAAACACCAGGACTTTTTGGTGATGTTACCGGCTTTTGGAACAATACTTATACTTTCAGTAGAAAATACTGTGAGGATATCTACACTGAGCTGTCTGTATGTCATTTCTTGAAATAGCCAGCTGAACATTGTATTGTCAGAGGAATTCTTCAGCCAAAATAGAACTCTCCCATTGCTACTCTATCAGATACCTCATTTCATAAAATCAGTTGATACAGGGAGAATTTTTTGTATTTCATTTTCAGAATAAATTGTGCATACAAAATAATGGAGAATTATAATAGTTTAATCTCAAGCAAACAGATTTTCTGTTTTCCTCAAAATAGTTGGCACACATAGCAATCACAGCTTAAACAAGTAATAATGAACAATTTATTCTGAAAACTGGGAACAAAATACATTTCCTAAATAACAAGATTTTTAGGCATAAAATTTTCCCTTCAGATAAAGTGTAGAGCTGCTTGATTGGTTTTTATAACAGTTATGCTCCTCTTTTTTTTTTTTTCCTTTTTTTTTTTTTTTTCCCTACAAGCTTTCAGCAACCCATTCTTGAGAAGAAGTTAAGCTGCTATCATTCTGCACTCCACTTTTTTTTTTTTTTTTTTCCCATAAATATATTTCTATTGATATTGCTTTAAACTGTGTGTCATGATAGTTCTTTAGATTCAGTCTTCCAAGTTAGCTGTGTGTTATTAATCACTTCTGAAGGTAATTATGGGATTAACTATTTTAGCACTTATTCTGTTGTGAGCAGGATAAACGTAAACAAACCTCACTGCTTGGTCTTACTAAGACCAACGTTCAGAGAAATCAGATTGATCTCTTTCATGGGTAAAGTCAATAAGGCTAATTAAAATTATTTGAACCCTCCAGATGTGACGTGAACATGCATAAAATTAATAAGATTTAAACATATGCAGATTGTCTCATTCAGAATTAAAGTGATTTTAGAAGGCTCTAGTTTATTATTCAACAGAATGAACAGCAGCTGGGCAGTTACTTTACATAATAAATATCTCATATTTAGCAGTGGAGGTAGTGTTGCTGGTGTGGATGCACAGGGAGCTGAAGGAGGCACAGTAGAGCTCTGAGTCTGCTTCAAACATTGTTCTCCAGCATCCTACCTGCACAGTTTAACTGTGTGCTCATAATCACTAAGGCCAGTTGTAGTGAGGCTGTAATCTAGCCGTTTTTGCTTTCTGAGAGGTAACTATCAACCACTTGTAAATTAACCTGAAGATAATTTCATCATTCACAAGAGTCTCCTTTAATACTGATTTTTTGTGCTCTAGTCATTAAGTACCCCTTTAAGATGCTCTGTAAGATTGTCCAGGTGAGGTATCTTGATAGAGTAAGATTGAGCAGATATTGCAAGACGTATGACTTAATTTAAACATTTATTTCTTTTAAGTAGAGGTATTGTGATTCTTTGCTGTTTGCCATATTATTTAAAGCTAAATATATTTTCCATGTGAAAATAAGAAAGTTAAATATAAAGTTGAAGAGAAAATATAAGCAGGTAAAATGTGCACTGTTGGGGGTTTTAGAATCGTGTTTTTTAAAGCATTTTGTGCATGAGTTTTGTTGAAACAGTGCTATAAATATCTAATTATTAAATAAGAGAGGGATTGAGGGGCATTTTTAAGTATTTAAAGAGGCTTTAGAAAACTCATTAATCTTTTTTTTTTTTTTTTTTTGTAATATAAAATTGAGAGCAATTTTGCTCAAGTCTCCAAAAGATGCCACAGTTTAATTAATTACAATTAAGTGATTTCAGATGGTCTTCTGAGAAGGATCATGAACTATCATTACATTTGGTAATGCTTTTTTTTTTTTTTGCTTTTTTTTTTTTTTTTTTCTATCTGGATTAGTTCGAGTAACAAGCAAGTATTTCTGACTCAGCTGTGGTGCCTCAGTCCCTGGAGGGGATGTTACTCCCACTGGGAGTCATGGTTTGAAAGTTATTGCACCCATAGAGGATTAATCTATTGACTCTAGAACATAAGAGATAAGCCATCTTGTCTGTGATCCTGACCACTGCAGGACAACAAACATTATCAGTTAAGTGACTACATCCATTTTGGGTATAAATAATTTTGTATGGTGTTTCACATCCACTTTAATTTATTACGGGGTTTTTGGTTTTGTTTTTTTTTAAATTTATTACAGCCCACACTTTTTCTTCTGTGGGTGGTTGTTCTTTATTTCACTGGTTTAAAAATGGGGTAATTTCTTTTCTTCATATGTATTTTATATGATCCATCCTCTGGAGTTTTCAGGTTCTGTAGACTACCCTCTCTTGCTTTTACTCTCAGTTTTCCTCACACATTTTATCCTGTTTATCCCTTTTGCTTACTATTCTTTGTGTTTTAACAGCTTTTCTGTAGCTTTTTCGAGACTGTGCAACTAAGCATCACACGGTAAGACTTAAACTTCATAAAATTCAGAAAAAGAGGCCCCAAGCCCCAAATCTCTGCACTCAAGCTTAAGGATACTCAACCTCACTAGGAATACCAGTCCTCACTACAAACTAATGCATAACTATGGCATTTTCAATCTCTGGCTTTTAAGTGAACTTAATCAAAAAGCAATGAAAGATTTCTGAGCAAAGTGCAATGCTTTCTCAAGTACCTGTGGTACTCCGAAAGAACATTTTAATCAAAAATGTATGTGAAAGGAGTAGAGCAGCACTTACATCTATACTATGAGATGATACCTGGAAGGCACCTTCTGGAGAAGTTATGTCCATTACCACTGAATCTGCACGTACACCCTTCTGTAATTTTTTTATTTATTTTTTTTCTTTCAGGTTCTTTTCTTGAAATAAACCTAGTATTGTTAAATCACATGCCACTAAAAAAAAAGAAAAAAAAAAAAAAAGCCACTATTTTCAGAGTATGCAAATATCAGCTAAACATTTTTTGAATGTCTCCAGTGAGGGAGACTCCACAACCTCCCTGGGCAGTCTGTTCCAGTGCTCTGTCACTCTTACAGTAAAAAAATTTTTTCGGATATTCACCTTGAACCTCCTATGCTCCAATTTACACCCATTACCCCTTGTCCTATCACTGGTCATCACTGAGAAAAGCCTAACTCCATCTCCCTGACACTCACCCCTTACATATTTGTAAACATTGATGAGGTCACCCCTCAGTCTCCTTTTCTCCAAGCTAAAGAGACCCAGCTCCCTCAGCCTTTCCTCATAAGGGAGATGTTCCACTCCCCTAATCATCTTCGTAGCTCTGCGCTGGACTCTTTCGAGCAGTTCCCTGTCCTTTTTGAACTGAGGGGCCCAGAACTGGACACAATACTCCAGATGTGGCCTCACCAATGCAGAATAGAGGGGGAGGAGAACCTCTCTTGACCTACTAACCACACCCTTTCTAATGCACCCCAGGATGCCATTGGCCTTCTTGGCCACAAGGGCACATTGCTGGCTCATGGTCATCCTCCTGTCTACCAGGACCCCCAGGTCTCTTTCACCTACACTACTCTCCAGCAGTTCAGCCCCCAACCTGTACTGGGACATGGTGTTGTTCTTCCCCAAATGTAAAACTCTGCACTTCCCCTTGTTGAATTTCATCATGTTTCTCCCCGCCCAACTCTCCAACCTATCTAAGTCTCTCTGAATGGCAGCACAGCCTTCTGGTGTGTCAGCCACTCCTCCCAGCTTAGTGTCATCAGCAAACTTGCTGAGGGTACATTCTATACCCTCATCCAGGTCGTTGATGAAGATGTTGAACAACAACATCAACATTCTTGCATCAATATATTTGGTTACTATTGCAGTGAGATATATTTACAACCAAATAATGATATAGTTTAAAACCATCAGTGGGTTTATTCAAGCTTGGATGTTTATTCTTATACAGGAATATATATATGTATATACAGGTATTTAAACAAGTTTTTTTATGCACAGTGTGAAATGCAGAATAAGCAAGTGTGATTTCCATTAGGCCATAAACCATCATAAATAATAGAAAATTCCTTGTCTATGAAGACAATCAATGACTGTTTAAATATGATGTTGCAACCATCTCTTGCTAATCAGAATATTATATTTACATCAGGTTTTTTTTTAACAATTTAAATGCCAAGAGAACATACTATTTTGTTATCCTTATGATACTACATGAAATAATTGTGTTTTCTTCTATTTGTTGACATAGTCACCAACTTTTCAATGAATTAAACAATAAAAGGCCTTCATCTAAGGTGTTTGCTTACCTCCTCAGCATTTATAAATTAGTTCCTCCATATAAAATATCATAACTTCTTCTAACAGATATTTATTATAATAGGAGGTTAGGAGCAGTTGATGAATATTCAGGGTGGTTTGTAGGTACTCAGGATTCTGTAAGTTGAGTTCTGACTACATATTTATTTGGGGTTTTGGTATCTTTTTATGCTGCTTTAAGAGTTAATGGGAAGACAAGAACCTTATGAAAATATTTTGAGAACCAGAATAATGTATCACTGGGTATGAATGAAGTACCAACAAATTCCACAAAAGATTGCCACTCTTCCTGAACTTGAGGTGACATTGTGTACATAATGCATTGTTCTTGTTAAAAAAAAAATAAAAAATTAAAGACTATTATATTATGAAATATTTTGATTACTTTTGATAAGCAGTTTGCAGACTAACATGAGTTGGAAAGATTTTGCTGACTTCACTAGCAATCCTAATGACTGTGTCAGGTTAAAAAGTGACTCTGTGGTATTTTTAAACTTCTACCAATTTTTATCTTCATTGAGAACTTTTCTTTCTTAGTATTTACAGATGAAAATACATGAGAAGTTGTATATTTTGCTTGTAAATAATTTGATCATAAGTATTTGCTAAACTAATGTGAAACATTTTCAAGTTTGACAGTTTTGCAGCTTTGTTCTCAGATTCTAAGTTGTAATCTTCTTAAATAATGCTCAAATGCTGAAAAAAACACTTTTGTCTGTATTCTGCTTAACAAAACATGTCTGAACCAGGCAAACAACAGAGTAAAAATCAGCATAATGCAGAAAAATAATTTCACAAAGTCAACAAGGCTTCATCCAGTAAGCTGAAACACACACACGTGTACACACACACAATGGAATCCATACTTTTTACTTATTGTATATTTTGAAATATAGCCAGTAGCTTATGAACATGATCATTAAAAAAATAAATTAATTCTGGATGCATATTGAGGATTTTATATTTGACTCACAGAAAACACATACTAAAAATATATTTTCTTAAAAATATTATTTGGTTGCCAGAATATCTGTTTTGTTACATGTTTGTATGTTTGGAATGTTGAGCTTCTGTTTCAGAGTTTCATAATTCCCTTTTGTTTTTGACCAGTCTCTACAGATTTAGATCATGCATATAAAAAATTATAGTGGAAATAACATTAAATGTTGTGAATTGAGAAAATAAACTGACAATGCCAACTTACATAGAGGTAACAAAGTGGCCTTTTATTCTGAATGATGGGGAAGGTAAGCAAAAATTTAGAAAGTCTGAAATTTGAAATTTGATTATTTACATTCCAGCCAGGGAGCTGCAAATCATGCAATCACAATTATATAAATATATAACCACCCTTTTGTTCCTCCCGAGTCCAAACAAAGTGAGAATAAGGAGTCCAGCCTTTCCTTCCACTTAGTAATGCGAGATGTAGTCAAATGTGAATACAGTGCTATGTAATTGGAATTGTCAATGCAGAATATTAATTACTGCTTTTTGAATTAAGCATTAGTGAGTCACAGGACACATCTACTTTACATTTTTAAACCTGCAAATAGGAAATTAAAAAATATATACAGTATTATCTGAAAATAATAGTGAGACTAGAGAGAAATCGGAATCTTTTTCTAAGACAACTTAGAGCTTACTGACAGTAATGGAAATATCTAGAAATTTCTAAGTTAAGCTTTTCGTAACCGTGTAGGCAAATTAAAAAATGCCTGTAGCAGAGTGAATATGGGAGGTTAGGTTTTGTGACTGAGGAACATGCACCAAAACTATTTATATAAATCAATGTAATGATGAAGAGAAAACATACTTCACCAAATACAGTACACTTGGTAGCTGAAAAAAACAGAATGCTGTCAGAGAAGAAAAAAACATTACTGCTATGAGGACCAGCACCAGTCTGCTAGACAAGAGGGTAATGTACTTTGTATTTCATTATTTTTATAGTGGCAAAGGAAGTAAAGTCTGTAGCATTACTCCTACTCTGCTGAGTAATCCAAACATCCCTGTAAAGAACAAGAAAACATTAATTTCAGGCCTGTGCATGCCCTAATCCTGAAACTGAGTGAATTAAGTGAAAACAAAGAAACAAAACTTAACATTGTAGCTTTGTAAAGCTGATGTGAATCAAACCTCTTTATGCTCTTTAGATTACCAGTTATCCCTCCAGTATGTGTCCACTACTGTTCAAATAGATGCATAATTGTGTAAGTGTTATGTGTAGAGTAAGTTCCTATGGCTCTGCAGTATAAACGGTGGGAGTTATCTCTGCGCCTTGCTACTTTCCAAACTCTGTGGCACAGCGATTAGAACTCAACTACTAATCTGCCTCAAGGCAATTTTGACTGGTTTTGGTCCCAACTGGTGAGCAGATTTCAAGACAAAAATCAAGGAACAAGATACAGCTTTGCCATTTAAAAGTAATAGTTTTGGCAGATGTTTATTGGAAAAGTCTAGCTCATGCTACAGAGGAGAACCTTGAACCTTGCCAGAGATGTTGTGCAGGGTGGCACTCCTGGCCTGCTGCTGGACTCTGCAGCCCTGCTGAGGAAGGAGTGAGCTTTGCACAGGGCACAGCCAGTACCAGGGCAGTAGCAGCCCCCAGTGGCTCTCAGGTGGAGGGGGGCTTTTCTTGGGTCATACTACATCTGGATTCAGGCATCTGAAACAAAAGCAATTAAGAAGAGGAGACAGACTATTCTGTGCTGGTAGTAAGAGCCTCCTACCCTAAGTGATGGGCAGCATTATACAGATAATACATTCATATCCTTGCTCTCAGTGTACATGATACTGATTACAATCTGATGTATTAGGTATTGAAATTATTAATAATTAAATACTGATTGCACTCTTTTTGTGATCTTCCTGTGTCTGCCCAAGCCTCATCTCAGCAATTCTGTATTTTTTGCTATGTGGCCTCCCTGTTTTCCAAAGCAACCCACCCCATCTCTGCAGTGTTATTGTGTAGCTACAAAAACTCCTTTTCTACAGCAAGGAAGGCAGTAAGAGGGTCCTTTCTCTTTGCCTCTCTCCTGCAGCCACTGATACTTCTCTCTGAAGTGTGACTAGTAGGGGAGGTCTTTGAGTCCCAGGAGAGAGGTCATGGGGAGAGCACACCCTGAGGCAACCTGGGGTGGTGTGAGGAAATGGACAATGATTAATGGGACTCAAAAACTCAGGGAGCAATCCTGGCCCTTTTCATGGGAGGTGAGTCAGAGCAAGAAGACATGGGAGATCTTACTGAAACCCCACTGGAAGGCCGTGAGAGAAAGTTGAGCAAGTGGAGGAAGAGAAAGGAAAAAAGCATTCATTGGCATAAGTCTGAGGTGAACAAAGGAACTGAAGAGACTGAGACTAATATTAATGGATGGGCACGGGTAGTGCCTGGAAGGGGAGATGTGCGTGGGAGCTAGTTTTGGGAAAGCAGACACATGAATGTGGTGTCTGGGCAAGTGAACATGGGTCAAGGAATTTGGGACAATAATGGGAAATTACTATATAAGAAAAGGGGAAAGTTCAACAAAATACATCCAATTAATGATGACTAAAATGATGAATAATTCACAGATTTCTGAACCAGATTAACTAATAACAGTAGCAATTTACTATCTACAAACTACATAGTAACACACTGTGTTTGAAAAATGTCTATCTTCTAACATCAGAGGAATCAATCTCAATCCAAACATGGATTGAGAATTGTCTTCAAACAAATACGGACTTTTCTGCTCCATTCTCTCCAACGTTTCACTCAAGTCTCAACTCTCTTTCTCAGAGTCAGGCATTTTTCCTTACATGCTTTATCCAAACACCATTTTTCTAGGTGACATGCACTGTTTCCTACCTTTTCCCCTTTTCTTATTTTTGCATATTTATTATGAATATTTCATAAAAACATTAAATCTATACCAATCTGAGTGGTCAGTATGTTCTAATTTGCACCTGCTTGCAGGAGCAAGAAGAAAGATATTTGGAGGACACATTTCGTAAGCACATTACTTTCATGGTTGTTGAACTAGGAGCATGTCAGTAAGGAATTCCTAAAACAAAAAGCCCACCTTCATCTAAAAAAAAAAGTGGTGTTACTGATGTGTATTGTATTGGTGATTATTACTGAAAAAGTAGTACAAGAAAAAAACAACAACCAACCAAACAGGAAATCTTGAAACCTGATTAGCAAACTTGAAAATATCAAGTGCTTGTAAATTCAGACACCTGAAATTAGAAGATACTTCTAAGATGTTCCTATTTTTCTTCTGTAGAATGGCATAGTAATGCATTTGTCTCATAGTGGTGCAGAAATTAATATATTGATAGCTACGAAGAGTCAGTTGCAGTTTGTTTTCAGAAAATAGTTTGAAGGGTCTAACAATAAGGAAGAAAGACAATGCTGAGTAATTTGACATTAAACAAGCATTGTCCATTATTTGATTGAATACAACAGGGATTCTATGGAAAAACATATTACCATGTCAGTAAAACATGCATATGCAGAGGGATTTGAATATTCAAGCCTGAGTTAGTTTCACAATACTGTGTGTTCTTTTAGAATAGTTGTTTTATATCTAATAAATATCTTTATTAATAGTTTGTGTTCAGAGGAGGAAATATTGATTTCTTCTCTATGCCAACACAACTAAAGGCACAACTAAACAGATATATATATAACAGAGGAAACTGTGATCTGAGGAAAGCCAGATGGCCTACCTTGGTAGAAAGGAAGACATACAGCCTTCATCCCAAAGACGCCTGCCCACAACCACCAGAAGACACTGTGCAGGTGCAACAAGGAGGACCGAGGGGGAGGGGGTGGGGGGGGAACTATGATAATGATTTCCGAGAACTAATTGTAATAACCCCTCCCTATCCTCGGACACCTAATGTATAAGCAATAGTATAGATGAATATGCATTACTTTGTGGCATATAATGAACTTGCCAATAGCCCTAAGGTATACACACTTCCGCAGTTCTAGTATGTTACTTTTTTTGTTTCTTTTTTCAGTGACACTCATTTCGCTTTTAGCTGACTTGAGGTAGACCTTCATTAGCTACATGCTTCCTATCACCCTAATTTTGATTAGCCTCATCTGACAAGACTCTTGCTCGGTCTTTTTGTTGTTGAGAAGTTAGCCTGGTTCACAGCTGGCTCACACCCTTTAAATTTTGAGGTTTATCTAACTTCATTGTTCCTTGCTAACTACCTTTGAAGACTTAAAGTTACAAAGCAAAAAATAAAAAGCAAAAGCAAATGCAAAGACTAGGTAAAACTGAAACTGTTTGAATCTGTACCTTCACTCTTTTTTTGGTGATATTTAGTATGAGATTATTGGTGACTCCTTATCTTCTTTCATGGACTCTTACCCTGTCTTTCCCTTCTTCCATGGATGTGGTTCCTGGTTATTTCTGAACTTCATACTGGTCTGTCTTGTGCCTTTTTCCCACTCTCCCTTACTTTTCCTCAATATTTTTATTTCTCTTGGTACTCTTTTCTTGCAAGGTAAACATGCCCTAGTTTACCTGGCTGAAAAAGCAGCACATTTAACCTGATTTATCTCTCCAGTGACTGCATCATCCCCTTTTATTGCTTTAATCTCTTCAGTTCATGGAACACTGTTTTTACTGTATGTCTGGAGCTCCTCTCATGCCCACCCAGTTCCTCTCCACTGTACCTTTTGTCCATGGCACTTCACTCAAATTACCTCATCCTTGCCAGGTAGCAGCATCATTACTTCAGTTTCATCATTCCTATGCATTCAGCACACTTGAGCACACGTTTTCTAGACTCTTGTTTCATAGATTACGTGCTTTTGTTCTTCTCATGTTCTTCCCCTTCTCTGATCACTCCTCCAGTGTTTCCTCATATTTTTATGTGGTTGTGCTTTACCCAAGTTTCAGTAAATATTTTAAATATATGTACATCAGTATATTTTAAATGTATCTCAAGTATAAAATCATAAAGAAAAAAATCTACATTGTGGGTGTAGGAGAGTTTTAACTGAGTTAAAATTTAGTATTTTCATCATAGTATATCTTCACTGAATAAATAAAAGCCTACCTTTTTGCTGTTTTTTTTCTACAATAAATACTTCTTTTTTGTGTGTGACATTCTCATCTCCAACTTTGTAGAGTAAAATATTACAGCAAATCTGTTACCTTACTTAATTCTCTGTTTTTCACATCTAAAATCTTACATTTTCTTAAATAGAATCAATCAAATTCTCTCTCCCCTGTGATCTGGATACTTAATGAAATCTATCTCCACTATGTCTCCAAAGGTTAAAGACTTTTTCCAGTTCTAATAAGACCTGTGATCCTGAGATCACAAATGTGCAAGATGGAGATCTCAAGGCTGAGGAAACAGCCAAGAAAGAGAAATCTAACAATTTTTTTCCACTTTAATGTTTTCATTTAATGAATTATTCTTATTTAATCAAAGATAATATATTAATGTTTGCTAATCTTGATCCTTATGTAGCAGAAGAAAACCAGAGAAATTCAGAAGCCATGATCTGCTTCAACGTGGAAAGTAGCTAGCTTTCATATATAATGATGGTGATGGTAGGATCAGATCGGAACTAGACAGATGTTTCAATTTTGCAACTGATACACATGAAGGAGCAAAAACAATCAACCAGTCAAGCATAGAAGCAAAATGCTAGATTGTTTCTCCCTTGTTCAGCAGAGCACCTAAAGCCATGGTCTGAGTTCCTCAGCAGACAAATCGTGAACTAAAGTAACTGGACAAATCCTTGTCCAAATCTGAGTGTACCTATCTGCTATCCAAGACATTTCTCATCACACTCTGACATCCTTGCTCTTTCATAGCAGGCCATTGATTATATAGAATATTCAAGCTAAAATTACCTTCTTGCTAATGGTAATGTCTCGGAAAAGTAGTGTTTTAGTATTAACTGATTTAGTTATTAACTGATTAGGAAACACTTTTCTAAACTGTATTTTGCTTCTGTGCCTGACTGGTTGATTGGTTTTGTTTCTTCGTGCGTATCAGTTGCAAAATTGAAACATCTGTCTAGTTCTGATCCGATACTATATTCACCATCATTATATATGAATGCTAGCTACTTTTCATGTTGAAGCAGATCAAGGCTTAATGTTATACCTTTACAAATTTCTCTGCTACATAAGGATTAAAATAATCAAACTGATTTGTATATTATCTATATTATCTGGTACAGATTTGTATTATACATGAAACTACTCTGTTTCAAAAAGCTCTGACAGTGACATTTCACTAGGTAAAGCTGTAAGTTGTATTGCTTTGTCATATAAACTTTTGAAATATCAGTGCTCTTCCCTGGCATAAAAAAAAAAAAAAAAAAAAAAAAAAAAAAAAAAAAAAAAAAAAAGACTAGCTATTGTTAGAAAAAGGAGACTCTGGCTTCTGTTTATTTCAGGCTTGGGGATGTCATTTGTAGATCCAGATGCTGTTGCAATTAAGTGATGTTTTCAGACATCTCTCCTCAGAACAAGCTTTGCTGCTGCATATTCTTCCTCTTCTTTCTCTGTACACAAATACATACACATCCATGCAAGTACATACTTAAAAATAGATAACTCAAAATATCTCTATTGTAATTTCTACTTCATCTTGACTTGTATTTGATATATATACTTCAGCATGATTCAAGCATAGTATTTCATAAGTAAAAAAATGTTTTGCATTCAGTAAAAACACATATGTTTGTTGAAGTTGTTTAAACTTCATAAGCAGAGTGACTTTAACAAAAAAGTTGATTTGATAACTGTAAGACTTCCTTTTTCAGAATAATTGGCAATATATAATGTACTGTAATATGAAGATGTGCATTAAATACTTGTGAAACAAATACTGTTTCTCAAAAAATCTACAGTTTCTCACTGCAGATAATCAGTGTATGCATCTGCATGTGTGTGTGTGCATGAGTCTTTCCCTCCTTGAGTTTTCTTGCTCTCCTGAAATAATGCATATTCTCTTTTCTTGATTCCCAAAAAGTCTGATTGTATCAAGGTATACCAGACTGTCAGTGACTGCTTCTCTTCTGATTAATATATTTGTAACAACGCTACATCATATAAAAATGCATGTACTGTTTTCAGTACTTTTCTCTAATGGTGGAAATGTATAATATTTTCTGAATTAAAAGATTATTATTTATTTTTTTTTCCACTTCTTCATTTAATGTGTTTGCTTATGCCTTCAGAGTAGAGCAAGGACAAGAATGAAACAGTCAACCTCAATTCCTACTCTTTCTTCTTAGTATTTTGCTGTAAGGTAACTGGAAGATTTAAGGTTCATTAGACAACCAGGCAACTCAGGACACAATCTTTGATAAATGATTCCACAATCAAGCAATTAGCTTTGTCAACAAATTGGACATCTAACACAGGGATCTCCCAAGTCAAAGTTCACCTTTTAGAGTTTCTTAGTGGTACCTGTGACATGATTACTCCTCTGAAAACAAGAATAGTTCCAGAATATATATTCATCAACAGATACTCTATTTCTGTTAAATAAATAAGTATCAGAAAATGTCACACATATGGAAGCCTTATGCATTTTATTATTAGAACAACAAAGTAATGTTTTCTGCAGTGTCACATCTTGAATCTTGTTTTGTATCAGTTGCAATTTGTATTTTTGAATAAAAGCAATTTTGATGATGCTGTGTTAAACATTGGGAAACAGAACATCCCATCGCACTTGTAAATTATTCATGCTTGGAGTGACCGAACTTTTAATCTTATTTTCCCTAACTTTGTATTTCTCTGTTAGTCCCAACAAATACATGGGTTGTGAAACTACAGTGGCTACTCCCTTCGTCAAAGGTAATATTCAAGCTTCTGGGTTTAAAGGAGTGACCCCAGAATTCCTAACCCTCTAGCTGTGTCTGTCAGTCTTAGCTGTTCCATGTTCTCTCATTAGAGATCACAGCCCATGGCCCTGGACCATGAGAGCCCCAGGCTTTACAACACTTCAATTATTTATTTTTTTTTAGGATTCAGGGAGAATTTTAACATATTTTTTTTGTTGAGGTTTACTGGTATTCTTGCCACAAAGGGTAGTCTGAAAGTCTTAGAGAGATTCTGAAAACCCCAGAACTGGAGAATTGTGCATGAATGCAGTGTAGAACCTGAGTTGTTTCCATGCAGCATTTTTTGTCAAGCTTATTGACTGAGGGAAAAAAAAAATAAAATATTAAATTGCTGGAAAATCTGAGGGGTCATAAGTCAAGTGGACCTCAAGGTCCTATTTCCATAAAACTCTAACAGATGGAGGTTATCTGTCTTGGAAGCCTACCAAAGTTATAATTATGGTGATGGGCAAGCACCTACTGTGAACAAGTAACTTGAGAGCTGCCTATATTTCAGAAACTTTACAATAAGTAGTGCATTAGGTAAAAAGAGGAGTCAGTACTTTGATGTTCAAAGAGAACCTACTAAAATGATTCATATCATCTCTTGAAATTGTACTTGTGGAAAACAAAAAGTGAATCATTGCAGTTGATAAAGGCATCTTTAACTGTAGCAAACTAATTTTTACATCAATGATTCCTAAATGTGTTAATGTCATAATTCTTCTAGACATATACCAAAAATCACTAGCAATTTTCACATAATTTTAGAAAAAAACCCCTATCAGGTTAAACAATATTACCTATTTGAAGCTTCATGAGAACATAAATGTTACTTTTACTTTCCTTCCTTACTGTGTGAGCTCAATCTGTGTAATCTGTGTACTTAGCAATATAATGTAATATTTATACTAATTATGTAGAGTTTTTAATGAAAAGTACATAATATCTCTGTGGCAAGGAAATACAAGATTAAAGATTGAAATAATGAGCTGCATTAAGCTCAATAAAGCTTATATGTTTTCATAAAAAAACACAATTGTGAGTTTTGCTTTATAAATTCAGATTTACGTTAGTGAATGTAAGCAGTGACACAGGAATTAATTTGCATATCATTGATATAGCTCTCAAAGGTAAATTCTTGTAAACAACATCCTAAAGCTGAAATTTGGAATATGCTAATTGTTTTCTACACTTCATCTGTCCTTTGAACAATAAACATCCCAATTAAGACACCACCCCAGGGATCTGGATGACCCTGTGAGTGTGACAAAGTGAAGATGCAATGGATAGCAGCAGTGAACGTGGTGATGACAGTACATGTAAGTGTTCTTTCCTCTTTTATGTGGCAATAGATTTTCAGAAAATAAATTTTAAATACCTCTACCCCAAGCAAAATTTTATGTCAGCTAATGGTTCTGTATAATTTCCTGTATAACTCACATGATCCTTTGTCATATAGCTTCTCTCTATCAGTAGATAGTGATCAGTAAAAAGGCGCTTTTTTTTTGACTGAGGGAAAAAAAAAATAAAATATTAAATTGCTGGAAAATCTGAGGGGTCATAAGTCAAGTGGACCTCAAGGTCCTATTTCCATAAAACTCTAACAGATGGAGGTTATCTGTCTTGGAAGCCTACCAAAGTTATAATTATGGTGATGGGCAAGCACCTACTGTGAACAAGTAACTTGAGAGCTGCCTATATTTCAGAAACTTTACAATAAGTAGTGCATTAGGTAAAAAGAGGAGTCAGTACTTTGATGTTCAAAGAGAACCTACTAAAATGATTCATATCATCTCTTGAAATTGTACTTGTGGAAAACAAAAAGTGAATCATTGCAGTTGATAAAGGCATCTTTAACTGTAGCAAACTAATTTTTACATCAATGATTCCTAAATGTGTTAATGTCATAATTCTTCTAGACATATACCAAAAATCACTAGCAATTTTCACATAATTTTAGAAAAAAACCCCTATCAGGTTAAACAATATTACCTATTTGAAGCTTCATGAGAACATAAATGTTACTTTTACTTTCCTTCCTTACTGTGTGAGCTCAATCTGTGTAATCTGTGTACTTAGCAATATAATGTAATATTTATACTAATTATGTAGAGTTTTTAATGAAAAGTACATAATATCTCTGTGGCAAGGAAATACAAGATTAAAGATTGAAATAATGAGCTGCATTAAGCTCAATAAAGCTTATATGTTTTCATAAAAAAACACAATTGTGAGTTTTGCTTTATAAATTCAGATTTACGTTAGTGAATGTAAGCAGTGACACAGGAATTAATTTGCATATCATTGATATAGCTCTCAAAGGTAAATTCTTGTAAACAACATCCTAAAGCTGAAATTTGGAATATGCTAATTGTTTTCTACACTTCATCTGTCCTTTGAACAATAAACATCCCAATTAAGACACCACCCCAGGGATCTGGATGACCCTGTGAGTGTGACAAAGTGAAGATGCAATGGATAGCAGCAGTGAACGTGGTGATGACAGTACATGTAAGTGTTCTTTCCTCTTTTTTTTTTTCCTGGTTCAGTTGTTTGCTTGTTTTCTGATGTTTTTGTCTAATTCTGCTATGCTTATTAGAAGGAAATCCATTTCTTAAACATACAAGCATTCCAATTAAAAGAACAGAAAGCATAACATAAGTTTGTGTCTTAACTTGAGTAATACATGAGAAGTTAATGACAAAAGGTTGAGAAAAGGTGTGCAATGAACAATATTTTTGAAAAACATATTACTCTGTTTTTTGGGTATGTGTCTGTAGACTGAGACAAAGTCCCATAATGGAATCTTTTTTTCCAAGCACTTCTGTGTTTTTAGTACCTTCACCCTAGCATTTACACACCAAAACATATTAAAATTGCTATTGAGCACTGGAATCAAGCATTAGCACCATCTATTCCACCCTTTACTTCTGTGTGCAAAGGCAAGCTGTTAGTTGTACTGAAGGACTTTAAAACCTGAATTTACTGTCCTGCTTTTAAGTGTACATTTCCCCCTTCTCAACTGTACATCTTCTCCATTTCTGTTTTTCTCACTTTTTCAGTTAGAGGGAAGACATCTCTTAGGTCTCTATAATTCAGTCTCTTAAGTGTTGTGGTTTGTGGTAATTTATTTACTACTCTTGCTTCTGCTACAACTCACTCCTGTTTTCTGTGGGACTTTTTTGATCACAGAAGTTCAGTCACTGAATAATGAATCTTTAGTTTTTGAGTTAAAAAATTGTTTCTTACAGCCCCCAAAGTGAATGCAAATAGTATTAATTTTGGCGTCCTTTTCATATACTTTCATAAAACAATACTGAAGTTTAATTCAGAGTATCAATGGTCTTGCTCACCATACAAAAGGTTACAGTACTTCAGTACTCTATGAACACCTGAGTTAAGATCTTGACTATCTTGCTGTGAATGCTGCCACTTATCACCCTTCTGCATATTCTTTGCCTCTTTATTATGATTCCTTTCTTCCAATGTTTTAGGAATAACCTGTTGATTGGCTGGACAGCATATTATACAACAGCAAAACCAACATTCCTAAGTGGTGTCAAGGAAATTGCTATTATGTCAAAACCCACCTGGTTCTTGAACTTCTAAAGTAGTGAAGTGATCACTGTCACAGAGAAAGAGATAAAGAAGCATATCTGTATTTGCAAGTAGTAGCCATGCTTCACAGGGAAGATTGAAGATAAAGGTATATATAGGGTATGCTCTAACTGCAAAACCTAGGGGGAGGCTCTGGTATCTCTTCCATGAAAAAGTCAAAAGAAGTCTGTAAAAAGTCCTAGACTTGCATGCATATTTAATGTCACTCTGCAGAGAGCATGGACATGTCTCTTCATTGGAATGAGGAAGGGAAATATGGGAAATACTTCAGAAAAGAAAAAAAAAAAATCTGCATGTTTTTCAGAGTTCCTCCTCACAAATACGAATACTAAATTGCTCTTCAGTACTTTATAATTCCAAGAAATCTTTTGTTGCTGTGTAAATACAAAAAAAACCCAACCAAACAAACAAAAAAAAACAGTGAAAAGAGGTGGTGACAACCTGTATTTTTCATGTTTAATTTCAAAAAAATCTGGTAATTGTGTCTGTCAGCTGTTAAAAAAACTAAGCAAGATGCCCTCTGCACATCTATCAGAATGACTGGCCTAATCATGCTCAGCAAATTCACTGAGTATTTTACTAAGCTTAATTAAAATTCAACCCTGCATTTGAGCAAACCACAGTGGCTTGGCAGACCTTCAAAGGGCTATACTGCAGCACAACAATAAAAGTGATAAAGGCATACAATAACAATAAATATAATGCAAATGTTCCCATTATTCACAAATCAGGTAGGAAGTTACTCCTTTAAATATTGTCTACTTTCTGTGGTTATACAATTCAAATTTGTAGATTTTTCAGTTTCAATCTCTGCATGTTATTCTTAGTAGCACACTATTTTATGGTTTTAATGAACAGAAATAAAATAATCGTAATACTTAAGAACAATACTTTATGAACTCTATTCCCAATACTGAGAGAATTACACATGGTTTTGTTACTCATGGATTAAATATTTCAAAATAGGACTTTTGCTCTTTGTGGCAATGATGTCAGACCCTTAGTGGGTAATATGTTAGCTCAACCGATTACTCCTTCTAGTATCATCTTTATCTACTGTTCTTGACTGTGTGACCCCAGCTCTAGACTTCTGCTAGCATTATGTCCATTACTGTTCTTTAACATTAGAAATGAAATAGAGCCCTCACTGCAGGTACTTCAGTTTTGATTTATAAACAAAAATATTTTGTTTTTAGAAATACTTGTTTTCTTTTATTAGAAAATCTCTAGTGGGCAATGATGTCAGACCCTTAGTGGGTAATATTTAAATTCCTCACATAATCTTAAATGTCTTTGGAAGGCTTATCCATCACCCTCCATGAAAAAATGTTATTTAGACCAAATTATTTCTTCAGAATTAGAATGTCTTTTTGAATAATAATTTGTTATGGTGACTTTGAATGGCTGGGGCTCTGCATGAGAACTCATTTACGTCATAATCCTATGTCTTGTACTTTCATCATGAGAGTTCCATTATCCTTGTCCCGTTAGCTTTGTAACATGGTACGTGCTACTGATATTTTAATATTTTGTTTGCTTTCCAAGCAAATACTACAGTGCCAATCTATCTTGGCTAAGGATTTTTTTTCCTTGGAAAAAGGAGCTCTTGGAACAGTTATGCCATTCCTTCTCTTCTGCAACCAAGTAAACTGACAACTATAGCAACAGATTTTTATGATACCGCTGAGAGAGCTAACTTTGGCAAACAAAGCTATTTTTCAACAACTACAGAAAGCAAGAGGAGAAAACAACATAAACTGAAGCAAATAGCCATCACTACTGATCAGTGTTTCTAGAATCAGATTTTTTGTCATAGGAAGTATTGGGATGATTTAGAAAGAAAAATGGTTATTTAAAGATTGATAGAAATCTCACACAGGGGAAAAACATATTCCTAGATTAAGATATATTTTTTTTGCTTTCATGTTTAGTGTTTGCTAAAATTCATTATCTCTATAGTGGCTTGTACATTCAGAATAATAAATGTTTTGCAAGATAACTAACATGTATAAATAATATCTATAAGAAAGTATACCGAAAAATATGGACAGAGTAAAGAAACATTTTCATGTGGAGATTAAAAATTCTCATAAATTTAAATTCTTTGACTGAAAGAGATTTAAGAAGTTGGGTGTTTTGTGGGGTTTTTTTTAGTAAAATAGCTTAGCATGCTCCTAATAAGTGGTGGAGGCAACGCCCCTGGATGTGTTCAAGGAAAGGCTGGATGTGGCACTTAGTGCCATGGTCTAACCTATGTGGTAGTATTAGGTTATAGGCTGGACTTGATGATCTTAAAAGTCTTTTCCAGCCTTGGTGATTCTGTGATTCTGTAGTAATCACAGAATCACATAATTGTTTTAGTTGGAGAAGACCTTTAAGATCAAGTCTGACCATAATACCACTTTCACAAATAATCCAAGAATAAAATTTACATGACTCCATAAACCTTGGTACAGCAGAGCAACTAAGCATGAAGCTTCTTTGCTTTTCCACTGAAGCACATGATCTATCTGCCATTTTTTCATTTCTATTTTCTGCAAACCTAATCTGGACTTTGTTAAATTAAAACCTTTGTTTTTCTTAAACAGATTTGCAGAACATGAATCTGTCACTGGTAACTGTGCAAATAACAGTCACTAATCATTTCTCCCTCCCCCCATAACCTTGCTATTGTACAGCCTTAGGAATGTTTTCAAAACTTTGTAATGGATGTTTAGAATACTTCACAGTAATGGTAAAAGGAATAAAAGTGGATTGCAGAGATGATGTTGTTTGGGTTGTTTGCTTTTATTTTTTTATTATTTTGTTTTGAAGTGTAGGATAGGATCTTGTTAAATGAGAAAAATGACAAAGCATCCAAGCTGCTAAAAGATTATGAGTACTTCCCACAAATAGTCACTAAACATTTAATTTAGATTAAAAGCTATCCTTTACCATTCAGCATTTTTTCCACAAGTGATGACTAAAGATGCAAAGTCTTGTAAATCTTTATAAATTAAGATTCTTTCTTTTTTTCCTGATAGCATGTACAATTAATCACTATGAGTAAAAGATCACTTAGTTGCAAGATTTTTCTTCATAAAAGTGGAGAATTAAAAAGAGTTAGATTATTAAAAACAAGGCTCACCTCAGTTCTTTTTATGCCTTGAGAAAGATATAACTGTGACTACATTAGAATATTTTCACAGATTCTTGTAAGTATTTTTACACATTTATTTCAGAAAATACTATTATGGAATTAAGAGATGTCTAAAATAAATTCTGATTTCCTCTTTCTCTGAGAATTTAAATTATTTCAGTGCTCAAAGAAACAGGAAATTACAATTTAAAATGTAATTTACAATTGGATCAGATGTTCCTGCCTACTTAGTAAAAAAACCACATTTTATAAACTTATATTAAATAGGCAATAATGCAGTTTGAAATAATTGAAAAACATTATTCAAATAGCATAGTGGAAAGCTGACTTTAGCATGCCTTAGGAGTGTGGAATGTAATATTCCAGGCTAAAAATTCCTCATTTACATGAATGACTGTTTTGCTAAGCACGAAATTCTTGAGTCTATCTTGAAAAGGGATTTTTCTTAAGTAATTATATCATCTGGACCTTGCCATTTAGAAGCTAACAAGGAGACATTAGTGGAATTGATGAATGCAACTAGATCTGTTCTTTAATACAGATGTAGTAAATAAGTCAGGTATGTATGTATGTCATTTAACTGGACAGTTAATTCCATTTAATCAGATGTTCCTCACACAAAAATGGAGCACCATACAAAGAGAAATGCCACCAATTAAGTTTCTTGAAGATCTGTCTACTCTGATCTTTTCCCTTCTAGATAAACTATGATGGATCTTAAATTAAACATAGTTACTGTGTATTTCTTTTAATTTCAAATAACAGAGGATTGCCTTGCTGTATCAAAATAAATGCATCTGATATTTTAACTTAATCAGACCCTCATCTGCTGGCATTTAGGTGCAAGGCTTCCTGGAAATCCCAGATACAGAAAACAGAAAATGTTTTCATTTTTTTACTTTCCCCCCTTCTTCTTCCTTCCCAAATCATCTCTTCCCATTAAAAAAAAAAAAAAAAAAAAAAAGTTTGCTGCTACTTTTTGTCATTATGTAAAAAGTTCACTTTTCAGACTTGCAGACTTCCTTGAATTAGTGATACTGCTGTCATAGAATGGTGTGCATGGTTGTGAGATACTGGCATCAAGTTGTATGATTCAAGCAGATATGGGTATTCAGGTCTTTACTTACAGCCAAATAGTATTGTAAAATTGCTATGTGTAAGTGTAAAAGTGAAGAAGTGATAGAGGCACAAAATACTACAATGAGCAAATTCTAACGTTAAGGAGTTAAACATTGTTTTGTTCAGCCTCTGTTAAGGGCCTGAATGCTGTGGGGTCTCACTACTCACAACTATTGTTGTGTAGTCTTTTGGTTGTAATTAGCCTTGCATCTTGATCCTTTCTAATCTGGTGTTACGAATTAACTGCAAGGCAATAGGCACTGAATCAGTGATTAACAATTTGTGTCTGAAGGATCTGTTTGCAACTTAGGCCTGCTTGTGTCAGAATATGCCTAAAACCAAAATTATCTGAAGAAGTAAAATCAATTAACAACAGAACTAAGAAACTACTATACTGTATGCACATTTTCTTTTCTGGAACATATTTTCTTTTCTGGAGCATATCTTAGAAAAGGAAATTAAAGGAAAGGAAAGGAAAAGAGAAAGGGAAGGGGAAAGGGAAAGGGAAAGGGAAAGGGAAGGGGAAGGGGAAAGGGAAAGGAGCACCCAGCAAAAAAGGCATTTGATGCACTTGTAGCATTTATCAAGAATGCTGTACTAACCACAGAATCAACTATTTTGTTTTCAGTTTCAGTGCTCACAATTGCTTTGTGTTTTTTCCCTTCTATGATTGCAGCAGCTGTCTTATTTTAAAAGGTTGTTTTTCACCAATCATATGTCCAGGTTTTCCACAGTAATTACACAAAACAATATATCCCAAAGCTTTTTAACAGTTTGTGAAGCTTTTTCATTCTTTTTGGCTGCTTTCATAAAAAAAACAAACAACAACAACAAAAAAAACAACAACAACAAAAAAAACCAAAACAGTAGAAAAATTTCATAGCTAGTGATGTTCTCTAACTCTTTGGGGTACATTTTTGTCTGGGATTGAAACATCAGTTCTTGAAAATTATGAGGGAAAAACAGCATAGGTTTATGGCTGAAATTTGTGTTACTTTTTACCTATCATTGTAACTTTAATTTGTCCAAAGAGACCTTATTAGAAAAAATAAGCTGGAAACTCAAGAAGAAATTAAAAAGAAATAAAGATGATTTGGTCCCATGTCAAGTCTCTAATCTGATGTAATGGGCTAGTGTGAAAGTGCATATGCCAGCATAAGGGAAGATGTTGGATTTGTATGCAAATCACCAGTATAGCACAGCCAAACCCATGAGATTTTGAATGGTAGTTATTATAATTCTTGGCACCTTTCATTTCCAGTATAATTCACAACAGCTAATAGCAAAACCTTCCAATCTCCATCACAGATCTTTGAGATGATTAACAAAAAAAGCTGTTAGTATTGTAGTTTAGTAATAGTTAATAATAGTTTGAAGGTTTAAAGAAAAAGTGGCAGTTGATGCACAAAAGCTGAAGCTTGTTCCTGGTTATTCCATGAGTTTCTATGTGGCATTAGGTCTGTGGCCCTATATAATAAGCATCTAGAGAGTGATGAAAACTTACCTTCTTACTCTGTTAATCATGTAATTTACAAAAAATTATTGTTTTCAAAAATCTGCTTGCTGATATAAGTGTATCTTGAGACGTGAGGTTAAAATTATACTGACAGTGATAACTGAATAGAAAAGTATCAGAAAACAGTAGTTGACCATTTATTTTCCCATTGTTTCAGAAACTGATAAGCTGGCATGTCTACTTATCCTACTTTGTGTCTGAAGCTACTATTTCCTTTCCTAGAATCTCTTTTAACTTCTACTTCAGTGAGTCAAAGTCTTTTCAGTGTTACAGTAATGAGAAAAATATGCAACAAAGAGGCAAGTAATGTGGCTGTTTTTTTCTGACACACCCAGTAGAAAAGTCTTGTGGCTATGAGATGCACAAATGGATTTTTTTTATTTTTTTTATTTTTTTTTTTTTCCCAGGAGTTCTAATATCAGTAAACAGCGCAAATCCTGCATATCTTCTCAGGTATTATAGCACCACGGGTCTTTATCTGGGATCAGTCATTAATGAATATGCTTTGTATGCATGAATGCGAAGAAAGACATGACCTGTAACTTTGTGGATCTCACTCTTTTAGGCCACCAACTAACTCCTGCTTATCAGTGTGATGAGCTGATCCTCACCATGAGTGTTGATTTGAACTTACGTATGATTCTTGGTTGGGAGATGCTACAGTAAATCTTGGTGTGAGAAACCTAGAGAAACAGACTGCTAGTCATCTGCACAAGGCTACACGGTAACTAAAACAAAGCTAGAGCTCCTGAATTTATCTCTTGCTACACTTAAAACAGTGAAATTACAATACATTTTATTAAATTATTAATATTGTTAAATATAAATATGTTTATATATTTACAAAACAGCTTATTAAATTTTAAGTTACACTAGCTACAGCCTCGTCATATAACTAGCTTGTGTGCAATAAGAAAAGTACCAGGCATATAAATGTTGGATGCTTAACTGCATCAAATTAACAGCCTTCAGGAGGTGATTACCAGGAATTAATTTAATGTGATATCTATGCTGTAGTTTCAAAAATCACATAAGCAAACATTAATTGATTTATATGTTGAACTTCAGTTTTTGCTGCAGAAAGTTTTAGGAAAAGCTCTTTTGTCCCCTTTTGCTTTCAAATCTTCACTTAGTATTCTGTTCATATGCAATTTTAATTGCCACTTTATAGTTTGCAAAGATGGTATGCAGCTGTAAAACAGTACACTTTATTGCAGCAAGAGGAATATTTATCCAAACAGATACATTACTGTTACTGTAAAGAATGGGCCTATTTTACTTTATCAGCAACTAAGGGGAAGGTTAATGGCTATGATGTATCTTCTACATTGTGTGTGAAACATGGAGTGCTCTGCACTGTTAAGATTTACAGTGTGGAAGACAAAGCATGTGCTATTACAAGCACTCTCTTAACAGCAGACTTTAAACTTGTGAATTAAGTTCAAACCCCCTAAATATGTTAAAAATACATTAAGACTGGAAAGGAAAATAATTTATTCTCATTAAATTATACTTTTAAGCTTATGTGTATGGGAAGGCCTTTTAAATTTTGTGGATGTCCTAAAGAAAAGGAATGCAAGTAAGGTGCATCTGTACAGCTTCCCTCTGTTGGAGAAGGAAAGATTAATTTGTCTAGGAGGTGAAGACAAAAGTCAGTAATTTTCCCATTCAGCCATTTAATTTGAAACTAGTCCAAGAAACTGGGAATCCAATCCCATGTATCCCTTCTCCCAGATAGGAGATTTGACACTTTGCAACAAAGTCAAATTCCTGTTTCTGCACTATTTGTAACCCTGATACTTGAGTTCCTTTCAAAAAGGTGACCTACTGTGGAGAACCACCCACCTGCATTTAATTTCGGACAGAGGACTGATAAGGAAAATCCTAAATTGTAGTTAACCACTATATAACCATTTCTTACAACTTTACTTTAAAATACAACTATATCTGATGTTAAAAAAAAAATGTCTAATATACTACATTCCCTTGGAATTAAAAATGCAGGCTCCTGGATCATGTTCAAATTTCATTCCATATCTAGGACTTTAGCAGTACAGTTCTTGTGCATTGTGGGCACTGGAGAGAGCTGGAACCATCATAGTATCCTGCTAAATAATTTGATAGATTTCTGTGTTTTGAATTGTAAAAGTTGGTTCTGAGAAGTGCAAGGAGTGATGCCACTAGATTGCTGTTGATAATTATAAGAGTTTCTGCATTGAACTCCACAGCTTTCTATCTCACAGCTAAGACAATAATACTGGACAGATTCAAATGATTTAGTATATTTTATTTTATTTATCTATCTGTAATTTACATTAAAAAGCTTGATTACAAAGCTAGGCATTTCTTGATGAAATTTTCCAATTATGATTGATCTAATCTTCTGAAAGACATGAGTTTTTTTATTATCTTTTAAACCTGAAATATCCTACCCATTTTGGTTAGGTTGCCAAGATTCTTTTTGCCTATTGTACTTTTCAAAATGCAAGCATTTGCTATTGCTTCAGAGTTCCAGATTGAATATTTTTGTGATGGAGTATAGTTCCAGGGAAGAATAAGTGCTTATCTATTACATATTTTATAATTTCCCTTTTTTTTTTTTTTAATTTTGTTTGGTTAATTACATCAATATGGGAAAATTGCATTTCTATAAATAAAAATTAAATTCCACTAAATCATAAAGGTATAGCTTTCTACATGGCAATAAAGCTTACTCAGTCCTTAAGGCAGGTATCATTAGTTGTCTGTTTTTCTTTCATCT
Source organism: Chaetura pelagica (assembly GCF_000747805.2). Lineage (NCBI taxonomy): Eukaryota > Metazoa > Chordata > Aves > Apodiformes > Apodidae > Chaetura > Chaetura pelagica. The sequence goes on along the minus strand of NW_009954442.1, from coordinate 3,194,764 downwards.
CATTTTATTATTTTAGATAGCCTTCCCAGACATCACAAACTTTTCAGATGAGAACATCCTTCTTTTCTATACGGTGAAGTGTTAACTACATCCACAATGTTCCATCTGCAATGTTTTGTAGTCTTTCAGGCTTTATACAGCCCTAAAAAAAAATAAATTTGGGTGGGAGCATTCTGGTTAATACTTTCCATTTTATATGAAATATATTTTAGAAAAAAAAAAAAAAGCCATACTAGCTTATGTTGCTATGCGTATATATGTATGTGCTAAACATAAATGTGTTAAATACAGAATGTCTTTGATCAAGTAACCACCTATCTTAATTATTATTTTTGTTGTTGTTTTTCTAATATGCAGTTCTAAAATGAGGCTGCTGTGGGAAGCAGCTGGCAGCTTTGGTTGTAGCTGCAAGTCTGAGATCCTAACTTAACTGCTCTTCAATTTTAGGAAGACTTCACACTTCTTGTGTCTCACCTTCACTTTTGCAGACCAGAATTATTGTGGTGGTGTTGTGTTTTGTTTGTTTTTTTTTTAAATCTAACTATATGCTATGCGATTAATATTGTGTTCATAGAATAATAGAATGGCTAGTGTTGAAAGGGACCTTAAAAATCATCCAGTTCCAACCCCACTGCCATAGGCAGGAACATCTCCCACTAGATCAGGTTGCTCAAAGCCCCATTTAACCTGGCCTTGAACACTTCCAGGGTTGGGATCTCCACAGCCTCCCTGGGCAACCTGTTCCAGTGTCTCAACACCCGCACACAAAAGAATTTCCTCCTAAGGTCTAGGCTAAGTCTCCCTTCTTCCAGTTTTGTTCTATTACCTCTTGTCCTCTTACTACAAGCCCCTGAAAAAAGTCCCTCCCCAGCTTTCCTGTAGGCACCCTTCAGACATTGGAAGGCTGCTGCAAGGTCCCCCCAGAGCCTTCTCTTGTGTTCATAGAATCATAGTATAGATTGAGTTGGAAGGGGCTTTTAGAAGTCATCTATCCCAGTTCTACCCTGCAGTGACGAGGGACATCTTCAACTTGATCAAGCTGCTCAGAGCTCTGTCCAACCTGACCTCTCTGGACAACCTACTGCAGCATTTCACCACCATCACTGTAAAAAATATCTTCCTTATATCAAGGCTGAATATAACCTCCTTTAGTTTAATACCATTACCCATTGTCCTATTGCAACAGCCCCTACCAAAGTTCCACTGTTCAAATGAGAAGCAAAATCAACATTTATAATACTTTTTTTTTTTTTTTTTTCTTCAAAGAAGACAGATTTAAATGTCATATGAATAAGCATTTATGGAATACTTTCATGAAGTTTTTATGTTCCAGAACTCATATGCATTCATTTAACATCTTTTATCAAATTGGAAAACAGTGGTTAACTTCATAAATATTTAAGAAGTTAAGATGAAGTTCCCATCAATCATTCCATGCTTCATTTTTTAATTTGTCAAAAATATTAAGTTTAATAAGACTTCATGAAAAAATAACTCTCACAATGCTACCTACATATAGAAACTGATAACAAGTCTTGAGACCTTGGACAGGTGTAATGCCTTAGCTAAATGCCATACATAGACCTCTCTTTCACCCAGCTCCAGCTGCTTAGACTGTACATTTATTTCCTCGTTTCCATATAGCTGGGTAGCTCTCTCCATGGTACTTTTTATTTGTGAGAGAGTCTTTCCTTTTATCTAGAAGATACAGATACAGTTGTCCTTCTTTGTTGTTTCCGGTGACATAAAGACTTCATTTTCCTCCACATATTCTAACATATATTTTGCCTCCTGTTTTTCAGGGATTGTGTTGGCTCATTTGCTTGAGAACTAAGTATCTTCCTAGAAACTGGGGTTTTGTTTGGTTGCTATTATTTGTTTGGTTTATTGCTAAGTTAATTCACTGTTGACCTACTGTCTGGTTTTGCTAGTTCTAATGCTGATATACCTCAAACTGATGGCACGATTACCAAAAAATATAACATTTAGACACTTATTTGTGGAAACTGTGTTCTTCCAACATATTCCTAGGAGTTCAGTGTCTATACATTTCTTCAGTTCCTGCAGCCAAATTGAGAACATGTCCTTCCAAGATGAATGATGATACAAGTAAATAATTTGTGACCCTTGCAGCAATGCCGATGCTGCAAAATATTCCTGTTAAGGCCATTAACAGCCATAACATCCTGGATTCAAAAATCATCTAGTTCTGTTTCTAACTGTTTCTTATACTCCAGCCCCTAAGGAAAGAAGCTAACTTCATCACTTTACATTGTGTTTATAAAAAGTTTAATAAGATCCTGGTGAGTTAAGATAATATAGGATTATGAGAGATACGAATTGTTTAGGTTGGACTGCCAAACAATAGTGATGGGGATAGAAATCAACTGATTCTAGAAAACACAAGTTAGATTTAAAATATATTTTGAAAAAGGAATGATGTTAACAATTCCCAGGTATGAATTCTGTGGAAAGTAAGTGGTATTGATGGACTCTGAGGCCTTTTACAAGGTTAATTTAATTGAAGGGGGTGTTGAGTGCTCTTTTTAGTGTCCTGGCATTTGCAAGACATCTGTGTGGGTCTAGCAGATACAAATCTGTTGAGACATCTGCACTGCTCTGGAAAAGAAACCAGAAACATGGTGAGAAAACCTGGAGCATCTGCAACTCTAGACAATCTCTAAGGGCACAGCTCACTACCTCCTTCTATATATTACCCTTCTAAATAAATTACTTCTAGAAGTTCAGATGTGAAATAAAATAGGTATCTCCATATGACACTGTTTGAATTGTTTGAGGTCAAGACCTGTTTGTCTTGCAGGAGAAACAAAGAAGAGTATACCCGTTCAAGAGGCTGTACATATTATTTGCTCTTTCAAAGGCAAGAGCCTTTGTTCAATATTTTTGAAGTGCTACACATTTTCTTTTGATAAATATCCTATTGTGTTTTTTAGAAAAAACAGGATTTCATGCATGAGAAATTTATTTAATTGAATCTGCCACAACAATAATGAACATATTAGCCTATTTTATAAGATAATCAGTATTTACTACCATCTGTAAGTTATGAATGCAAACTAGTTAACAGTGAAGTGACAGAGCTCTCTTTTGTACAAGTGCAAACTTTTTTTTTCAGTCAGCACAGTGTTTGCTAAACCAAGAATCATAGCTTGGATACTTACATATTTTGAACTGAACCAAAACTACTGCAATATTTCACAAAAGTACTGAGGCACAAATCAATAGATTCTGACAAATATATATTTAAATTTAAACATATGCTTTAGCTAAAACCTTTGTGAATACTGAACTATTAAAAGATGGAATGAATTGTACATGTCATCACCCAACAAACAGAAAGCTTTAGTTATTATCTACTGATCATTAATTTGATTGTAGATAAACTGTTGGTTGTCATCAGCTGTACCCAGATAGCTAGGAGACAAGTTGTTATGGAATAGAAATCTTTCTCCCTAACCATTTAGTGTTTTAATACAATGCAGAAGGGTAATCTATTTGTAAAATACAACATAGTTTCTTCAGCGTTTCTCCCAGATTTATGAAACAAGAAATCTATTCAGAGAGCAAGTATGATAATTTGATAGCTCCTCATATCATGATGTCTTGGCTCCTGATACTGGAATAAATATTCTTAACTTTCTTGAATTCCTAAGTGTATTGAGCAAAAACATAAGATTGTCTTTACTGTGGTGTTTTTTTGTTTTTTTGTTTTGTTTTTTTTATCATGTCACCAGCCTCATTATTTGAGCTGTGATTAAAATCACTATGGAAACTTAGATTTGTAACTCAGTTTTTCAGATTCAAAGAGCTTATTTAATCTAATTCAGGTAAATGAGGTTAATGAAATATCTCTCTTGAATAACAATAGTAGCTTTTTGTTCTTCACTGTCACATATATATGTAGTATGTTTTAAGTTTTCTGTTTCAGCAGTGGATTTATATAAGTAAATGTTAGAAAGAAATAATGGACATACAGCATAGAAACAACCCCCAATGCACAATACAGATGGCTATATTAGTATCCATTACAAGAGGAAAGCAATGACATAATATATTGGTAGGCAGACTTAAAAAAAAATGAGTGGAGGTCAAATTATTTTGAGAGACAGCTTGTTGAGGGAAGGTGACATCCTCTATATGTTAAGCTTTGTTTCTTCCATTCTTCTTGCCTCTCTTTTGCCTTCTCTCTTCCTAATTCCTATTTTGAAGATTAGAAAGACCTAATAAGATAGCTATACTGTTACTGTGACTGTGACTATTACTATTGGTATCTCTGTCTCTACCTCTCTGTCGCTGTTACTTCAGTTTTGCTTTATTACAGAGTCTGAAGACCTAGAATGTAGTGTAAAAGCACAATGCTTTGACTTTTTAACTTGCTTTTAAAAAGTAATTTGTAATAATATTCTGTTCTGTCTTGGAATAATCCCTCCACAGTATTCATCCATAGAACCACAGAATCATAGAATGCCAAGTTGGAAGGGTTCTCAGGGATCACCTGGTCCAACCTTTCTAGGTACTACTATAGTTTGTATTACATGGCTCAGCACTCTGTCAAGCTGAGACTTAAAACTGTCCAATGTGGGGGAATCTACCACTTCCCTTGGAAGACTATTCCAACGTTTGATCATCCTCATGGTGAAAAATTTACCTCTTCTGTCCAATCAGAATCTCCCCAGGATCAACTTGTGTCCATTACCCCTTGCCTTCTCCATGTGACTTCTTGTAAATAAGGAGTCTCCATCTTCTTGGAAGCCACCCTCTATGTACTGGAACATTATAATAAGGTCTACCTGAAGCCTTCTTTTCTCAAGGCTGAGCAAACCCAGTTTTCTCAGCCTCTCTTCGTATAGCAGGTCCTTCAGTCCTCTGATCATCTTTGTGTCCCTTCTCGGGACCCTCTCCAGCCTGTCCCATCCTTTCTGTAAACCAAAACTGAATTAAATACTCCAGGTGTGGTCTGACAAGCGCCGCGTAGAGCAGAATGATGACTTTATCTCTGCTGGTGATGCTCTTGTTAATGCAGCACAGCATCCTCTTGGCTTTCTTTACTACTGCAGTGCACTGTTCACTCATGTTAAGCCTGTGATCCACCAAGACACCCAGGCCCCTTTCCACAGGGCTGCTATCCAGACAGATGGATCCCAGTCTGAACTGCACTCCTTGGTTATGTATTTCCAGGTACAAGACCTTACACTTCTCCCTTTTATAAGGTTCTTGCTAGCCCGCTCCTTCAGTCTGTGTAGGTCATCCTGGAGGGTGGCTCTCCCTTCTGGAGTGTCAGCCTCTCCACTCATCTTGGTGTTTTCAGCAAACTCCATCAGGATGTTCTTGATCCCTTTACTTTGTCATAGAAGGCAATCAGATTTGTGAAGAACTCTTTGCCCCTGGTAAATCCATGTTGGTTTCTCCCAATCATGTGCTTCAATTGACTTGTGAAAGTCCCCAGCAGGATTTGCTCCATGACCTTCCCATGACTGAAGTGAGGCTAATGGGTCTGTAATTACCTGGGTCCTCCTTTAGACCCTTCTTAGAGATGGGGGTGACATTAGCCTTCCTCTAGTCTTCAGGGACATCTCCCGATTTCCATGACTTCTCAAAGATTATGGAGAGCAGCTCTGCAATGACACCAGCCAGCTCTCTCAACACGCTAGGGTGGATGGCATCTGGACACATCGATTTCTACAGGTGAAGCTCCTGTAATAGTTGACAGACTAACTCTTCCTTCACTGACAGGGAGTTGGTGTCTGTATCAACCTGGACTTCTGTTCCTATGGCCTGGGACTCAACAGTACTGGTACAGACAGAGGTGAAGAAGGTGTTGAGGACCTCTGCCTTTTCAGCATTGTTGGTGATTAGTTCACCTCTCCTGTTTACTTGTGGGCCAATATTATTCCTCTGTTTCTGCTTATGGTTAATGTATCTGATGGACCCTTTCTTGAAGTTTTGACATCTCTGGCCCGTTTCAGCTCAAGCTGAGCTTTTGTTTTCCTAACTGCCTCTCTGCATATCCTGGCAATGTCCTTGTAATTTTCAACAGGTAATGTTCTAATATTCTACCTTTGATACATGTACCTTTTGGTTCTGAGCAGATCCAGGAACTCACAGTGAAGCCAAGGGGCTTCACCTACTTCCCTTGCCTTTAGAGGGGATGAACTGGATTTGCATATCTAGGAGAATGTTCTTGAAAACCCCCATCATTTTTACCCCCAGCTCCTTTACCCTTCATGGAAGCTTCCCACAGGATCCCTTCCAACTGAGCCTTGAGCGAACCTAAAAGCTTTGTCCTGTAATTAACCTTCACCATGCTCAGCAGTATCCTAAACTCTACAATATTGTGGTCACCACAGCCAAGTCTGTCACTAACTAAGATATTACGGAGCAGGTTTTCTTGGCTAGTGAGTAATAAGTCCAACTGTGCTCCATTCCTGGTTAGCACATCCACCATTTCTGTGAGGAAGCAATCTTCTACACATTCCAGGATCTTGATGGATGCCAGGTGACCTGCAGTATTGTTCTCCCAGCAAATGTCTGGGTAGTTAAGGTGTCCCATAAGGAACAGGTTTTGTTGACCTGCCGTTTGCCTGAGCTACCTGAGTGTTGCTTCATTGCTCATGTAGTCTTGGTTTGGGGGTTGGTAGCAGATGCCTACTACTCTAAGGTCACCTTTGGAGACAAGCCATCTGATTTTGACCCATTCAAGAGGGCTACTACAATTACCTTAGTTGATTTTTATACATTCAAAGTTTTCCTTAATGTAGAGCATGATGTCTCTACCTCTTCTCCCCTGTCTGTCTTTACAAAACAGCCTATAACCATCCAACCCAGTCCTCCAGTCATGTGAATTATCCCACCATGTTTCAGTTATTCCTATGGTATTATAAATATGTGACTGGACATGGAGTTCCAGTTCCTCCTATTTATTTTCCAGACTGTGTGTCTTTGCATATATACACTTCAGGAGTCCGATCTTTTGGTTCTCATTTTGGGAGACAGCTGAGGCACATTTTTACACTACTCTGGTTGGCCTGGTTTATTCCCCAATCAGATGTAGTGATGATTCTGTTTTGCATCTCTCCCCATAGGTCATTCAGCTTAAAGCCTGCCTCACCAATTTAGCTAGCCTGTTGCCAGAGATTCCCCTGCGTCTCTTGTAGAGGCAGATTCCATCCCTTCCCAGCAGGCTGTAGTCCTTATGAAGTCCTGATAGTGCTCATAGTCCTTCCATTATCATAAAAGCCAAAACCCTCATGGCGACACCAGTTTGGTAGACAGAAGTTGACCCGCATTATGTGCATGTTCCTGACTGCCCTGAGCAGAGGCCAGCTTCCATTCTGCCACCCCATTATCTCCTAGGTCCCCTCCTTCTGCCTGATGCCAAGAAGGCAGGGGATCCTCTACCTCTCATGGAGCCTCTAGCAGCTTTTCCCTAAGGATGGTAGTGTGTGACTCCACCAGTCTATTTCCTTTTCACATTCTTCATAGTCCTTAATCTGCTGACTTCTTCCTTAAGCTCTTCCATCAGGCTGAGCCAATCATTTACCTGTTCACAGTGCACAAAGGTGTCTTTTGTATTCTCCAGCAAGAGTGACAGGCTCAGACATTCCACACAGCCCAGCACCTGGTTAGCTGCTTGTTGTTGAGGAAGGTTGGTTTGGGTGGCCTCAGTTCTTTTGACCATGTTTTTGGACTGAGTGGAGACCATCGCTGGATTTTTTCCTAGGAAGGTGAGGACTTCCAGCCTGCCCGCTTGCCGTGCCCACATGAACTGCCACACAAACTAACACGCCACACTCTTCCGACCGCAGTGCCCTGTTTGCCCTCTGTTCACTGCAGCTCCCGGTCACTTGCACTCCCAGGAGGCTGCCCTTGTAGATGAGAGAGTTTGGCCCTGCTCACGCTGAGTTAGAGCCACCCGTTTGTCAGGACCTCACTCTTCCCCTCGGTGGGGGCTCGGGCTGGGGCACCCTCTCTGTCCTTGCACTTCTGATGGGTTTTTTGCTGCTGAAGAAGGGTCCCACGGCACAATCCTCACTCCAGAGCCCTTCGCCTCAGTGACTTCTCTGCATCTGTTAATGTCAAATTATTTCCTGATCTTGTTCTGTGAGACATTTTCAGTCTAGAAGTTATTAATTATGTAATCCTAAAGTATTGCCAAAATTCAACCTTCTTAACTATGGGAAGAATGAGACAGTCTTCCTGCATGACTTACCTTCAAAATGTATTTGCTTAAAAGCAGAAGGACTTACCTCATGCTAAAAGCCCATATCAGTATTGATTCTCTTAAAAAAAAAAAAATAAAAAAATAATGTGTTGAAAGACCATTTAAAATGCAATGTCTATGCTTAAGTTTAAATTAAGTAAAACAATTCAGACATCAATTTTGTGTACTGGAGGCAAAGGGAAATGGTTTCAGACATAATTTGTGGAAACCTGTACCATATGTTTCTCACAATAGACAAGCAAAGTAAGAAAAGACATTGCAAAGATGATTCAACATTCATCTTCATGCTTGGTTTGTTTGGGAGTCTGAAGGAGGGAGTGTGTGTTGCGTGTGTGTGTGTGTAGAGTTGCTCTTTCCTCCTTTAATCTTAAGGTACTGCCTCTTCTTTCTGTTGTACGGAAAAAAAAACACCACACAATCCCAATGAAACAGAATTTAATTAGGTCCTGTTTAGAGAATTGTAAGATTTTAAAGATTCACTTTTCCAACATATTTGATAATGCCTCTTGATGGCACCCCAAACCTCTAGTGCTTTATTGTTGTAATAGTTTTAACTAACTTTGTGAAAGAGGGATACATGGGGACAAAAAGTCTGAAGCTGATTTAGAACCCCTTCCATAGGAGTTGTCAAGTTCAGGCTGCTACAACTGTATATATTTTCTTCTAAACTTGTCCAACTCCACTGAAAATCAAATTAGATTTTTTCATGCCACTACTTATGGTATGCATGGTAGACTGCCATTGTCATGCATTTTTCCTGGGCTTCAATAATTGTGATTATGTAAGAGCAAAGATCTACTGCTAATACATCTATTAAATATTGTATTTTTAATCAAGTATTGTCTGATTGTTACAGATTTCAGAAATATAAAGCTAAGCGGAGAAAAATATTGTTTGCAGTCTTCATAGATTAACTAGTATGGATATTCTCCAAAATTAGAGGAATATTTAAATGTTTTAGTTAACAGAGATGATAACTCAACTTAGTTATTACCAAAACAAAATCTATTGAAAGGAATGGAAAAATAATACCAAATATTCCTGTTCTCAACGTTCTGTAGGTTTAAATGCATTTAGTATGTAGTTTAGATACAGAAACGTGGAAAACAATTGGAAAGCATGCCTGAAAGCATTTAATGTTATAAGGTCAAAATTCCATAGTGCAGAAAGGGGGGTTTTGTTATTGTTGTAGCTTTTTTAAACAATGAAATACACCTTAGGTGAATCACTTGAAGAAGAGGACTTGCTTAACTTACTTATATGCCTAGAACTCCTAGGATAAAGGAAATTATGTATTTTATAGTTTATGTTCTCTAAGAAAAAAAAACAGCATTTTGTCTTGTAGCTGAAATAGTTAATTTTTTATTTTTTTCAGCTATGATCTATTCAGATAAAGTAATTTAACCTTCTACACATTTGTTAAGTCTAGACTATAATTTTTCAACATTTTTATTGCAAAGAAATTGAAAGATTTAAACTGCACTGTCTGATTCATGTAGCTGAGTCATCAGAACTGTAAATACATCATTAGTGTTCAAATGAGCAGAGTGTGTTCTTATACTGAGGACATTTTTTTTTCTGATCTACATTTTCTTTACTGAGAAGCTATCTGCATCTTATCTGATCTGCTGTCCCCATCAGATCTTGAAGGCTGGGTTTTTTTATTATTTTGAAAGGAAGATGCCAAGACTATTTAGGGTGCTTGGAACATAAAGAAGGAAATCTCATTTTAGCTAGGGCTTGAGTCCAGGATGCTCATAACAACTTCTTGTATGAAAAGAAGATTTGCAGACATGTGAATTCTTAATTGTACATTCTGAGACACACAGGCAGGAGTCAGAAAACTTTGAAGTTCAAACCAAGTATGTACTTAATGTTTGCTGAGCTTTTTATCTTCATGCAACAGTGACCTAAGGACATTTGTACCTGCTTTTGATCCATCCAGTGACATTATTTTGAAATGGCTTTGCTGCCTGATGAGTTTATTTGGACATCCATTCTGGCAAGTTGAACATGCCAGTATGCAAAAATTACCTAAAACACAAAACTTTTTGGGTGGTCTTCATTACTTACCAACTAAAACCATTTAGAGTATAAATATTCTTCATGTACTGGAAGGCTGGAAGAAGAATTTTGTTTTGCAGATTAACCATTGGCATCCAACATCTACATTGCTTAATCAATTAATTAAGATAGTTTTCCAGTGCTGCAATGTAGAACTATGAAAAGACTTTCTAAGGATTACAGCTGATGTAACCTTGCAGTTTATTTTATCTAAGAAGAACAGACATTTGACAGTATACTATCTAGCTCCTTAATGATTTTGTCACAATCAGTTATGTCCTTGTTCATAAAAAAAGGCAAACATTGTCATCAATCTGTTATGAAATAAAACAATTCTGTGTCCAGGTGCTCAACTACTAAAGTAAAATATGTGTGATAACTTTATTTTTTTTTTATTATACTTCTATTATGTAAATATTAGACTATTATATTTCTATAAAGTATAGTAACATTTAATGGGAGGATTTTCCTTTTCTTCCTTAGCTGTTACAAAATTTGTTAGGGTACATTTACTAGTAGGCACTCTGTAAAGACAGCATATTACGCTGAGCCAGCAGAGATTAGACTAAATGAGAACATACTAGCTATAAATTTAACAGGGTTCATTTTCTAAAGTGGCTGGTTTATGCATCTGCAAATGGAAAGAAACAGAGCATCAAGCTCTTAATTTTTTCTACACAAATAAAAACTGAAGTACTGAATGTCTTCATTTAACATCTTCAAAGCAATATTATTTTTATTAGGTAGTAGAACAGAATACAATGCATGAAAACGGAGGAAAGAAACTCTTAGGATTTTTGTATTACACACCTTCAGTAAAAAAATCACTGTTTGGATTTTTAACTCTCCATGACATTTTTCTCAATATTGTGGCACAAATCACTGGATTGTAATGTTCTGTGAACTTCTGTATTAGTGGCTCTGTGGGGTTAGAACATTATATAAGTTTCAATGGTGCATGTAATATATGTTTCTACAGCATGTTTATTAGGGATTCAATGCATTTCCAGTTCAAGTCACTAATAGGAATTCTACTGACTGTGATAGAATGGGATCACTAGATTGCATACCAATTCCTGTTAGCACATAAAGTGACTCAGTTTAAAGGCAGGAATAGGCTTTCTAGCAATTGCCTGTTCCAAAACTACCTCAAAGAGGCAGGTACTCTAAAGACAGTATCATCTCAGAAAAAAACAAACAAGTTCTCTTCTCATGCAGCTCCTGATTATGAGTTAGCTTTTGGGCATTTTTAATGCAAAATATGGTGTCTGATCATCAATACTTATTGTAGACTTAAATCTTCAGAATTCATTATGTTAAAACGTATTATTTGCCATTAGTTTGGGGCTTTCAAATCATATCATACAAATTCAAATAAACCACTGTTATCTAATAATAAGATATAAAAGAAAATATAACAAGACCCAGGCTACTCAAAAAAAAAAAGGCAAAAAAAGTTGTATGTCTATATAGGCCTGAGATGAAAGTGAAAAGAATGAAGCAGCAGGAGACCAAAGAGGCTATTTAATGTAGACAACATAGCTACCTTGCACATGGAAGTTAAACACTCAAATGAGAAAGAGATGTGTAAGAGTAACAACACTTTGAATAAGAATAAAAAAATATCTGATTATCAGAGCTGCATTTAAGGCATTGTCAGGTCTGATAAAAAACCCTTCTATTTCTTTCTTTTTTTTCTTGGTTTTTTTTCTAGTTTTTTTTGTTTGTTTGTTTGCTTTTTTGTTTATTTGTTGTGTTATTGTGGGTTTTTTTGTCCCTATTAAAGGCAATCAAATAATTGGACAGCTGAACATGGGATGGCAGTAGATGTTTTTTAACTCTCAGAAACTTTCTGAATGTTGTGTTACCTTTTAAATAGAAATTTTCAGCAGAAAATCATAATCTTTGAAATCTATTCATGTCTCATCACAGTAAAATTTCATGTGTATTTTCTCTGTCTTTAAACCACAGTCTAATATAGGGATATAATATTGTGTATATAATATAGGTAATAGCCAGAATAAACAGTGATTCAGCAGTGTAGGAAAATAAAATTTCAGTTTGCTAATTTATTACATTTTATTGTGGCTTTAATAAATAGTAATAGTTATAATCTACTTATAATCTAGTTATAACCTAGTTATAATCTGACTATCAAATAGAGTTAAATTTAGTACTTTTTTATCCATTAACAATGAGTCACATATATTAATCTTCTGCCAGGAAGACAGTTTGAATAAATATAAACCAATATTATTAAAAGATATATGTATGAATGGCATATTTATACTCTGGAAGAACTTGTTATATAGCTAGGAAATGGAACATGTATATTTCAAGGAATATACAGCTACTAGGTCTTTGTGGATGTTTTACTGTGTGCACTATCTTTACCTTGTTTATGTCTATTTACCACATTTTATTTAGGTTGAATAATACTATTAGTACTTTCACTTCAAAAATAGAGAAGAACAAACCGGATGCTTCGTATCACAGTCTTAATATATTGTACTCCAGAGTTGCAGACAGCAAAATTAATGCAGTATATACTATTTTATAGGAAAAAAAAAAAAATAAAAAAGAAAAAAAATACTTTAGTTAAGTGCACAAAAGTATTTTCATTCTGCCTTTTCTACTTTGCTTGAATATTCTAACTGAGCATCCTCTTTCTGGAAGGAGGAATTGTTTTTGAAAATACTAGATTGTACTTTTCTGCCACAGCCAAAACAAAGAGAGAAAGGATAGAGCAGGGGAACTTGTCAGGGCTTCACAAGATCTGGGACTGTTCAAGGTTTTAAATTTTTTGCTTCTGTGTCTTAGGTTCTCAGCCCAGGGCAAAGACCTTCCCAGCTCATAAGATGGAGTTTGGAAGTCCACTATGGCTGCATTTCAGGCCATGTCAAAATTAGATGTCAAATATTAAATTTCTAGAGACTTGGCTAAACATGTGACTCCACCGAGGAGATCCTAAAAATCATGTATCAAGGCTCCTAACTGACTGAGGCCTTTGTAGCTCCCACACTCTGTGTTTAGTGAAATATGTTTTCATTTGAAAGTCTTATCCCTCTAAGTTGCACAGTTTCGTGGCATCATGAGAATTACTATAGTCAATGTTTGTTTTTTTTTTCTCTATATCAGTTACCACAAATTATACACTAACCTGTACACAATTTAAATGTTTCACAGTCAAATAAAAATAACTGATCTCAGTTCTCCATTCCCCCAGTTGACATATAATTACATGCCATTCAAAGTTTTCTGGACATGGAGAAGAATCAGGACCCTACTACTACCTGCAAATATGCTTGTCTCCCTCCATGCTACTAACAGGTACCGTCTGTTCATTGGAATGTTATCAAATAGGGAAAATTCTGTTTTCCTCCCCTTATGCAAACAAACTCACACATTTTTTTAATATGAGATTGTGCTAATTTTGCTTAAATTATATCCTAATGTCTGTAGAAATACGCAGCAAAATGCAAGAGTAAACACTTTTCAGTCTTTGATACGACTTTGGGATGCAAAAACTGCTTGGACAGTAATTTGCTTCTGTCCTACTAAACTAGCAATTTTTTTTTTATTATTATTTTGTTTTTATTTATTTTATTCAGCATAAGTAGACCCTTTGCTTAGCATAAGAATATTGAGGGGTTGGATTTTTTTTGGCAGTGGAATAAAGAAAGGAGCATCAAATTCTCTTTCCAAATATATGGGCATGCGTGCACTATTACAGGCCCACACAGATGAAGTGACAGCGTGGATGGCGTAATGGGAATACGCTCTAGCCCTTGGAACATATGCTTGACTAGTATCACAGAGTAGTTTGGGTTGGAAGGGACCTTAAAGATCATCTAGTTCCAACCCTCCTGCCACAGGCAGGGACACCTCCCACTAGACCAGGTTGCTCAAAGCCCCATCCTACCTGGCCTTGAACACTTCCAGGAGTGGGACCTCCACAGGTTCCCTGCGCAGCATCTTAGGGTTTGGAAGGGACCTCGGAAGATCATCTAGTCCAACCACCCTTACACTAAATAATTTCCTCCTAATGTCTATCTTAAATCTCCTCTCTTCCAGTTTAAAGCCATTACCCTGTGTCCTGCCACTACAAGCCCTTGTAAAAATAGTTCCCCAGCTTTCCTGTAGGTTCCCTACAGGTACTGAAAGGCTGCCATAAGGTCTCTATAGAAGAAAGTATTCCAGAACATGTAGTGATATTTTCAGAAGAATATAGGCATCTCAGTACTTTATACATGGATTTGAAAATAGATAGATGGTTTCAGAAATTGTTTTAAGAAATGTCAAACTTCCTTTTCTTAACCTGTGAATGAAAAATCAGTCTTCATATACTGTCTTCATTTTGTCTCATGTTTTGCTGATTGGTGCTTAAAGGCAGAATATTAATTACAAATAAAATTCAATATTTTTTTTTCAAAATGGTGGCATTTTTTCTGCCCAGATTTGCAAGTCTTCAGACACTCCAGATTTGACAGTATTGACCTTCTTTATTCTTGAAGCAGATTATGTTTACTCAGATATTATAGCTTTGAGCCATTGTTCTGATAATTCAAGTGTGACATTCAAAGAGGTTTAAATAGCCAAGAGTTATTTAAATAAATGCTGTAAACTGTAATTGGTTAGAATAATTCTCCTTTCATTAAAGCATACCAAAACTAAATGAAATAACTTAGCAAGGATATTTCATTTTACAGTAGTATTAAAGAAGAAATAAATATCAGAGCTGTTACATTAATAAGTCTGCCTCTTAGTGTTTTAGTCCAAGTTTGGAGGGACCTTCCTTGGAATGAACAGATGTGCTTCTTTGTGCATAAAACTGGAGCAAAAGCTCTAGTCAGGATTGTGTGTTCAGCTTATGGATCTAGACCAGAACCAGCCCAAACTAAAATCCACCAAAAAGTGTACATCATAGACATCAGCTGCACAGCACAAACTGTTTTACTGTCAGCATAAATTTCTTTTGGATGTATAGATGTGTGCTACTGCTTTCATTTGTTGTAACATTAAGAAACCAAGTTTTTTTTCTGATTTCAAGTGTCTTAGGCCTACATTTATTATTTTTTTTTTCTTTAATTAATGAAACTATTAATTTGCTTAAATGCTGTATATTTTTGCTTTTACAATTAAATCTGTTCCTGCCCACACAAAGAGTTGATAAGTAAATGCAATTATTGCATTAGGTAGATATTAAGGAAACTGCCATATTATTTATGGTCTACAAGGTTTTTGGAACATGTATTCTTAAATTAGTGAGGAAGTGAGGAAGAAACATTAATGGGATGTAAGATGTGTGGAACTTTACATTATATTCAGTATCATCATGGTCATTTAAGAACATTTCAATGTGTTACACACACACACAGCCCCACTCTTGCTGCCACTATTTTAGCCAATAATCACGTAACAGATGTTGTCCCCCCTCTACCATCCCAGGGTAAGATAAAAGGGGAAGAAGGGTGAGAGACTTTAAAGATGGAAAAAAAGCTATAACAGATTTAGCGAAATAAATTATTATGGTGAATTATATGCTGAATTATATAAATATGAAACTTCACATCAGATGATAATTACTTGCCAACCAGAAAAGCATCAAACTGGACTCAACAACAGGTGGGGGTGCCTGAGTCCAGGTTCCCAGTGACAGTCCACAAAAACCATGGAACAGCCAAGCTGGTCCTACTTGAGGAAGCAGGGGAGGGCAACCTGTCACTGTATACAATGTTCTTCCTTGGGGAGAAAATAGGATGTAGGAACAGCAGCAGCACGGGGGAAAATGACAGACATGACATGACATGACATGACACGACAACAACACCCAATTCAGCCAGCACACCAGCCAGATACCAGAGATGGGCTCTCTGGTGGCCATTTCATACTGAGCCCCAGGGGGAGGAGCCCTGTAATTGCCCCTGTGGGTCTCCTGACCAACCCTCCCATCCCCACAGGCACAGCTGCTCCCCCTACTGTCACTGACACACACACACAGCCCAGCAGTGCCAGAGGGATGGGTGGGCTCAGGGCAGGATGGATCTGGCCAAGTTTTATACTGATCCTCTCAAACCAGGGCACTTGGTAACTGAATACTTGGTAACTGAAGTCTTTCTACAGACAGTGGAAAAATATAATTACTTCCATGGAAGTTAATAATTCAGTTTAGCTGCTTAATTCAGGCACTTAGTTTAGGGTGATGATAAACTCTGTTTTCCTTCCACCCCCCTAAATGCTACAAATGGAAAGCATTCATCTAACACCTGGAAGGAAGACTATCAAGCTTATAGCAGACCCAGAGAGACAGGAATGGTTATAATCTAATAAAGGAAATATTTTTGTTATCCATTCTACTTACTGCTGCTGTTCACAAATCATTGCCGTTTTCAATTTTTAAACAGCGGTGTTGCTGAGAAAATAGAGGTAGATATGAAGGTAAATTCTTGCCACTA
Source organism: Chaetura pelagica (assembly GCF_000747805.2). NCBI lineage: Eukaryota > Metazoa > Chordata > Aves > Apodiformes > Apodidae > Chaetura > Chaetura pelagica. The sequence continues at coordinate 3,178,003 of NW_009954442.1, read as the reverse complement.
ATGCTTTTCAATCTGAACAAAGAAACAAGGGCATATAAGAGCCGCAGCTGATTTCTGAATACAAAATACAGGTCCCAGTGTTCCTAAAGGCTTGATCTCATTTTCATAATAGCAGTAACTTTCACCAAAAAAACCAAACAAACTAACAAAAAAAAACAAACACAAAAAAAGCAAGAACTAGGAGGAAAATCAGTAGCACATGATTTTATGATCTGAGAAAACTTTGAATACAGTGTAACTAAAAACATTTTTGTGAAGTGTTAAGCATTTCAGAAAATGGCTTTATTCTCTGAATGACTGTAGGCCAATACTTTAAAATAACAGTTTCTTAGCTGAAAATAAAGTATAACATTTGATTTGCACCCTAGCATTCACTCGAATACTGGGAGGGGGATCAGTGGCCTAACCATATGCCACAATTTTCAGTATTTGATTTATGTCCATTCAAAACCAATATGAGCAGGAGAACTGTATTACATGAAAAGTAAACCTGAATGTACATGCAGTGCCTGGAAAACCACAAGAGTCTTCACAGTTAACACTGCCACCAGCAGTAGCATTCTCATCCCTTGTTGCTGTGACTTCTTCCCCAGGATTTTTACAGGTAAGTGAAACCTGCTGACATAACACTGTTCCAGTGTACAAAGTCAAGAAACCACTTTTATTCTGACTATTTTCTTTCCCTTTTGCAATAGAAAACATTGACCTTATCACCTGTTGGTGTTCAATTCCAGCTTAGTGTTAGCTAAAGGAGGCCAATATTTGCTTTGTGACAGTGAATACTTTAAGTGGCTTCATATACTTAACCCAGATATTTATAGTATCATGATACGTGAAGGAAAGGTGTCCTTGAGGAAGAGCAGAGCTGGCAGCTAGAAGAGTGCTGGCACATACTTGCTGTGGTGCCTTTTTTTCTTAGTTAGGCGTCTGCTGTTGGTCACTGTAGGAAGGAAACTGGGCTTGACCGGCTTTTGATCTGATCCAGCACAGCCATTTCTCTGTTCTCCTGTGCCTTCAGAAAATGTGTTAAGTACAATATTAACTGATCTTTCATACGCATCTTTCATGAGGCAGAAGAGAACCCAGAAATACCTAATAAATATCAGCAGCATCAAAAATATCAGTAATTATTTCCACTTTCTGCTTCCACATGAATCTTGTGCCTCTTCAAGATGCAGAGTACTTAACCATTCTAGAAGTCAACAATGCATGCAGCACACTGTGTTAGTGGCAATATTTGTAAATTTTATTTCTGTATAGAGTAATGTTTTAAACATTTTAAATGATCTGGAGTTATCTACTATGTGTTGCAATGGTTTGTCTGAACAGTATTACTGCATAAACTGTATTATACTTCATTTTTTGAAAGTCACTACAAATCTTTACATAGTTTTATTATAGAGATATTAAAAGATATAAATTTGATTTTTCCAAAATAAAGATGCATTTTTAAGTATAGATTTTAATAATTGTAAGTCCATAGACTATCTAAATGATAGAAAAAATTAAACATTAAAGCATTTCGTAATACTTATCTCCAAAGAGAAAATCCTGTAGTTCCAGTGAGGCACAATTTTTTCTCCATTTGTTGGGCTTTACAAATCCTACATAGAGTCCAATAGAAACCTATCAATGCCAAGTTGGCAGTGGCTGCAGTATTAGCTACAAGAAGGCTTAAGAAAGAGACTGTCAACATTTCCTCCTACAGACCCTAAATAGCTATGGAACATGAACAGAGCTTTGTATAAAAATGTTCTCTTCTCCAGCAAGTAAAGAAAATTAGATGTGAATTAATGCTACAATGTATAATGACAGTGCCTCTGGGTTTTAACTCTGTAGAGTTGCAGCAGAATATAGTCTGGGACTGCCCTTTTTTGATGTTCAGAATTTCAGTCAACTAAAGTGGTTTCAAGTAGAAAGACAAAAAAGAACTTTTGTATCATCTTACCTCTTCTGTCCTCCTTGCTTCTCTCAAAAATAAAGAGACAAATATACTAGAGCAGTTCCTGAGAAAATGCAGATATTCTGGGACAGTGAAGTACTTTGAGCTTAGAAAGCATTGAATATTGAAGTCGTTCCATTGTAGGAATAATTCAAATTCAAAGCCTGTGACTTGAGCAAAAGTATTGCTGCTTCTGGACCAGTGGACATAAATCCGTATATCAGTGCTTCTTTCCCTTTTTCTCTTTAAGGAATCAGATGTCTTTGTGATGAATACCTTTGTTTTCCTCCACCTGTCCACTCGACTGTCTGTTATGTATTGCCGTGTAACATCATCTCATTTTAAATAGAATCTAAGATATCAATCTTTGAAAATAAGCCAGTATAATGTCACTGTGCCAGATCATACATTCCATCTTTTTCTATGGCAACTCCTAGTCAAATATTAAAAATTATACATAGTGACAAAATCTACATAGAAAGTGGGATACTCCACAACCCACAGGCCAAACTTGTCTTAATAAGTGTGTTTTCACTCCTTGCACACTGAGTGAAACATGTCATAAGGAAATTATACACAATGTCTTAAAATAGGTATTCATAAGGCATTATTATTTTTTTTTTAATATTTTATAAAATGCAACCATTAGCTGAGAGAAAACAGAGGTTCTATGAGTTGAAACCTCAAATATTAGTCTGCTAGTTACTGAACTATTATACAAATCATAAAGGACAAGTAAATCCAGCAGGATTTTTTCTGGCTGTGTGTAAGTACACTGTTTTCAACAATGTAAGGCTCTTCCTTCTGGAGTATTTCAACTACTTGGTTAAAAGTAATATTTCATTTCTAGCAGAGACTGTTTCAGAATTTTTTTCTTAACACTATGGAGAGAGGACTCTTGTAATTTCTATCTCAATACGGAGATATTTGTTTTAGGTGCTTGTATGTTCTCACGAAATGATTTGTTAAGTTTTGTGTCAAAACCCTGAAGAAACGTAGCTAAGAATCCACCATTTGGATGTGTACCAAATTAACTTTATGCATAGTTTATGTGCTTCTCCTCATTAGAAGAAAGATTTTTTCCTTCTTTTGAAGACAGTTATTTTGAGAAATGTTGGTGATACATTGCTGCAAGAAGGCTTTTCTGAAACTGAGCTTCTCTAATGTACTTCCGATGTGATATTTCAAAATTAAGTTCTCCTTTAGACTTAAGATGGTAAATACAACTTCTGTCTTCTTCATGAGGAGGAAAAAGGCTCTGGGGTATCTATTTTCAACCTTTCTAACTCTAGATGCTTACATTTTCTAAGATTTCTGAAGATAAATAGAAGTAAATAACACTTCTTTTTCTACCTCAAAAAAGCAATATTTTCCCAACACCTTCACCACTTTAACATTGATAGTTTTTAGCATATTTTTCTTCCATAGGCTGGAAATAATTCATTTTTGAAGCTTTTTATTTTATGATTATTTCACTTTGGCTTTCATATTCAGTATTAATAGAGATTCCAGTTTACACAATTTCACTTTTCTTTTTGACATGTCTGTAAACATTTTAGCATTTAAGATTAACTGGCTGGTGCTGGTATTTATTTTGGCAACTCTGGGTAGGCTAATGAGACACTGCATATCTGAGGCAAGGATATCATTCAAGAATTAGAAATGCATCCTTAGATGTCTACACGAGTAACTACAGCTCTACCATGTGTTGAAAATGTTGTTAACATAAACGGAAACCTGCTAAAGAAAATCAGTTTGTTTAAAGAACAATTCCTCTCCTTCTGAACTGGTCACATTGAATGGTCTAGTGAATCTCTGCCTCAGTCCACTTTCTGTATTGACTAGGGATAGGATTTTCATATAGCCATCTATTGCCATTTGAGGTGTACGGGGATATGTGAGACATGCTGATGCCACTCTGTGTGTCACACAGCCTTCAGAGACTTGCACCTCTCTGGGAGAAACATGTGACATCAGGGAGGGATACTTCTCATCTTGCAACAGATGCATATGCTTAGGCAGTTGAATCAGATTACTGTTAAGGGTTTCCCAACTACCAAAACAATGCTTAATCCACTGGTTAATATTACTAACAAATAATATCTGTTTAAAGATATATGACTGTTTTGTGGTAGGACCATCAGTCTTTCTAGTTAAACAATATTATTTCCCTCCAAATGAAAGAGATTTGTTTCTTCAGAATGAGTTGTGAGTTCTTACAAGCAGCATGTACTGCAACAGCTGTAAATGTCGGTTTCTTATGCTTGCATGGTTTTAAATTTCTTACTTCAAGTTAAAACTGAGGGACTGACTTTGCAACCTACCTCAGTTTTCTGCTTTGACCATATACCCCTGAGTTACTTGACCAGGTTTAAAATATTTTGTACTTTAATTTTGCTTTGTGTTTGAAAAGGTGAGATGATAAATTACTAATGAAACCAAGTAAAAAAAATAGATAGAAACTTCTGTAATGGAAACAGAAAGAAAAAAAAAAAAAAAAAAAAAAAAAGTATTATTGTATTACAATAGTCAGGACGCATTACTGGTGTTTATGTACAGATAATAACAACTCCTGTAAATATTACTTAAAAGAAATTTAGGGTTTACAATTTTACCAGCTAAAGTCACTTATTTCTAGGATGTGCATCGTCTTGAATTGCTGGATTAACAATTTGTCTATTGTGTTGTCAAACTGCAGAATTATTATTTTAGCAGAGTGTTTCTTATGTATTTGCTTTCAGTTAATAAGGTCATATTATGTGGGGGTTTGTGGCTGTGTGGATTTGTCTCTGCATAAGATTGTAAAATGAAAAATGACACAGGAAAAATGTCCTTTAGTTATTTTGTTTTAAACCAAAATAAAGCTGTTTGATGAATGACAATAAGATATCGCACAACTGCCACTGTTACTAATTAATAGGCTTTACAGGTTTCGATATATTCAACAGTATGACTTGTGTTTGTGGTTAAAAGTGAATGCTAATGATCTGTGTAATGCTACAATGCAGATTGCTCATTGTCAAAAGCTGTTATAAATGTAAAGTCTCATTTGTGCAAAATCTGTAAGGACAAATAAATACAGCTGTAATTCTCAAGTAAGTGTTTATACTTTTGTGTGCAAAAACCTAGTTCCAAATAAAGGTGCGGCTGTTTTAAGGTGAGATAATAAATTTCTACTGAAGCTAAGTAAATAAAGCAGATGGATACAGTTGGAGATTCAACTTCAATGCTCTCTGAGAACCCTCCATGCAACCTTATCTTGTATTTGCTAGTTTATCAAACTTAGGTCAAGCTCCAAGGTCCTAATGAAATTAATATAAATTTCCTGGTTTATCTTGCTAGTTCTGAGTTCTACTTTCCTCTGTTAATAATAACTCTTTTGAAAATCAACAAATAGCTTTTCTTTTCCATAGGAGTATATTTAAGACATTTTATTTTTATTATTTTTTTTAAACAGTTTAATCAAACATCTTCTTAATTGCACATAATAATCATACATAAAGAATATACATAGAGCCATCTGTGGTAAGAGTCCATTCTTTCCTTAGTCAGGGATAATGCAGTTCAGTACTTGGTATAATTCTTAAGCTTTCTGATTTTCTGGAATCCAAGTGAATAATGAGAGACAAGCATATGTTAACCTGAAGGTGCTGTCGTATATCTGACATGTAACCCTTCACAAATACAAACTACTTCATAGGAAAACATAAGGATTTAGGAGAAGGAGATTAAATAGGAAGCTGTTGAAATAGAAATAGGGAAGAAAAAGGGACTCCAACTCAAGTTTAAACTTTCCTGGGAATTTACATCTCTCATAGGCAAAGAATAAAAAATAATCCAAGATTCAGAAATGTCGGCCATATAGATCTGTCCTTCAAACAGTCTTATCCTAGCACATTTTTAAATATATCCACTGGGATTTTTAGCACTAAAATGTTGTAAGACTTTGAGGTATTGAGATATATCTGAGAATTATATGTATCATATGTCAGTTTGTTTATCATATGTCTTTTGTCATTTAAATGTGTCATTTATCATTTAAAAATTTATTTAGTTGAAAGGAACATTCTAAATGTCTTTAAGTCCCTGTTTGTCCATCTTTAAACTTCATAAAACCTTGGAGAAGAATGATTTGAAGACTAGTCATAATGAAAGGAGGAAGAGTTGACAAGATCATCTGTTTTGGCTATGCTCATTTGGGAAAGTAATTAGGATCTGAGAGACAGGGGTAGACAAAGTCTGTATGAAACCTGAAGTCTGTCTGCAGATAGGAACCTTGCTAAGGGACTTAATGAATAGTTTTTAGAGGGCATTAAGGACAGGTAAAGATGGCATACCTTCAGGAATTTTTTTGGAAAAATAACAAGGCAAAAAAAAAGAAGCTGTGTTGCAAAACTGTGAAACCTAGGACATAGGAAATCAATACAAGCTACAGGAGCTTGTATAAGTAGTTGAAAGACAAGAGAAGGAAGCAAAGAAACTGTCATAGGATTAGTCTTTAGATAGAGTCATAAATGTAATTTTTACCTGTCAATGAATTTGATTCAGCTCCCTAGAACCTCATTTGTCTATGACAACCTATTACAGAAATACTACTCAAAAAGAAATAGGGATTTAAAGCATTAAAGTAGATATCTTTCTGTCTTTCCTTCCTTTTGCAGAATTTCCTTGGTTGATTCATACAAGCCTTTGACTAAATCTGTAATACAGTAGTTTTCTAGTATCTGCTAGAATGATGAAAAATCCATTCCGAGATTCTGAATAATAAAAGAACAAACCCTTTTTGTTAAATCTTCAGCATAATGAGACAGCAACAAATGCACCTCAAGCTAGGAGACTTGTAAGAGTTAAATAGTATGTTTTTCACAGAGTTCAACACTAAGAAATGGAGATTAGTAGCAATTATTGCCTGTATGAAAAGGACAGAAAATAACTTCATTCAGAAAGAAAGATTAAACAAGGCTAGATTACCTTATAAATAAATTATCTTTTATGGAAAGAATGCCGGTTATCTACTATAATTGCTGTTAATATCAGTATTCCTACGAATACTTAGTTTGTACTTAGTTCATGCACATACACTCTCTAAAAACTGAAATGTATTAATGAAAAGCTGCCTTTTCAAGTAGTATTTTGGTAAAACGTTATCTCTTGAGGTAATACGATCTCCTTTTTTTTTGATAAGCAAGGATGACTCTTTCATTTCAAAGTCATGTCCATGATCTACTTCATCATCACTTTACAGATTCATGTGCAGTTAGTCATGTCTGCAAGTATACAGTCAGAATGTAGTGAAGTACTTTGCAATTTATGTCTTTTGAAGTTGCATCTCCTGTTTTAAGTTACGTCTCTGTACCCTTATGTTTTTTCCCTAAAGTTAATTAATGTTCTGAAGGACAATCAAGATAAACCAAGCTGTGGCTATCATACTTAGCTTAATTAGTACTTGTTGATTGTCCTTTTTTCCTGTTTGTTTAAGATAAATAAACTCAGACCTGTGGCTTGCAGGAGGAGAAAACACTTTTTTTTGTAAAACATTAAGGAAAGCATTTATGTGCATTTATGTGCTGTGCCTTGGTAGAGGAAGTGGCCGTTTTAAAATTAAATTTAAAATTCCTCACAGTCTACCCTTTGTGACACGTTACTTTTTTTAGTCAGTCTGTTTATAACTGAGTTTATAAAAGTCTCCAAGGATCAGCAGTGGTCAGCATGCTACACTTGTATTGATCTCAGTAGATACTGTATTCATTTGGAGAATCTAGTGCTTTATATGTGAGCTTATTGTGATTTTTGCTGCATTCTTTGTCCTCAGAGGTTCAGAAACTGAAAAAATATGAAGGGGTTGGTTATTTTGGCTTTGTTTGGGTTTTTTTTGATGGTTGGTTTTTGGTTGGTTGGTTTTATGCTTATACAAAAAAGAAAGTTTTGAATGATGAGTTTCCTTTATATTAATGTCTTGGGATTGAGTGATCCAAGATGCAACTCCCCTCCCACCTCATAGGACAATACTGCAGCCAGTACTTCAAAGAACCTCTTAGTATATCTAAAGTCTAAAGCACATCTAGTGTACTGAAGATAAACTTTTAACACAACATTCATCAGTAAGACTCTCTTCACAGTTATTGAAGGTGAAAAACTACATGTGGGAGAGAAGAAATCTTGGGAGTGCAATGGGGCTGTTTTTTTGTTTGTTTGTTTGTTTGTTTTTATGTTACTCCGTAAAATATATGCAATTTACTAATTGACATTTACATTCCTATTAGTGAAAGACTATGACAAAGCTCCCAGCATCATGAGTCAGTTCTAGCAGTTATGAAATTGGGCTCCTTTTGCTGTGAGGATGTGAAGGGAGGAGTTGAGAGTAAGCTGTTCTCTCTGCTTAGGTAAGGATAGAGTGCATGTGTGTGTGTGCAGTGAGGGCATGACTAGTAATTGTGTATCTCTCACTAAATAAATAATTCTCTTTAGAGGAATGGATTGTACTGACTGTACTGATCCTGAGAATTGCTGGCTGTCAATTACTTCAAAGGGAGGTAAATGCACTCAGGATTCTAAGAGTAGTGCATATGCCAAATATCTTAAATATGTAAAAGACATCTACTGTATCTGGAAGCACTAGTTTTTTATTGCAAATCACTTTACCAGCTGCGCTATTTTCACAGAAAACACGTTCATCCATGTAGGAAACTCCCTGAAGACGCCTGAAAACTGAGTGACTGGGAAATACTTCATCTGAAGTGAGCTATTTAGAAGTTGGTTATCTATTCTAACTTAGCTGTGTAAATATATTTTAAAGTCAAGGAGAGAGGCTAAAATTTTCTAAAGGCAAATTCACTCATTTTAGATACCTTAACTGTCTTTGCCTTGCCTTTTTGGTCCTCATTAAACAGCTGGATTACTTAGAAAAACAATTTAGACTAAACACTTAACAAAATAGTTAAAGTTACATGAAGTGAACTGGTGAACCAATAGCATCCTATCCAGTCAAATGAACATAAAATAAAATAAAAAAACCCAAACACTTTCTTTATATATGATAATACATAAAAAAATATGTATGGGAAAAGCATGAAAGACAGTCAGAACTGTTTTGGAAGACAAGAACATGCTGTTTTTACTAAAAATAATATTTTCGGTTTACATATATGTGGAACAGAGGGACCCCGAGTTTAGCACCTCTTCATGAAAATAGTGTGTCAATAATACCTTTCTCAGCCCTTTTCTTAGTCTCTAATGAACTCCTGAAACTGCAACCATTATGGCTCGTCCTACTGCCCATTTGACAAAGACGAAAAGTAGCATGACTGATGATACCTGTGTATAGTTGATTCATTAGGAGAAATCTTGCCTTCTGTCTTCAGAATCGTGTTCTAAATACTCAAAAAAGGACAGTTGTCTTAACAGCAGTGGCAAATGTCCAATGGCTTTAATATAGTAACTGTTTGACAGTATTGTCAGTGCAAGCAAGTTTACCAGAATCTGGCCTTTAACACGAGATTCACAGACTACACCCTACTTCTATAATCTGTTGAAAATAAACTACTATATTACACCTTTTTCCAATATATAAGTAATGTAACTGTTCCAGCTACAATAAAAGGAAAAAAATATAGTGTAAAAAAGATCAGATCTGCACAGCAGGAAGACAGAATTACTGTAGTCCAGATGTTGTGGTTAGTATTGGACCAGTGATTTATTTTTACTTTATATTTTCTGTATTTTGTATTAGGGAAAATGATTCATTGCTAATGTAACTTTAAGTGATTTTAACATCTGTCCTAGAGGTATTACAGATGTTTCAGCCTGTCCCATATATTAGAGCATTTTGTATTTATCTCTTGAGTATCTTCATTCAAAAGGGATATCTGCTGCATCATACCCAGCATCAATCACTCTGATTAGGGTCTCACTCTACAAACCGAACAGCTTTTCTTCCAGGGCAGCTCCATATGTTTACTGCAGCTGTACAGGTTTCAGGCAGAATGTGACTGTACTTTGTTCAGAGTTTGTGTCCCTGTCAGAGAGGGAGGAAATGACTTCTCTCTACTTAGATTTGCCTGGAAGTCAAGTGGCTTGAAATCTGTCTTACAGTTAGACAATAGTTGCCTACAAAGACATACATGAAATTGTATCTGCATTATCTTTTCATAACTGTGACTCTGGGAGGCACACATTGCCAAGCTGTGTTCCCACAACACTGTTTGAATACCAGATTGAAGGAGTTATATTTCTGGAAAGGTTACTCCAGGGACATTTTTAACATGGAACCAATGCTCAAAGACTACTGTCAGTTACAAACTAGTTTGTTAGTAGCTATGAGCATGAAATATCCTGAGTTTTATTTATTATTTTATGGTTTCCGGTGTGGGAAAATATTTTTGGTTTGTTGATTAATACTTTGTTATCTCCACTAAGGCAGTGTGTAGAACTACATACTATGGTACACTGTAGTACAGTATTACTACTACAATACACTGAATGCAGTGCAAAGAATGTACCAGCTAGGAGATTCACTTGCATTTGCAGGAATTAAAAAAGTTTCCATGAAGGACACCTTGAACATCACCAATTCACTGTGGTTTTAATATGTCTAAAAATTACAGAGAAGTGAAGTTATTAAAATATATGTGTATGGGAATAAAACTCAACACCAGTAAGGAGAGCTGATTTTTATTTTTTTTATTTTTTTAATTTCTGATCACTGACAGTATTCAATAGTGTGAGAACTTTAATAATCCTAAAAACAGATGCATTTTTTTGCCATGTAGGCATTGCTACATCACTCTTCATTGCATTTGATTAGCTGTCTGCCCAGATAAATATGCAACAGGCCGTTAAATTTTGGTGACTAAGAACCCAATTTGGAATGTCTTAAATATGCTTTTAATGAAAGTTGTAGTAGTATACATGTTCAGGAGACAAGTATATTAATTTTTTTTAAATCCCTGTGAGCCCACAAATGCAGGTTGACAACTAAAGTCTGCCACAAATTCATGGATGTGATATGCTCACTGTACTAGAGGTGTGAAAACTGACTTCAGTGTCAGAATACCTTACTGTTTGCTGACCCTCTCTCTGTGATTCCACACTACTACTCTGGTCTTAGCAACCCAGTTGCTGGAGAGGCAAGTTGTTCCTGACACTGCCAAGTGTGGTTTCTGTGTGAGACTTCAGGATGACTAAGTAGCTGAGCTGTCACAGTGCAGAAGCTTCCCCTTTCTCCCCAAGAAAGACTCTCAAACACGTGCTCCATGGTAGCAATACAAGGACTTTTACAGGAGATAAGATTTTTGATATAATAAACTAGCTCAAAGAAAAGTCCTCGAAAAACATTCTTAGCTTTGTTTGCTATTTCTAATTGATTGAAGTAGGGCTTTGTAAGAGTTTTGTTCCTTCCTTACCTTGAAATGTAAATGTTGTAAGAATATATTTTTTTTTAAATCTTAAAACATTTTTCTTTGTTTTGTTGTACAGAAAACAGGCACCTAAAAGCAGAACACAGCAGTGTTTGGGTTTTGGTTTTCAATTTTCTGATGGAATGCTGAAGCTTTTCACTGAAAGCAGAAATTTAGTACCTATTTCTACGTTGAAATATTATTTTTTTAATTATTATTATTCCAAAAGGAAAGTTTCTTATTTTATAGATGGGAATAGGTGAAGTACAAAGACTTGTCCGACAAAGTACTTTGCTTTTAAGTGTGAATAACACCCCAGATTTCAGAGAGGCATCTTGAACGTTTAAGTGCTTTTCTGAACAAGGTAATAGCAAGAACCTTTTTTTAATAACTAAATTAGTAGATGAATGTATTTAGATTTATTAGAACTATTAAAATTATCACTTGTGATCTCTACTCCTCACCTGCCCGTTTCCCCAGTCAGTAAGTGCTAAAGTGAGGTTTCTTTGTTTAGGTATGGGATAGGAAACAGGAGGAGAGAAAACGTGTTGGATGCAACAGATGTTGGAAGAAATTCCACCTGGGCAAAGCACCGGTGCCCAGGATCTCAGTTTGGTTTTGGGGAGTTCAAGTCCTGTGCCAAGTCTTTCAGCAGTAACTGCAGTCTGGCACTGTTGGATACCAATGTGAAAAGTTAATATGATTTCTGGTTCCTCAAGGAAGATTAAATGCTTACAGATTTGTGCCAGCTATAAGCCAGTTTGTGTTTCAGATATAAATATTTAAACTCTATAGAAAATTATATTCTCTCTGTAACATAAGTGATATTAGGAAATCACATTTTCTAAGCCAGTTATGGTTCTTAGTTTGGACCTCAATTCTAACATATAAGAGAGCAGATCCCTTCCTTAACACAGATTGAAGAGCATTTTTTTAAATAGACACTGTGTATCTCTTGTTAGTGGAGAATCCCAGTAGCTGATGATAACAGTTTTTGGAATGCTTATTTTAGCTGAAAGTCCTCAACAGTGAGAAACATATTGGAGTGTGCATGAATAATTCTAGACATCACCATAGAATATACATGTTATCTGGTCATTTTTTTCCAATCAAAATCAAATTACCTGTATCCTACTGTAGTTAGTTAGGTCTGTTTTAATTGCAGTAAGCCAAAATCTAATCATAGAGACGTGGGTCTCTGTGTGTATTTTGAATTCTTATATTTGTCTTTTCATAAATACTAAAGTAAACATTTTAAAAGTAAATTTATGGTCTTAGATGCTCACAAAGAAAATCAGTCACTCATACTTTATCCAACAAAGTGCTTTAGTTGTACACATTTTAAGAGGTAGGGATGTAAATTTGTAGTAGTTAAGGGACTTTTAAAGCTTTCCAAAACAGAAATGGAGCATTGTACTCCCCCATGCACAACAGCTGTCTAAAGTAATTATTCATTTAGATCTAACACATAATATATTGACTTCTTGGATTTATTGTGCACATAAAGCTTGGCTGTGCTTTTTAACATGTTACTTGAATGAAACAAACAAAAATCTAAATTAAGACAAACAGGCGCAGTGAGGCAGACTGCTTCTGGATTGGGAATGATGTGTCCTAGATTCAGTGGTGGTGGTTACCATGAGGACTCCACAGATCTCAAGCACTTGGATCCTGTATCACTTGATACAGGGTCTTGGCAATTTTTATTTTTTTTTATTTTTATTTTTTTTATATGTTTGAATCAATTCTCAGTAGCTGTAATGAATCCTTTTCTTTCTGGCAGGGAATAATATGATTTGCTAATATTGATTCAGTTCCCTTGAATATTCAATGCAAAATCATTGGAGATTTGTTAATAGAAGAATTAACATGTACCAAAAAAGAAGTGCATCAGGGAGATTATATTTCTTAATAGATTTTTTTCCCTGCTATGCTAAATGAAATTCTTTCTCTATAAATCTTTGCTAAGACTGCTAATTCAGCATCTTTAAATAGATTGTTTCATTTGCATGCTTTGCATTTGTGATTAGATTACAGTTTATTTTACTCTTTATTATTAGCTCTTTGTATATGTAATTATGCTTTCTTACTTAACATTCAATTTACTTTGATCAGTATTTCAGTATATGGTCTTATACAATGGCAACAATATACAAAAAATATTTTTCTGCTTCTGCAGACCCTTCTTCAATCTTTCAGCTCAATCTCTGTAACTTTGGAAAAAAATAAACTTGCAAATGACATCTTACTGCTGCAACAGTTGCAGTCAGCTGAAGAACTTGAAAATGTGTTTCAATTCATATCTGAAATGGTCAAATCACGTTATGGTCAAATGGTCATATAATTTATGAGCTGATTAAAGGCCCCAAGTGGAGCTTTTATATGCCCAATCTTGTGCTTTCTGCCTTCCCCAATCATTAGGTTTTTTTTAAAAATAAAGTATCTCTCAGTCAGTTTGTTAAAGAACAGTGATGAGAAACAAGTCAAATGGAAGAAAAATGCAAATTAAATATTTAAAATATATTTTATTCAATGAGTTATGGAATTTACTATTAAATTCTTTTTAAGAATAATACTTTATTAACCAAAATAACTGCAATATTCACAATCTTAATTTGAAAATTCAGAATAAGCTGTTGATTTGTTTTAAGTGGGTGATTATTGTATGGATACGTTGGTCATTGAATCAAGAATCTAAAAAAATGCATGGATTTAGGTGCCAAATTTTAAAGCATCTTCTAACAGGTCTTAAAGGAGAGCTAATGAGCACAGGGAAACAAATAGAAAAGAAAGATATAAAATGCATACAATTACATCAAAGTGAAATGACATCTAAATATCTCAATATGCTTTTATACTAACAAAAATAACCTCTGAGACAAATATGATGTGGGGTTTCTAATTTACCTAGATTTAAATAGATAATTGACTTAATAGCCATAGTAGCCATATACCACTTAAGGTATAGCTGATAGAAATAAAGAGACATAGAAGAGATAAGGAACTGACTAACCAAGAGACCACACAGAGTTTAAATAAAGATTTATCCAGGTAGGGACTGGTAATAACATTTTTCAAGGATAATGTTTCATATTCATTGTCATTACTGTGTTGGTCAATGATAGTACAGAAAGAATGAGAAATATGTGCTCCCAAAATGTTGAGGAAGAGTTCATCTTAAACGTCTTGTACTACAAAGCAATAAACTGCCTGACAAAGAAAATTAGATAAACCGCCTCAGTTTTTGCAGCCAGTCACTAACAAACATGGATTTGTACAGTCACTGATTGGAAAAGCCATGCTCTCTATAACTTTGTTATATTCACTATTGATAAAACTCTGTGACAGACAAATAAGTGTCTCGCCTAAGGTGGTTGTGAATGAGAAAATATTTTTCTTCGTATTTCAATTTGGCACATAGCCTGTTACTTTTTTTTTTTCTTCTGTATGCTACTGTGCTTTCTGCCATAGTCTGCAGCATTGCTGCAGGTGATCATCCTAAATTAATTTGGTTAGTGCTGCTCCAGTGATGATTATGGGGTCTTCAGCAGAGAAGTAACAACAAAGAAAACCAGCCCTAACATCTTTTATATACCTATATCAAAACCAGTGAGTATTGGTTAGGCATTGTTTGTACCTGTCATCTTGAGCTTATGAAAAATGAAGTGACTGCAACTTGCTATAACAAAACTTACCTTTTTTGGGGAGAAATAGAAAAAAAATATTCAGTAAAATCCATGCCCTCATGTTTGTATTACAAAAATAGTTTTAAACCTTAAAAAGTAAAAAGTCCCACCTTTCAACATTATTAAATTACTTAAGCACTTAAGGGGGGGAATACTTTTTTATATCATTGAACATAATAAATCTTTACTTAGGAAAATCACCTTAAGTCATGTCTGAACGAATAATCTCTTTCAGGTTTTTTTGTTTGGTTGGTTTATTTTTTTTAATTATTTTTTATTTTTTTCCCATTAAGCATATCTCTTTCAGTATGAATGTACATTTCAACAGGGAATATATCTATCCCTATGCATGTGTGTGCATATATATATCTGTATGTGCACCCACAGAAATGCACACATAGCCATGTACACATATACAGGACTAGCCACTTTTTCTTCCATGCTACTATTGCTAAGCAACCAGTTTCTCCTGAAAAGTGTACTTATTGGAGCTGCATCAAATTATACGTCCCCTCAGAAGTCCTTGTGGTCAGTCCAGGAGGGCTTCAGTCATAGGCTTTTTAAAGAATAATTGATGGCACAATACTAGAATTAAGACTTTAACAATAATGTTGAGGTATCCCAAACAAGAGTTCAACGAGCTCACTTCACCTGCCTCTTGGTTATTTTAACAAATGGAAAAAAACAGTGTTGAGGTGTTTCAAGTTATATCGTCAGAGTGGTCTATGCTGTTTTCAGACTCTAAATGGATTCATTCACTTTATTATATATAAATATATGTGAGTTTGCAGTATAATCTCAATATATTATCCAGAGAGTCACTACAAAGAAATTATTGTTACAAAAAGTTATTTCCCTATTTCCCTTTCACTGTCTGACCTTTTAATTTTATAAACAGTTCCAGCTGCTCATGGACCTTCTCCATATAGGACTGAGCCAACCAAAATAATAATACAGATTATTTTCAAAAGGCAATCAGTTATTTTCATTTCCTGGAACTCAGAAATTAGAATTGTCCATTGTTCCTTATTTAAAAATTATTTTTTATATGAGTGTTTGAAGATCTGTTCTACCTTGAGTAACTGATGCAAAAATAGATGGACAAAAGGAGAAATATAAGCTTTCCTGACCATGTGAGTCAAGGTATTGCACCAAAAAACCTCTCATTTTTCTTTCTCTCTTTCTTCTTGATTTAAATAGATTTGTTTATCTTACCACTAATAACTCAGCAAGAAAATATAAACTTATAATTTTTTAAAGTTAAAATAATAAAAAATATTATTTAACAGGAAAATTAGTGTTGAAGTTTATTTCAAGTCTGTTAATATGCAAGCACATTTCAGAAATACAGTAATTTAAAAGAAAAATATAAAGAGGTAGTTTACTAAAGCAGGTTTATACCATTATATTTGGGATTAAAAAAAAAACCAACCAAACAATATAAATATGTTTACTTACTTAGCTTTTACTTTGAGTAGTTGCAGAATTTTTTGTTTCTTTGTTAGATAATTCATATCTGCTATTCAAAGTTTCTGTAAACTGTTGATACCACATTCCTGTTGTTTATCACACCAAGAGGAAAAAAAAGGTCACTATTCCCAAGGTCTTACAGATGAAGATCCACATTAGCATACTTGTGGTCAAGGTCTTATGCAGTTGCAATGACAATAAGTGGAATCTCAAATAAATAAAAAATATCTATAAAATATATCCTCAGGAATCTATATGCTCAAGGTTTATAACAGAAAATAATTATTCAGAAAAGTCCCACATGCTGCTCCTAAGATGTCCTGTCCACTGCTTAATATAGTTACTGCTGTACTTAATCGTAGCTTTTCTCTTTCCAAGCATTTAGATCAGATGACTAACCAAGCACCACACAGTATTTAGAGATTCAGCAGAGCTCAGAAACTGCATAATTACTTTTATTTATTTATTTATTTATTTTTAGGGTGCTTGGAAGGAACTCCTTGCAGTTCCTTCAAATGCTACAGGAAATGATAAGTAAGTGGTAGGGTGACAAGAGTAGGCAAAAAGTCCCCTGGCTGTTTTCAAAAACGTAAGACCAATATCACTATATTGGGAATTTAGACTCAAAATTCCAGGTCTTAAACATTACTATGTCTCAGTGGCTTTTTCAGTGAGACCTGCATATAGATTCTAGTTGTGGAGCAATACTTTGTAAAATCGCAATGCTTCACAGTAGTCCAATTACAAATCCTCAGTTATCTCTGAGATATCCTCCTGATCTCTCACAAGGGGCCTATTTAGTTGTTCTGCACAGGTTTTGTCAGGTCCCTAGCAGAGCTGACCTGCTGAAGGGCTACCATTAATAATCTTCCTGAGCTTTTGCTGATAGAGCAGTTTCCACACAAGTTTTTAGCTCAAAGATACTTGCATTGTGAACTTTTTAAACTGAAATTGTTTTCCCAGCAGTATGTCTATGTGACAGGTAAGTGATAGCAACTTACATTATTGGTGTATGAAATACTCCATCCTACAACCTCCACTGAGCCATTCTGTAGTGGAGAGTAAGCCATTTAGTGTGACCATGGATGAAACGTTTAGTGTCTCCAAGCAGCAGTTGCTCTGTATTTAGAAAGAGAATACAGATTGCTTACCAATGATAGTACAGTATATGCAGATCTCTAGAATACAGTGTGCTGTTCGAGTATATTTTTTGTACTTTATTTAAAAGGAGAAGGCATTTTGTAAATAACTTTATATCTATATATAGCACATTTTTTAGTATTCTTGTTGTCCTGGTTTGAGCCAGGATTAAGCCAATTTTCCTTTTACTGATTTTTTTTTTTCCTTCAGTAAGCTTTCTTTTAACTAGCGACTGTGTGATCTGATAGGCTGATAAGACACCGGAATGTTTTTGTAACTGCTGGGCCTTCAAGGCTGCACCTTCACTCTGCCGGCTCAGACACTACGGGGAGATCTGTGCCCCCCCCCTTGGAGGCTGAGTTAGACAGAAAGCAAAATTGGCCAGAGATATTCCATTCCATATATCTACGTAAGTTCAGAGGAAGGTCAGAGATCACAGAAGACAACTTCCTTCCTTCTTTTTTCTCCCCTTCTCTCTTCCATCCATGGGCGGCATCCAGGCAGGACTCTGTTCATCCACCACCGTCGACCCCCAGGTTCAAGCTCTCCTGACCCACATCACTCTGTGCTTTCTCCAGCAGCATCTCCAGGATTCCTCAGGACTGTCTTAATCTCAGGGGAATGCTATGGGAGTTGCTGGTGGGGGGGGGAGAGGTGAGAGGCTTTTGCCCATACCTGAACATATTTGCATATAATTGTATATATTTTCTTATATCATTCATTGGTGTTTAATTAAAGCTGTGTAGTTTAGTTTTCAATTCAGCCAAGTCTCTCTCTTTTTCTCTCTCTCCTTCCCTACCTGGGTGGGAGGGGGAGCAGATTGAGAGCATTGTTGGACCTGAGTCAAACAGTGGCATTGTCCAGTCATTTAGCCATTATCCTTAGGTATATAGTATTATATTTCTTATATCAGTTGAAGTGATTAGGTGCAAGAAAAAAACACCTTTTGACTTTGAAGCAATTACTCCTGCTGTTTAGATGTAACAGGTATAGGTGTTAGCTAGGGCTTTGCACTAAGAAAGTATCAAAATCTGGTGTTATAGTGACAGACAGAAAAAACTATCTGAGTATGAAAGGTAAATGTTTCCATTAGTTGGAGAAGAATGCTGATGAAATTTAAAAATACTGTTTAAATTTTTGAAATTTCTTGAAGTTTTGTTTGTTTTGTTGTTTTTTTTTTAATAGGCTTAGGAACCTTTGTAATTAACTTAATAATTATTTTTCATTAGATTTCTTGTTAATAAATCTAGTTCCTTAATGCCTATTTAGACTTTTTTCTCATATGTAGGAAAGTATTTGATTTACTGTAAAGCACACAATCCCTGTCAAAACTCCCTGTTACTGGCATGTCAATATGTAGTCCTATTCAGTTAAATGAATATATAAGACAGGAAAAAAAATGTATAAAGAATTTTGTGTCTTAGCTTTTATTTAATCTTTTATGCAAAAGGATTCTGAGGCTGATAACTGTATTTCAGCTAGTTGTACAGGTCACTCCATCCACCACTGGAAAGCAAAGTGGCAGCTGCTCGGGAGCCCATAGCAGTATTTCCTTTCTTTCACTGCCAAGCAGAGAATACTGCATCCAATTGGGGTTGCAAGGGGAGTTATTAAGACAGAACGTAATTACTCAGGGTATCAGGGGAATAACACTTTTAATCCCGTGAAAAGTGCTATGGCACGCTTGGTGACCCACTTGGTGAAGATGTCCATCACACCTATCTTCCAAACATAAGCAGTTTGTTTGAACAGAGTTTTTTGGTGGACTCAGGAGAAATGCTGTACCTTTTATGAATTTAGATTGCGTCTTGGGCTTTGTAGCTGCACAAACCCATGAAATCCCTCCAGGAACCCAAGAATTTTTTTTTTACTTTGAATGTAAAGTGAGAATATGTAAATTGGTTATAAAAGAATCCTGCTTTACTTTAGGACTTGTCTACATAAAGGCAATCAGGAAAGTTAAACCAAATTGACTAAAGTTGTGAATTCAGAGGACCATAATTAAAGTAGATTAGTGGATTCACATCCTGAGTAAATTAAATTAAACTAAATGCAAGCCTTTTTAATTCTGAATGAGAGTGTCCAGGCAGAAGTTTAATATAGTTTAACTAATCCATTTTAAAAGTTAATTCTGATTGATCTTGATGAGTTTCCATTAAAGCAAGGCATGCAAATCTGTATGTCAGTATATGTTGGTGAATGCATACAGAATCTCTAAAGAAATATAATAAAATTAATTTACGTTTTATATTACACACAATATACTTATCAAATATTAAAAATCATAGATGTAGTCAAGGTGAAAGTGTCCCGTATTTCCAGATATCGTAGGTCTCTAAGAATAATACTCTTTTAAGGTCATACTGTATGTAGGAAAACATTATTTTGTGTGTGGATCAAACTCATTAAGCTTCCTGGTCCCTTTAATAGGCATGTTAGTCTACTGAGGCAACATGAGTAATGTTCTATGAAGAAAACCTTAAATGATTTAGCCGTGTATAAAATAAATAAATACATAAATAAAATAAAACTTGAACAATATGTCATACACATGCTATTCCTTACAGGAGTACTCTGTCCTCAGTTCCGCAGCTACATCTTCAAATGGAGAAAATGATCTGGAGAAAATCAGAGATAATGAGTTGAGGTATAAGGGTGTCCTGGTTTGAGCCAGGATGAAGCCAATTTTTCTTTTTACTGTTTTTTTTGTGTGTGTGTGTTTTTTTTTTTTTTTTTAGTTAGCTTTTCTTTTAGCTAGCAACAGTGTGTTCTGCTAGG
>NW_009954442.1:3150269-3156467 GCF_000747805.2 Chaetura pelagica | reverse complement strand
TAACTAGCAACAGTGTGTTCTGCTAGGCTGATAAGACAGTGGAATGTTTTTCTAACTACTGAGGCTTCAAGGTCGCACCTTCACTCTGCCAGCTCAGACACTGTGGGGAGATCTGTGACCCCCCCGTAGGAGGATGAGTTAGAAAGACAGAAAAATTGGCCAAAGACATTCCATTCCATATATCTATATAAGCTCGAAGGAAGGTCAAAGAACACAAAAGACAACTTCCTTCCTCATTTTTCTTCTTCCCTTCTCTTCTGTCCATGGCTGGCGTCCAGGGAGGACTCTGTTCATCCATCACCGTCGACCCTTAGGCTCGAGATTTCCTGACCCCTATAACTCTCTGCTCTTTTCCAGCAGCAGCTCCGGGATTCCTCAGGACTCTTCCCAGTTCAGGGAAGTGCTGTGGGAGTTGCTGGGATGGGGGGAGGCGAGAGGCTTTTGCCCATACCTGAATATATCTGTATATAATTGTATATATTTTCTTGTATCATTCATTAGTGTTTTAATTAAAGCTGTGTAGTTTAGTTTTCAATCCAGCTAAGTCTCTCTCTTTTTCTCTCTCTCCTTCCCTACCTGGGTGGGAGGGGGAGGGGATCGAGAGCGTTGTTGTCAGACCTGAGTCAAACGGTGACAAAGGGCAAAATAGATTGCAAGGATATTTATAGCCTCCTGCTAATTTTTAATTTCCTGTTTCATTTGCAATATGTATTTCCTTTTTGGAGTTTACTGCTGAAAACATTGTGCAAAGCACAGGTCACATTTTCAGCACAACTGAAAGTGTACTTACACTTGTCCTTCCTCACACTAAATGGCCCTTCTTACTTAGGTAGTGACTTACACAAATTTATTGTTGCAGTTTCTACTTTGTGAGTAATGTTAATTGTTATTCATAATGATAATTTCCTGTTTGTACTGAACATTATTTCAGCTGAAAAAAATAATCTGATGAAGCAAACTTTGTATGCACTATAGCTAAATTTGTCATAACATGAGGAGTTTAGAGTGAAATTCATTATATGATATTTTATATTTTTCTACTCATCTCAAATTCATTATTCTCTGCTGCAACAACTTGCAGCAATGAAATGCATACAAGAAATTCATTCTTAATTAATTTGAACCAAAAAATCAGGAACGTTGCATGTAAAAAGGGAATATTGGCATATGCAAATTGATAAACTACCAAAAATAGAGTGTGTGAAAGAAGGAACATTTTAATTCTTTGAGAGAATGTTAATATGCTGTACATCTGGATGATCTAATAATTAAAAAAAAACAGAAATATGTAATGTGGGAAGTTTAACACTCAATACTGTTAACCATGGGAAAGGTTAGATATCTAATTACTGAGCAGATGCAATATAGAAACAAATAATTACAGTGGTAAAAATAGCAGAAATTACAGGAAGAACTGCAGGGCAGAATTTAGTTGAGAAAAATGAAGAAGTTCTGTTGTGGAGAAGGTCATTTGTGAAAAGCATGTCCTATGTGAGGAGAAAAAAAGTCTGACTTCACCACAACAACTTAACAGTTAGATTCCTACCTGGGAGAACAGTGTTGATGAAGTTTCCAGGATATTTATTTCTAGCTTTGCTGAAACAGAGGTGGACGTGTTGTCTGAGATCTGTGATATCTGTGGTATAAACAAAGCTATAGCCTTGCCCTTTTGAAAAGGTCAGGTACAACATTTCCTAAGATGCTGAGCAAACTTGCAGAGACATAAGAGGTTGCAGGAATGTGGGATACACAACCAGAAATGTTATACTACCATGTCTGTGTGACCAGGTTAAAATAGAGCAGAGAGACATAACTACAGTAATCTGATGATGAGCACTTTTGGCTCTCTAGGTCTAATGCAGTGGGAGGTGGATAAACCTCTGTTTGCTAAATTAGAAGAATGTAATTCTTTTCAGAATTAAAACTTGATAATCCTTATATCTCAGTTGTAGAGCTTACCTGGAGAAGGATAAGGGCATAACCACACCACCATCCACTGCCAATTTCCTGGTTGTAGGAAGTTCTTGAAATACAAGTACAATCTGTCACTTTGCTATTTGGCAGGGATTTTTGTAATATATTTTTTTAAATGCAGGAATGACTAGGCTCAAACCAGGTTTGGTTAAGGTTTTCACAGCATGCACACACTCCCATGTAAATCACTGCTGATCACTCCCATTTTCTGCATCTTGAGCATGCTTTAACTGGTACTAAACGAGTGTGAACTGTGAGATTTAGCAGTCATTTAATTGCTATTTCTATGAGCAGCAAATGAGCCAGCAACAAAGGAAATAGCTTTTCTACATGCCTTAAAAGTTAAATGCATTTTTATGTACTTTATCAAGGAGGGAGAAAATTAAGTCCAGGCTTGTAGGTTTGTTGAACTGAGGTGATCACATATGCATGTGTGTATACATATATGTTTTATCAACAGTGAAAAGTTTTTAATCTCTCTTGAAATCTAATCATCTTCCTTTCAGTTCTAGTAAGAACTACTGGAAACAAAGCAGCTGTGCAATAAGAACTGATCATAAAGTGTGTATTTCTACTGTGTGTTTTACTTTTTGCCTGATTTAATTAGTGGTGAATCTGGTTCTCTGTTGAATTTTATCAAATTTGAGGGAACCAGATGATTTGTATTAATAAAAATGTAACTTCCACATTTGAATGCTGATCATCTTTGCTTATTAGGGTAGGTACTTGGATAATTCAAACCCTGATTATAGAAAAGCACTGAGGGACCTGGCACGCTGAGTAAGAGAGCAACACTCAAGAGGAATAAGAAGATGACCAGGTGACACATTTATTTCTCAGATGTTGCTGGTGCTACACTGCTGTGGCTATCTTGTGCTGTATGGGCTCTGGCACCATGTGCAGTCTGCTAGCAGGAATGATCAAGAGCTTTTTTTAATCTAAGTGATTGCAAAATAAAAGGGCGAGATCTGAGCTTAGAGAATCTGCTTTATGCCATCTGTCTGTCTGCTGAGGACACCGATTGCCCAAAGCCATGCTTTGATAGGTTAGCTGGGCCTTTTCAGTGGTGCCACAGTCCTGAAACAACTGCCAGCAGTCTCTAGCTACAAGATTTCTAAAGCCATTATATTAAACAGGACAGTTTTACCTTTCCCCCAGACTGGGAAGAAAAGAGAATGAGGATGCTGGGACTACTTCACTCTACCATGACCTCTAGAATGAAAAGCCTTTATAATTAAAAAAAATGTTTTTCTTAAAGCATTTTCTTAAAAATGTTTTTCTTTTTTGTACCTATTGCTACAATAGAAAAACTTAGTGAAAATGCAATCCAGGGTTGTTCTAATGTTTTTATGTTTCAGAGACGTGAAGAATTAACAGTTTCAAACATATGCATTATAAAGTCATAGAATCATAGAATGGTTTGCATTGGAAGCGACCTTAAAGATCATCTAGTTCCACACGCCCTCCCCCCACCCCGCCATGGGCAGGGACACCTTCCACTAGACCAGGTTGCTAAAAGCCCCATCCAACCTGGCCTTGAACACTTCCCTGGGCAACCTGTGTCAGTGTCTCACCACTCTCACACTAAAGAATTTCTTCCTAGTCCCTAACCTAAATTTACCCTCTTTCAGTTTAAAGCCATTACCCCTTGTCCTGTCACTACATGCCCTTATAAAAAGTTCCTCCCCAGCTTTCCTGTATGTCCCCTTTAGGTACTGGAAGGCTTCTGTAAGGTCTTCCTGGAGTCTTCTTTTCTCTAGGCTGAAAAACCCCAACTCCCTCAGCCAGCCTTCATAGGAGCGGTGCTCCAGCCCTCTGATCATCTTCAGGGCTCTCCTCTGGACTCAATCCAACAGCCAAATTTAGAATATATTAAGCAAGTCAGCAAGTTGATTCACTATTAAAATAAGTCAAATATTTTTCTCATAACAGTGCTTTTCTTTATTTCCATTTTACTTATTGTCTTGCAATTCAACCTTATTTTACTTTATTTTATTTTATATTTATTTTTTTTTCTATTTTATTTTTTTATTTTATTTTTCTCTTGGTAATGTCTTGATAACATTTTAAACAACTTTTTATTTCTCACTAATTTTGGAAAAGTAGAGATGTCAACAGTTTTTTTTCTATAAGTAGTTTTGATTCTTTTTTTAGAAAGACATTAATCACAAAATGTTAAACAGCACTAGGTCCAGACCTTCCTAAAATGCTGGAATTTACTTCATGACCATCCCACATCTCTTATGACTATTAATAATCACAAAGCCAATGACTACTGCCCATCAGAGTAGAAAAAATAATGCATCCAAAGATACATTAGAGCAAAGAAGTTAAAACACAATAAAGCAAAAAGCCTTTTGATAAACTTGACTCAGTAGACGAAGAAGACAATGTTGAGTAGAAATGAGAATATTAAAACTCTCAGATGCTGAAATTCCTTTCAATGTTAACTGTGTTATTTACTACATGAGTTCATAATTATTTCAAGACTGCATTCAGAATTTTATCCAAGTAACATTATATTAATATATTTTTCATGATGGATTGTTTGTTTCTGTTTTGTTTTGGATTTTTTCTGTCAGGTACCCCAGATTTAGGAATTCACTATTCTGCTGTGACAGATTCAGATCTGATTACTTTCAGGTAATAATATAACAATATACATTTTGCCCATGGTGAGTAGGAGTGAGATATTAAGGAAAATATAAAAGAAAAAAAAAATTCCAGTTAATCTCTGGAAGAAATAAGTTTATGTGTAACACAGTGAAGCAACATTCAGTTAAACGTGTTTTGTAAGTTTGTGTGTTATTCTGTGCTTTATGAAGGTATCTAAAGCTTTGATTGAAGACTTTAAGAGCAAATCCAAGTAAACACAAGTGAGTGCAAGCCTTTTATGTCTGTTAAATCCCTGTTATTTTTAATATACATTATTTTCTCCTGAGCTGTATCATATGCCAAAATCTTCTTGAACAGTAGGTTGTCTAAGGAACAAGCAGTGAGTAAAAATTGGTGCAAACCTGTACAAAGAAATAAAAACCTGATAAGAAACTAGGTATTTTGGAGTTCAAAAGTGGTCTCTAAGGCTTTGATTGGATTTTGAAAAATAGCTCAGTGGCACAAAGAAGATTTTGGAAGACCAACAGTGAAGACATTAGGCTTTCAGTATGAACTCTATTAAAAAATATATTACGTAAGTGAAAGTTCATGTGCTGAAAATAAGCTGGAAACTTCTGTTTAGAGCAGAATTATCATGAACAATGAAACCAGTTGTTTGGGGTTTTTTTCTCCTTTAAAATAAAATGCAATACATTTTCAATGGCAAATGTTTTCTTCTTTCATAAAGCCTGTCGTACTTTTGAAATACCTCTTAGAAAGTGGCTCTTTCTGAGATGATCTTCTTTAGGTCCTTGTTTCATCTGCAAGGAAAAAGAAGAGAGATAACAAACAAACAAACAAAATCTACTGGTGTGGATTTTCTCCTAAAGTGTTGGGTTTTTTCTTTACAGTAGTTTGAAATGCCAATTAATATAAAGCTACTAGAGATTTCCAGGCAGATGGCATTCCAAGAGACTAGTATCTCCTCTCCATTCCCAAGACAGGTTCATCTATAAGAGTCAAAGAGAGAGCTTTCCCTTCACATGGTCCAAAGAGATTCCCCCTTGGGATAATAACAAATAATCTCTTTACATTATGTTTTCAGCCTCACTGTGGAGCCTACAAACATAGACCTTCCTAACTGAAGCATGGCCTCTCGATCCCAGTGTCCTCACCATCTCTTATTTGCCTCATCAGGGTGAGAATCATGTCTTCCCAGTATAGGCTTTAGGCTTTTTCATATCTCATGAGGATACAACTTATTTTAGGGAAATTCTCTTTCTGGTTACGGGTTTAAAAAAAAAAAAAAGAAGAAGAAGGAGAATGTGTTGTGTTTGTTTTGTTGTTTTTTTTAAAAAAGTCTCTATTTTTTCATGTCTGTTTACCTGTCTGATAACCTCACTCTGCAGAGCAGAAGCTCTTCTTCCTAGAAGCTCTTCCCTGCAGTTTCTACAATTCTCTAAACAACTGATACAAAATCTGCCATTCTTTTGTACAGTTTATCTTAAATTCATTTTTGAGTCTTTATTTCCTGTTGAAATTAGAAGCGTTATACTTCTTTTATATTACTTTTATATTGAACACTGGGTGAGAGGGATGGATAGGAATCTTTCAAGTGTATTTTTCATC
>NW_009954442.1:3146470-3150236 GCF_000747805.2 Chaetura pelagica | reverse complement strand
AAGAGAGATGTCATTAATTCAAAAAGCCATTTTTTATTTAAGTTGCAACTCAAGCTACCATTTTTTTACTCTTAAAGTCATGAAAATTCAAACTATTCTATTTCAAAATGAAAGTTTCATTTCATGCCGGATGAAATAACTTGGTTATGTAGTTGCTGCATGCTTAAAAAAGACCACAAACAAACAAAAATAATTACCTATGTGAAACATTAATGAACTTTAGTAACTGAAAATTAAAAATTATGAGATTTATTTTATTTGTTCAGTTTTTGCTATGCTTTGGGATAGCTGAACTCTAACCTCATTTAGGATAGGCAACTTTTCCAGCTTTTTTTTTTTTTTTTTTTTTGTTGGGGCATTTTTAATATCTGAAGGACAAAAAAACCACAACCAAACTAAGAAAACAAAACAAAACAACAATTTTTTATGTGTAATGTCTGTGATCAGCACATTTTATATATATGTATGTATATATATATGTATATGTAATATATATATACATATATATTACATAAAAACTGTGCTGGTGACATCAGTGACAGAGCTATGTGTTGATAAATTGGATCCTCCTGTTCCTTCCAATGTCACTGCTTTCAACTGGAAGGAGAGAATAAAAAATAACCTGTACCACAAATTCTCTCACTAATCATCCCAATGCCCTGAAGTCTGTTGTGATTGTTCATGGACTATTAGTTGCTGCTTCCTCTCCACCCACATGGAAAATCAGCACTGGTAGTAATCTGTGGACCTCACTAAGACAGGAACTTTTCTGGTGATGTCCTTAACCTGGGCTCCAGGGAGATAGCACACCTCCCTGTAACAAGGATCTATGAAACATAGATTAAGGAGAAGTGTATATGGCCTAATTCTGTGCTGGCTACTATAACGACAAGTATCTTAGCATGAACATTTAGGATTTAGTGAACACTGAGTAGAATATGTGTATGTATTCATATGTATATGCATATAAACATGTATGTTTATGTGTATTTATACACACGTGTATACATGTATATATATACTCATATATACATAAATAAAAGACTGAAACCCAGAAATAAATCTCAGTATAGTAGTGGACGTGTATTAACATTTAAGTTTGAGTTGTTTATGTGGAGGTTGCGTAGGGAAAATGCAGTCAGGAATAAGCCTGAATTTTAAGACTTCATCTTAAAATATCTTTATATGTCACAGTGTTCAGATTTAGGAAAGCTTGGGCCTTGCACATGGCGAACTACTGAAGAGATGTTAGGCAAGTTAAACTGAGAAATTTCAGCTTGTCTTGCAAAAACTTTTCATTTCAGAATTAGATTGTACATAAGGAATCAGTATATAACCTTAACTTCATGACAGATTTTCTGCAATTGAGTTAGTGTAATAAAATTATTGTTATTATTTTGCTATTATTATTAGATCATAATACACTCTTTTAAAAAGAGATAAAGTGAAATTGCATCGTTACTGGTATGTGTCAATCTCTACTATTTTTATAGTTAATCTTTGAAAATCTTCACCAAATATAAATGGTTTAGGAACATATACAGTGTGGAAAGGAAAATATTTGAAAGGATCAGATCATTGTGAGTGCATGATTACTCATTACTCAGTCAATAATTACTCAACATTTTTTTTGGCCTATAGGCCAGATATATGTGCTAACATTACTCTAGGATTAAGTTTGTCATTAGCATGTATGAACTGCCTCAGAACTTTATTGCTTATATACCAATTTTGGCAACAGGCTGCAGAGAAGGTACTGAGTAGGATCTGCTCATCCCTTAATCATCTAGAAGGTATGGAAATCTCACTGCTATTCTTTGCCCTGTTGGAGTTCAGTGGTCATTTTAATTCTTGTGTTTTAAGTTTTTTCTTGATGGTTATATTGAATTTGCTATCTTTTGATATCTCTTCTCATTGAAAAGACCCAGCACCTTGTGGTTTTTTCTTTCTTTTTTTTTTTTAATTTTTTGTTGCCTCTCTTTTTTAAATTACTTTTTAATTTTTTTGTTAATTCCTCCATTACAAAATTCACATATATCTCAGCAAATTTTATTATTCCCAGGCTAGTGTGCTTCCTGATGGGAACTGTCTGGTTTGTGCCCACAGCCTTCCTCACTCTCCAGACACACAAAAAACCTCTGAAGATCCTGGTTTTGCATCTTCTGTTTGATTTTGCAGGAACTGTGTTTTCATTCCTCTGTTTTCCTTCCCTTCATCTCTGAGCTAATTAAAGTTAATTGAGTAATTAGTACTCTGCTATAGCAGCTACCCAGCTGGAAAAGGATCAGTATGCAGAATGATCATATGTGTAGGGCATGTCTAATTTGTTATCTTGTGTAAAAGGGACAGAGCTCCTTTTAAATTAACTTTAGCAAGGTGTATTTTTCAGAAGAAGCAGTTGAGGTGGAGTACAACATTACTAGTCACAGGTTCTTTCCAGCTTTCTGTGGCAGATATATTTGAACTTAGTTGTTTGGATGCAGCTCTGGCTCCATTGAAACAATGTCAGGAATCAGTCTTGTGTTAAAATGGTTTCTCTGGATTCTTGCATTTGGCGTCACTAACACATCTTGCAGACTCTGGTGCATGAGCAACTTGCAAATCTTTTTCATGTCATTTTGTGATCAGTTCCAAATTTTATGTTCCTCTCCTGAGTCAAAGATATAAAAATACGAATTCCAAATAATATTTTACCTGGGACAAAAATTAATTGTATTGTTCTACTGTTAAGATTGATTTAAGCCATGAAGAAACAAACAAACAAACAAAACAAAAGCAAAAAACACCCCACCCAAAAAACTTTTTTTTTTTTTTTTTTTCCTGGTTATTGATGTGTCTGTATAAAGGAGGACTTGCTGTAGTTCAGAATATGGTAGTAGGATGTAAATTTCCTTGGAATTGTTCCAGTGTCTGCCAGAGGCAGCACCTGAGTTTGAATCTGCACACTAATGCATTTGGTCAGTGTTCGTGCCAAGGGTGACCTAGAAAATTAATATCTGAACTCAAGTTTTCATTCTTAATGTAGAAAGTATGGTATGATATGTAGTATATCTCTGTTAATTATAGGAACAACCAGATCAATGAAGAAGAAATTATGAAAACGGAAGAAAATTGTTTATTAATTGATTAATTGTTTATGTTAATAAGCTATAGATTCACATATGAGGCCTTTCTAAAGCCATAGATTTCTGGCTAAATATGTGTCATGTGTATTTAAAGGTGTAGTGTCTTACCTAAACTTATCCAATATCTAAATTATATCTATTATATTAGGCAGGTGGAGTAATGGAAAAATGAATTCTGTATTAAATGCAGGAATTTTGCTCCATCCTGTGCTAGTGTAATTATCTTGTGATTAAAATTGTTTATTAGACTATTTTTTTTCTTATTATTTTATTTTAGGATTTTCTCTAAAGCTCAGGTAAAATATTCAGATAGAAAGGCATGAGTCGATGTTTAAGCAAGAAGTGATTAGTACTTCTCTGAGATAAGCTCATCACCAAATCAATTTTACCTCATTCTTTCAAGTGGTGAACAGTAATAATTAGGTTTTATGTTTTTCAAGGCCAGTTTCTTCTTAGGAGACTTGGGAACAAGTTACAAGGAAACACAACTTTTACAGCACAAACTACTAAAGCCCAGACCTCAATGTTAACAATAACATAAACAACATAAATAAAGTGTCTGACATCTAAGCCAATGATGATAGGTTTCCATACGTATTAAATTAAGGTGAATTCAATTTAGTTATTTAAATCAAAGTAAA
>NW_009954442.1:3111401-3146439 GCF_000747805.2 Chaetura pelagica | reverse complement strand
CCAATATTATTTCTGTTTACAGAATCTATTGTAAAAGCGTTTTGAAGAAAAAGCATATTATTTTGATATGGAAAAAATCACCATCATGATCTGAACACGTGACTTCATGGACGTATCATAGGATCGTTCCTGAGACAAGGGACCACAAAAGTCTCTAACCCCACCCATTGCTCAACCAGAAGAGAAAAACAATGAGAATATTGACAGGTCAGTCAGGGCTCTAAGGATGGATATTCCACAACAGCTCTGGACAACCCAATTCAGAGGTTCATTATCCTCAGAGGGATATTTTTAAACTGAAATTTAGTTGAAATCTCTCTTGTTTCATTTTATCACATTTAGGCATGATGTAAAACAACAACAACAACAACAAAACCCAAACACAATAATAAGACTTAGTTTCCTTGGCTGCTTTTAAAATATAAATAGTGCTTGAAAATTTTAATTTTTTTTTCTCTCTCTCTGCCTTATTCCTTAAGTACAATGCATATGTTCTCCAACCTTAGAAGGACAGTAAAATTAGGGTTAACAGGAATGAATGCAGTTTATGCATAATTTTCAACAATGGACATTCTCAACAACTGTGCCCTGAAAAAAACAACAACTACTACAACAACAAAGCAAAAAAGCAAAGCACAAAACTGTGATAGAAACTGAACTTTCCCTGAGATATCAGAATATGTGGAAAATTTGTGTGTTTTTGCTATATATTATATTATGCTTTTTCCATCAGGAGGACATTTTAATCAATGTATTGTTAAATCCACAGACTTTCCATCTACTCTTTAGAAGGGTAGACTGCTATGATTTATTCTCTAATGTATTTGGATGACATTTTGTCTCCTAAAGCTTAGGATTCACTGACAAGACTATTATAATTCAAGCAAAAAAAGTACTGAAACCGTCATGATTACAATTTTGATGGAATGTCTTCTATCTGTATGTATCTGAAAAATCTATATCGTGCGTAAGTAAAAAAAATAGCACTGATCCTTGCTTAGGAAAGTTGTTGGATTGTATTTCTGTGAAGTAAAATGGTTTTATTTCTTCTGCAAAAACAAACACACCACAGTGAGGAATTTTAATCTAGAAATAATATGTAATGTAACAGGAAGATGTGGTTTGTACAAAGATACAACTCACATTTAGAAGGAGACTTTCCTGGATGCAGAGTGAGTGGAGAATAATGCCATTTCATTTGCAGATCTATTTTTTCCATGCTCAAGAGGAGGCACTACATATATTATTAAGCCTGATTCTGACAACATCTATTAATGTGAAGTGTAGTGTAGATGGAACACTGTAGTAGAATTGTTAAGTGCTGCAGAATTACAGTTCCTGGAGTGCAAAGTAGAGATGAATAATGAGTTCGTATCTTACTCAGCAATATTTATGACAGCTACTAAAATAATACTTAAAAAAACCCAAACAACAGGAAACAAACAAACAAACAAACAACCCTAAGCCTCATACCTTGTGTAAGGATACAGTTGTGATTTCCCTAGTATGTAGGAAAAGATGCAAAAATCACAGTCCTCAAAATCTCACAAAACTCTGTAGTGCATTATGTTCTAAAAAGTTTGACAGACATAGAAATATGTAACTAAACAACTACTTGTCTAAGCACCATGAGAGTTTTGTTCAAAGAAACTGAAGTATCATGGAGATAATATCTGATTTAATCTTTGACAAGATAAATTCTCAGCATTCTCCACTTTATGAGCTTTTATGTGCTGACTTCAGCATGGGAAAAGTAAAATTGGGGCAAGACTATGCATTTCATTATGATCTCTGATTTTTCAAATTCTTATGAGAAAAGTTAGTGTTTTTTTTAAGTTTTTATATATACATATAAATATGTATCTATACATTTTTATATAACCCAACATCTAATAAAAAGGCTAACAATGAAAAGTTGTGCCTTAAATGAGCATTTTATCATACTACAGCAAATAGAGAATGGGGGATGTTTTAGAGAGAATGGGTCTGGAAACATTTGACTCCCCTATACAAAAAGTGTAATTTGATTCAAAACAGCGATAAAACTGCTTTTTCAACCAGCCAACCCTTCTTCATGAAACTAGCACAGACCAAGTTGCAAAAACTATTTTAACACTTGATGGCACGGAGTAGAATAGTCAGTGGTTCATGTTAGAAGGGAGATGAGCATTTTTGTCTGATGCATGTAATCTAAAGAGAAGAAATAAGGGCAAAGTTTTCAACACATTTTAAGAACAAACTAGCACTTTCTGAATAGGCAATGCATAATTCAAAGCAATATTTTTGAGTCAGCTTAAACCATAGGGAGATAAACAGCAAACAGATATTTGACCTTTAAATAATAATGATAATAACATTTGGAAATACTGAAGATAAATAAACCAGTGTTGACTAGAGCATGTGGGGTGACATTAAGTTGAAAAGAGCACCATCAGGTTTAAAATATATTTAGCACTGAACAAAGAATAAAATGATTTTGCCACGAATAGCTCTTAATATTAACTTAGCATTTGTCTGTGGTTCAGGAAAATTGTTATTTTGCATCTTTCTGGTTGTATAAATTTGTTCCTGTGCATGTCATAACAAAAATGTATCACCAGTCCTTGGCAGTGCTAGATTGGGTGGCATTTGTTACTCCTCCTGTTGCCTGATAATTCAGCAATGATGGGAGCTGACATGTGGGAAGGAGCTGGTCTTAAAGAAGACTTTAAGATTAACTGCAAACCAAGGAAGAAGAGACAAAACAAAAAAAGCTAAATAGACAAATACAAGGGGGGGGGAAATGAGAAAGCAATAAAAAAACTGGAAGTGAAAAATTCACGTACAGAGTAGATGGAGAGTGTAAGTGTTGAAAGGTAGCAAAGATGGCAGACGAAAGAAGCACCTATTTTTTTGTTTTGTTTTTGTCATCGGTCTCTTTTCTTTCTCTTCGTCCACCTCTAAAACTGCTGAGATCTCACATCAATAGGAATAGTTAACAGTTGACTAATAGTTAAAAGTAATAGCCCTTCTGAAAATTACGTTTTTTTAACTCTTCAGCAGCATCTTGGTTAAAAGACCATGCTGAGATATTGATGTAAAGCTTTTAAAGATGGGATTCTGAGATAAAATATAATACACTTTAGATGTATATGATATTATACACAATGCCAGAACACAAATACGATTGTTTTATACACACAGTACTAGTGTTGGAGGACTGTGTTGGCTGGAGATGCTGTGTCTTGGTAGTCAGGGAGTCCTGAAGAGAATCCTGCATAAAGAGGGAACAAATTCTTGTGTAGTTCGTCCAAAATGGTGAAAAGCAAGAAAGCAAAATATAATTGCTTCTTTGGAGTATGGCCCCAGCTGTGGGTTCAATTCCCCCCGGAGGCTGTGACAGTTTTGCCTCCGCAGTGTGCCATATCGGCAGTAAGCAGTGGAGGTGAGGGGAGAAGAAACGCCGGGTACTGTCCTCATCCCTGAAAGCGCTTGTGCAAAATGGGTAATGCATTAGTGGGGGCTTGTGGCAGATATTTTATTTGGTATGTGTTTGATGCAGAATTCAAGTGGCATCTCCTGTATCATTGCAGACCTGTAGATTTTTTGGTGTATTACCACTTCTTATGCATTTTCTACAAATTAACTTTACATCTTTTTGTATTTAGTGAGAATTTGTACTGTGGTCTATTTGTTCATGGACTTAAAACCTCCTGTAATTAGCATTAGAAAATTGCAATACTCCCATATCTATATCTACAGGGAAAAACAGGCCTATTGTAGACTTCATATGTTCTTGCATTTTCTCAGTAAGAACAGGGGAAATTACTTTTTATAATCTTAGCCAATTTTATGCTTTCACTTTCCTCAAGATAAAAACAAAACAAAACAAAAACCAAAACAGACAAAACATTTGTGCTGTGCCACTGAAAGTGGTTACAAGGAAGTGGTACATTCAAAGGCAAAACTGAGGGAAGGAGGTGACAAAGAGAGCACATGGGAAGTGCCACAGGGGCCTTTCTTTAGGGATGCTTCTCCAGGCCCAGGTGGTGGTGTCCCGAGGCCACACAGTGGCTGGCAGGGCTGGTCTGGGTCTGGTGCAGCTGCTTGGAAGGAACCCGGACACCGTCTGCCCACTGTTGGGCTGGGCAGTGCTGCACTGCTGAGTTAAGCTTAAAAAGTTCTAAATATATTAGAACTATCTGATGTACTCTGAGGTTGTAAATGGAAGAGGTGAAAAAGGAAGAATAAGGAAAGGATATTTACACTGAAATGTAGGCCCAACTTGGCTAGTTTTTTATCAGCTGGCTGAGTTTGTTCCTACTGTAGGATGTTTCTTGTGTTCTTGATAAGGATGTTAGGATGGAGCTGAGCTCAGGCTAACTGTCTAAGCATGTAATAAACCTCTTACATGATTGCACTATTGTATTGAAATATTTCTTTGTTCAATTTAGAAATTCTACCTTGAAATTTAAAATATAAATTCTCCAAAACGTGCTTAAGTTACCCATGTGTCATGGGATATATTCCATTATGAACAGACTGAAATTCAGGTAATAGTCTTACTTTGTATTCATTTTGCTCTTCATATTTTTCCACATTTGGATTTGGGTCATAATTAAAGTCTGAACCAAAAATATTATTTTAAGTATATCTTGACACTTACAAATGTGTATGTGTTTTGCTCTCCTAATCCGGTTTATATTATCTGATATATTTGAAAATGGTATCCTCATGAGAATGTCAAGTGGTTTGTTTCTGTATTAAGTGAATTTAGATTGTTGGATATCATAATTATTTAATACCAACTAAGACACTTATACTTGTGTGTTTATGTAAATGAAACAAGCAATATTAACCTGTATGTGTATAATAAACATCTGAATAGAGAAGACCTGCAGAAAACATAAGGTTCTGTAAAGATCATAATTTCATTGCTATAATGAAAAGACTGCCTTGATGGCTTTTAAAATACGTATGTATTTCTGCTCCTTCAAATTGTTGACACAGTAAGGAATGGTATTTCTTGGATTAAATAAAGATAGGATAAAAAGGACTTTGAAGCATACCTTCAAACACAATCTCCAGAGCAATGCATCAGGCAACTTTTATAAGTACCACAGTCATTTTAAAACATAGACCAGAGAAACAAAAAAGGAAAATTAGATGTTTGCATTATCTGATTAAAGCTCTATGTTGTCCAGTTATTAAAATGAGTTCTTACTCCAAAAAAGAACAGTAGACAAAGCTGGGAACCTCTGCCTGAAAAGGGAAATTTCACTGTAAACTTTTTTCCTTGTTTTGAACAAGGAAATACTCTACCTACAGATTACATTTATTTATTTATTTATTTTCACCAGAAAAATGCATGCATATATTTTAAAATACTGGCCTACAGTATCAGTTTAGACATAACTGTATCATAAAACAGAAAAGTAATGAACCTGCTCTGCTACATGTCTTGTCAAAATTTTGGACAAATTCTGTTACAGGAAGCTGGAAGAATTTCCTTGACATTCATGGTTGTTACTTGGAGTAGTAATATTTTGCCAGAAGGGAAAATGCTTTGCTTCAAATAATTGTCAAGTTTTGCAACTGAATCCAAAACTATCTTGTTACTGAACATTTTGTTTTTGTCAGCTATTTTCCTGACACTTGTAATTTCAGTAGCTGATACAACAAGGATATTAATTCCTCGTAGAAGTTCAGAAATTAATTCTATAACCACCTGTTATTGTTAAGCTACCTAGTGGTTCCCAATAATAGGAAAATGTTCCTCAAACCAAGAAGAAAATTCCTAAGAATAATTATGTTTGTATAGAGTTGAATCACACTGTAGTCTATGTACAATGTGTGTATATATATTATATGTGTTCTCATATTTATTTTTTTAAAAATATATATATGTGTGTGTGTGCATTTATATATATATTAGTAAATGTATGGTAACATTCTGCCCTATGTGGAATGGCTGAGAGACCTGGGTCTGTTTAGCCTGGAGAAGAGGAGACTGAGGGGGAATCTCATCAATGCTTATAAATATCTAAAGGGTGGATGTCAGGAGGATGGGTCCAGTCCCTTTTGTACCATGTCCAATGACAGTAAAAGGAATCATAGAATCATAGAATCATAGAATCTTAGGGGCTGGAAGGGACCTCGAGAGATCATCTAGTCCAACCCCCCTGCCAGAGCAGGGTCACCTAGAGTACATCACACAGGAACTCATCCAGGTGGGTTTTGAATGTCTCCAGTGAGGGAGACTCCACAACCTCCCTGGGCAGTCTGTTCCAGTGAGCACAAACAAGAGCATAGGAGATTCAAGTTAAACAAGAAATTTCTTTACTGTGAGAGTAACAGAGCACTGAAATAGGCTGCCCAGAGAGGTTGTGGAGTCTCCTTCTCTGGAGACTTCCAAAACCCAGCTGGACAAGTTCCTGTGGGATCTGCTGTAGGTGATACTGCTCTAGTAGGTTTGGACTAGATGATCTTCAGAGGTCCCTTCTAACCCTAACGACTATATGATCATATATTATTTGAAAATGAGACCACCATGAAGATTGAAATAAATACAGTATCTCAAAAAACTAAGATGGAAATAAAGGAAGGAAGACGGTACCTTAGTAAAGGACAAAACAGAGGAAGAGTCCTGGAAACAGATTGGGAATGGTATTGCAATGGCTTAAACTTAGTAATTATTATAGGAAATTAGCATACCAAGTCAGAAAAAAATTACATCTAGTTCAGTACCTTAATTTTAACACCAGACTGTGGTGCACCAGGAAAAGGCAAGGGGCAGAAGTATTATTGTATTTTTCAGGTATACTCATATTGTTCATTAACCAGATGTTATTGAATTGAATAATTCTTAACTATTTTTTTATCCTCTGAATTAGGAGAAATGTTTCAAGCCTGTGCAAACTGAGGCAGTAATTTGCCTGCATACACAGATTTTAGCTATCAGCAAAGTCATAGCATATCTCTTGTTTTGAGCTTCCAATCTGATTATTTCAGTCCTTTACTTCCATTTTCATTTTATGACAACAAAACCCGACACATTCCTGATTTGTCTTCTTCTCAGCACCCATGATTTTATGGACTTCTCTTACATGCCTGAGGTTTAAAGGTCAATTCTTGTACAGAAGTACTTGAATGATTTTGAGAAACCTTGCTGCCCTTCTTTGCTTCCTTTCAAGTATAATTATATTTTGGGGGATATGAGGACCAGATTATTTTGTTCTTTCTTCTTTTCCTTATAATTTTTTTTTTTTTTTTTAAATGTTTGCATTTTTCACTCTTTAGGTATTTTTACTCTTTACTAATATTTTCTCCAGTGTGCACAATTGTATTATTTTCAGTATTGGTTTATCTATTGTACTATCAAGTAGTATCACATCCCTCTTATGCACCTTTTGACACTTTTTTCAACATCCTGAATACTCATTTAATGAAAAAAAAATAAATAAAATTAAAAATCATGTTAATTTAAGGTTTGAATGTGTGCTTCAGTATTCTAAAATAAAAATAAGCAGAGACATTTCCATTCAGTGTTTTAATTCTGTCATTGGCAATTTTTTAGTGGGGTCAGTAAAGCAACATGACATATCCCAATTCCTATAAGATAATAACCTAAAAAATATTAATCCTCACCACTGTTGCTACCCTTATAAGTATAAAGTTATGTATGAAAACAACTGTATGATAGTAGGTGATTATCCATGTTTTAAAGGAAACAGCAGACAAGACAAGTAGACCACTTCATCTAGTCTTTTTTCTCTAGTACTGTTGAAAATAATATGCTTCAGAAAGTACTGTAGCAGGCATCTTTACAACACATTTGGAGAATATTTTTATATTTGTCACACTTTAGAGCTTGAAACAAGAAGTTTCAATCCTTTATTCTTCAAGTCATTACCACTGCTCTTCAGGGTACAAGGTAATCTTTAACTGACAAGAGCACAAAAATATGTTTTAAGGTGTCAGATTACTCCATCATTTTCCACCACAGATATGTTGCATCATTCTCTGATTTATTTGGTCCTGGCCAGTGTTAAACACAGGGTGCTGAACTAATCACAGGTCTGCTCCAGCCTAGCAGTTCCTATAAAATGGCAGATAGTCCAGTGAATTCACAGCATTTCTTGTCTATAGTATGTGAGAATTCAAATCCAGCTAAAAAAAACATAGTAGTGCATTTCAAAAAGCCAATTGACTGTACTTTTAAGTATTTTTACACCTTAAAAAGTGATATAACACTTTATTTAATATCCTTGATGCAAGCTTTACAAGTGTTCATTGATACTTGTTGTTGGTGGGGTTGGAAGTTGGGGTTGTTGTTTCTTCTGTTTTCACACAACTTTGTTATGAGAAAAAGCTTTACAATTATTATAAATATTTTCTTTGTCTGTGTGGAATGGAGAAGACAACTGCAGACTGGAACTGCAGATTACTGTTTCTTTAAAGTGCCAGTCTGGTAATTGAAAATAATAATTGTTCTTTGTCTACAAAATGTTTTCAACAAAGAAAAATGGGGACAGTTCAATTCCTGGCTCCATCTTGAGTAAATCTCTGTTCTGTGTTCAGTAAATCATTTAGCAACTGCTTGCCAATAAGAAATGGGGACAATGGTATCTTTCTAACTCACACAGAGTTAGTGTGATAGATACAGTAAAGCCACTAGCCACACTGCTGATCATCTGATTAAATATCTGAGACCAGAGATCATCCTAAACCAGCATGGTTTTCTCAGTCAAAATCCTCAACTGTCCTTCAAAGTGCTTCAGAAGAAACATTGATCCACAAGTCAAATATATATTGATAGCTTGCATGCTTTCAGGGCTGTACTATGAATCAGATTCAGAGTGTTTGAAACTATCTCTGTTGACTTTGTTAATTGTTTTATATCATTCATGATCTTTCAGAGTTAAGTCCAGAGAAGACTCTTAGGTCATTTCATCTTAACTGCCTATACATTTTAATATGTGGGGGGCTTATTTTCTACACAGTGTGACAACACGTCCAACAGGAACACTGCATTTTTTTTAGGAGAGAAAGAGGGTTGACATGGGTACCATTATTTTAAAATTGATCCAGTGTCACCAATTAATAGAAGGGAGTATCATGCAAGATCTAGCCCCAGCTGAAGTCTACATTCAAAACAACATGAAAGACTGGGGGTTATATTTGTAAGGAATGTAGATTTAAAAAAAAGATAAAATTAATTAAGTTGATCAAGTCAGTTACTCTAAATCTAGGAATATATATATCATTCTTACATAACTTTTAAACCTGAATACCTTCCTTCTGTCTGAATTGGAAAATTCAGGTAACATGTACCTAAAAAAGATATTTTTTCCTATTGTATTTGGCTATTCAACTGTTTGGTTTTCTTATATATTTATATTTCAAAACATCTTGTTCCATAACTCTGCAAAGTATCTCCGTACCCCTTGTATATTACTATGCAGGTAATTAATTTTTTTCCTTATTAAAAAAAAACCAACAAAGAACTTGAAAATAACTTGGTATACAAGGGTATTAGAATTATCAAAACTTCTGAGATTATTGACCCTTTTTTAAAGCTTTTTGGATTCATGGAAAAGATCAGCTTATTTCAACACAGTTTTTCAGCTAGGTGCCACATAACAGATTTTGCATTCTGTAAATCTGCATAATTTGCATTCTGTAAATTATTTTGAATATTAGATAACATGGGAATTTTAGCAAATGCTATTTCCAGATAATGTTGCCATAAAGAATTAAGTATGCTTGTGAAGGTCAATACTAGTATCTCCCACATAAGATACATCTCTCTTAATAATCTCTGTGGTGTAAATAACAGTATTAGTGCTCATATAATTCTAAACTGATTTTTGACCCAGACATAACTGTCTTCATTTTCGATTACACAGTGTTACTTATTATTTTAAGAGTGCGTTCTTATGTAATGTAGTTTCACTAGCCTTATCTCAGAGTTATCTAATTTTCCAAGTTTCCCATGATTCCACTGTGCTCTCACCTGCAGATGTGCAAGGACAAAACATGTCTGTCTGTATGAAATTCCAGTAAAAATGTGATCTCTGCTGTGATGTTCTTCAGTGTGTAGAGCAGATCAAGCAGCATAGCTCAAGTAAGAAACACATTAGATGAAGGGAAAAAATACTGGGATATAATAAAATAAAAATAAAATTTTGTCATGCTCCTTTAGTCCTGGTCTTTTCCCGACATGCTTACTAGAATGCTGGAGGCTCTTAGCAGCTCATGCATTAGAGCTCACAGTCAGAACATCAGGGATGCTGGTTTTGACAATGCACTGTTAAGGACACAGACTGTAATCCATTGTTTTCTAAAATCTCTGAATTCATAGCAAGTGTAGTTCTCCAGATTATAGCCTTGATAAGGCAGTTTCAGCAGCAGTGAGTCAAATCCTTATTTGCTTTAAAGGCGGTGCTCCTATGACATAGACTTTTTCCATCACCATCATCTACAGTTCTGAAGAATTCAGACCTGTGTAGAAAAATATTGAAATACTTCCTCTCTTCTAATTACCATTGCTTTAAGGAATGATTGACTTTTAAACAGTTGAGTGACCTTCTATGCTCTTGAGTAATTTCTTTCACTCTCTTCAACAGAATGATTTATAGGTTTGTTAGTCTTGTGTTTGTTTGGTGGTTCTGGGGAGCTACACACAATGCTTTCTTCCTCCTGATCCTTCCATCCTTTATCAGGGCATTTCAAGTTTTTCAAACATTGATGCGGTTTTTCTCTTTTTATGTTTATTACTAAAAATTCTCATGCATTTGAAGATTCTGCAAAGCTTCAGATAATTGTATTAATCTATTTTGAAAATTCTTCTATTTACGCGTATATTTTAGTTCTTTTTAAAGGAACTATGAATTCTTTTTGATGATTCTTCATGTCTATTCATTGTGCTTTCCAGCTTGCCCTCTTGAATGCGAATATATACTGTGACTACAAAAGTTTGTGTGTTGATATACAAATATGTGTGTGTATGCACGGGTATATGAGTGTATGCATATGTATGGATATGTGCACATACTCATGAATATATACATAACGTATTTAGAATACGCGTTTATGGATAGTCATAATAGTATATTTAGGCACATAAGAAGGCACACAGATTCGAGCTGCCAGGTAGACTAACTCTGTAAAACATTCATGGAGCATAATTTCCTTTCTATGCTCTTTTCAAGGACTCCAGGTCTTCATGGCACTTTCAGAAGTCAAGCGTGTAGTAGTATCTGTTCATCACTGTGGCAAAGCATTTTTTTTGTCTTCTGCAAATTGAAGCTCATTACATTAGTACTGATGTTCTCTCAGCAGGTGGTCGATGTCAATTATTTTTTGCTTCTATGTAATGAAAGCTGCTACATATTCATTTCAATTCTATTACAGAGCTCTGAAGTTCTGACAAGCTGTGAGCAGTTCTTCAATCAGGTAAACTTATGAAAAGCTTCATACTAGTTGGAATCATCATGTCCTGACTAACCTGGGTTTCTCACAAGTTGTCTCTATGTTTGCCTCATACACAGTGGCTAGGTTGTCCTTTATCCTTTCTCAATTTTTAAAGCTTGTTGTAGAAGACAGACATCCAAAGCTCACTTGTTCACTTGGAACAGCTGTTTCCAAATGTTGAACAAGATGATTTTATTTTAACAGGCACATGCACAAGATAATTCACATTAGTCTGAGACTTGGACTGTGTCCACATGAGCAACCTACCTTGCCCTTGTCCAAATAAGCATGAAGTCTCCAGTCAGATCAAGCTGAGTTCTCCTCTGGGAATAACAGCTCTGTTCCCAGTACTAGCATCCTAGCTGCCCAGAACAGTCAAATAGACACAAAACAACTTGGCTTCAAGTGCCTCTTTATTGTACTGTATTCAGATGAAAAAAAAACAAACAACACAGAATATGATGTTACATTAAAACACTCCTTCAACACTTCTACCTGCTGCAGTCCTCAAATTTCCAACTGCACTCCCAGAATCTTGCCATAACTTGCATATATTTTACACACGTATACTTATTTAGGTGTGTGTGTTTGTATATATGCATATGTATCTTATCTCTAGCTGTAAATCAATTGAAAATTATTTTAAATTGTTTAGGTATTAAAAAAGTTTCCTAAAAATATTAAGGTTTTATTCTTCCAAAGTTGTTTTTTTTTTTTAATCTTGAGACTCATTAGAGGGACAATTGTAACTCAGTATGTTTTTGTATTACACTTGCAACTAAATCTGTTGAGAAAGATCAGTGTCATGCATATATATGTCTGCCTTAGTGCATAATCAGAGCATTCCTTCTACTAAGTGCACATTCATTGCCAGTGAGTATTGCAGATGTAGCGTCAAAATACTAAAACACAAGACATAAAGAGGGTTGAAAATATTAATTCACATTCTTCCAGATAATAAGTTACTAGAATTATTTTTTATTCTGGAAAGCAGGAAGAGTGTAGTGGCTGCGGAGCTACCATGTTTAGCAGAATTCATTGTCAAGACTTAGGCAGTACTGTCTGTGTTAGGTAAGCAGAAATTTGTCGTCAGCAGTATAAAGACATCTGTCATACTGAGGGAAGCATGAAAGAAGAGATTGCATTTTAGAGATATGATTAGTCTTTAAAAGTAAGTTTAAGAGTTTTATAGCTACTTCATTAAAACAGAATCACAGATTCACAGATTGGCTGAGGCAGGAAGGCAGCTCTAGAGATCATCTGGTCCAGATCTCTGCTCAGAGTAGGGTATGGGAGATCAGATTGCTCAGAGTTGAGTTTTCCGTATCTCTGAGGATGGAGACTCCACACTCCTTCTGGGCAACCTGCTCCAGTGTTGGACCACTCGGACAGTAAAAAAGTATTTTCATATGTCTGAACAAAATTTCCTATGTTTCACTTTGTGGCCATTGACACTACAGTTCTGCCACTGGGCACCTCTGAGAGGAGTCTGGCTCCATCATCTTTACTCCTTCCATCAGGTGCTTATGATACCCCCTGACCCTTGTTTTCTCCCAGCTGAGCAGGCCCAGTTCCTGTATGTGAGATGCAGCAGTCTCTGTATCCCTTCTTTAGACTCATTCCAGCACGTCCAGGTCTCTTTCATGCTAGGGAGCCTGTCACTGGACCTAACTGTCCATATGTGTCTTGCCAGTGCTGAGTAGACATGAAGAGTCACTTCCCTCAACCTGTTGATGTTCTGCCTAGGCTACTGTGCTGCAAGGGTATACTGCTGTCTCGTATCCAAATTGGTGTCTACTTGGACACCCAGGGCCTTCCTGGCAAAGCTGCTTTCCAGATGGGATGTGTATTGGGACCTGGGATTGTTCTCCCCTACTGTCAGGACTTGGCATTTCTCTTTGCTGAGCTTCATGAAGCTCCTGTTGACCAATTTCTCCAGCCTGTTGAAGTCCCCCTGAGTAGCAGCAGACCAACTAGGTGCAACAGTCACTCTTCCGGGTTTTGAATAATCTGTGAACTCACTGAGAGTGTTCTCTGTCCCATCAAGCAGTTAATTAATGATAATGCTGAACAGTATAGGAGCCAGTATATTTTCCTGAGAAAAGACTTGTGTGATATTGTGGCAACAACATTCATTGCTTATGAAAAAAATAATATTAAAACCATTTTATTCCAAAAAGTCTACTCAACGCCTTTTTATCAAATGCTTCCATCAATTTTTTTTCAGTTTTTATTTCCAGTTCTGCCGTTTTTGAGAAAGCTTTTCTCCATGGCTGATAAAAATAGTGTGCAATAATAAAAAACCTAATAATTTTAAAAGCAATTATCATAATACTGACCTTAAACCATGAAATTTTTAAATAACACTGTTCATGCTCTTTTTGTTGGACATAGTTTTGAGCTTCTAGGATTTATGTTTTCTGTATTTCAAACTTCTACCAAAAGCTGTAAAAGTTAGAAATTTAGCTTTCAAAATAGAAGCTCAGATTCTCATAGTTTCTATTTCTGTGTTAGTTTGTTTTTTAAGGAAAAAAAAAAAAAAGAAAAAAGAATGAGCTCTAATAAAATTGTAATTATTGACATCACTGGAACGGATGAAAACAATTACTTTTGTTCACCCTTGACTTTTTAATGTAGGATTCTTTTTTTTTTCTTCTGGTTCTGGACTGTGCTGATTGATTTTAGGATTTTGTTTCTTCTTTTCTTCCTAAACAGTTTGTCCTTCCTCACCTTTAACTTAACAACAGCATGCAGCAAAGAGTTTTCACTAGATGGTCATCTAAAAGGGACATTTTTGTCAAATTATAAAGAGATAGGTTGTTATAGTTTACATTAGCATTCATTTCCAGAGTTCTGTGGTCACCCTATTTTTATTTCCGATATCAGTTATATTTACTTTGCTCAGTTTTGCAAAGTGCTGTAGGTTTTCTGATGAAGTAATGGGTTCCCTGAGGAGCTGGGAGGATGGAGCATTTAGCATTTATTGGATCAGCTGTCTCTTTCCACCATTTATAAATGTGCATTAGTACTATTCTTCCATATCCTTCCAAGTGCAGTGAGCCAGTTTGACTTTCCCTCTATTGTTGTGTTGGGTGATTGTATATTTGTGAGGTTTCTTTGCATTAAGACACTTCTTCTCACAATCCTCTTTCTTATTTTATC
Source organism: Chaetura pelagica (assembly GCF_000747805.2). Lineage (NCBI taxonomy): Eukaryota > Metazoa > Chordata > Aves > Apodiformes > Apodidae > Chaetura > Chaetura pelagica. The sequence goes on along the minus strand of NW_009954442.1, from coordinate 3,131,823 downwards.
ATCAACTGTGCTGTCATATAGGAAGCAATATATGTGCCCAGAGGCCACAGTTTAATGACGTTTCAGTAGTGAAACTTCTCTGTGCTACTTGCTAGAGCTCTTGCACTGTACTAAACTCCAGCATCTATCTTCTAAAATGCCATTTTTTACTCTTGTTCATATTGTGCTGTTGGAAATCAAAAATTAGCGAAGACTTCTCCATCTGTCAAATATGGCAATGTGCTAGACAGTAAGTTAATAATGAGGAGTAGGATGACAGAAATAAAAAGTGTTATGTGTATCTGCAAATACTGCTAATTCAGCATCAGAAAAGGTTTGCGTACCAAGTTTCAAGTAAACTCTGCTACTTGTGATGCCCACATGAGACTTTTTCTACAAAATGTTGTTTCATCTGCCTGTATTATTCAAGTACACTTGGATAGTTTGCTGTTGTATTGCTGTTGTACTACTTACGACTTACAGCCAGGCAGGATCCGACTGCTCAAGGTAGCAAGCAAATCAGTTTATAAAATTGCCACTGTAATGCTTCACATATGCTTGTTATTTACAGATCTGAAAGTATACTTAAATTAGCCTATAGACAGTCAGTAGTTAGGCTTTCTCTTGGCATCCGTTAGAAAAGATTGATAATCTTGCTTCTTTGGGACAAAAGGGCATTGAGGGTAATAAACTTAAATTCTTTTGAATTCCTGGATAGCACACCTTTTTCAGTTGGTAAAGCTCCACAGCTCCACCTTAGTTTTATCATCTACCTGCCCAATTACAAGATTCCTCTATAATCACATTCCTGTCTTCCTGGCCCTTTACACCCACTTATATTTGTGCCAATCTCGTATTTATTTTCAACAGTAGCTTTCACTTCCTGTTCTTTGCTCATCTCTTTCTCTAACCCTTTCTCATTCCCACTCCCTGCCACCAGCAATATCAATACTAAGGAATTCGTACAGCTTATCTGAGTCCTCATCACTTTTCATCAGATCAAAAACTGGTTAAGAGAAGGGATTCTCTTGAATGGCAATAGATGTGAGAGAATGCATTTCTAGGCACTATGCTTAGTCTTGATTTTTCCTTTTAGGAGGTTAGAACCAAAGATATTCTTGCATTCCCAAATGACATCTTTTAGGGCCAGGTTTGAAACACATTGAGAACCATTATGACCAATAATTGTTTCTTATTTCTAGATTACAAATAATTTATAAACTTCACCCATAAAGCTGTTTTTTTTCAAACTTTAAGAAGGGGCCCTGTGTGTCTCTCGTTTTTAGTAAAAAGCATCTGTTTTGTTTTTTTTATTTGGAACATAATTTGGAGAAAGAAATTTCAGAAGTATATCTGTTCGTGAGACTCCATTAAGCCCATAAGCCATAAAAAACTAGTCTAGTTTTTTTCTTCCTTTCACTTGGACTCAAATTACTAAAATACTTTCTCTTGGACTTTTCCTTCACTGTACTGTTTTTTGATTTGAGTATATTTATCTAAGTTTTAAAATTCTATGGAGAAAATTTAAGCAAATTCTTAGGGGAAAAGGTCAAACAATATTGACAACATTCACTTTTAATAATCAAAATATCCTTTTATAATTTTATGTGTAGTATCTATCTATCTAACCTCTGTACATTGCAGTGTTGGTGCAATAGACTTATGTGCAGTATGATTTTGGAAGTTTTGTGTTTTGTTTTGTTGTGGGCTTTTTTTAAAATTAAATTCCTGAAATCTCTGAACTGCATTTAATAAATACGAGTTAAGTAATGTTAGAAGACTTTAAATTTAAATTATATTAATATGCATTATAAATTACAAGTTGCTACTATCTGCCTGTATCATCTTTTGAAACCCAGTATGTTCCTGATCCATGCTCCATGCTATAAAAATTATTTTCACAGATGTCTATTCAGTGGCCTAGTGGTATTCTCAGTTGGTCGATCACACAGCATTTAGATGAGCCATCTTTTGTACCTTCTTTGTGGAACTGAATCCTTGATATGTAGCTTGCAGACCAAATAAACAAGACTACGGGTCTGTTACTGTTGTGAAAGGTCTTTTGCTGCTAAAAAAGAAAACTGTTTTCCGGGTTCTACCAATCCAGCACATTTTATGAGCAGTAAATTAATTTTCAATTAAGTTACAGATTTTTACTAGATCCAGTGTTTTACATCAAATCTCTGGGACTAGCAATATTCATCTTGCACTAAATAGTTTTTAAATTAAACTATGTAAAATTACATAGAAATAAAAAGTGGAATAAAAATAGAATATTAAAAACACAAAACCACATCTCCTGAGTACAACAGTAATTCTTTGTAAAGTCATCAGTAAACCACTTGAGAAAATAAATCTAAATAATAATCTCTTCTCATATACGATCCCTATATTCTAGTATTATTAATATTGCATGGGGATTAGTGATGGAAGCAAGAAAATACGTTTCTCTAAAAAATAGCAGAAGTTTGACAAGATCATTCTCTACCTGCAAATATATAGTTTGTATCAGTGTAGGCCCTTTTCAGTCCAAATAAGAGCATATGAAATTGCTTATGTGAATACTAAATTTAAAAGAATATGGTTAGTAAAATACATGTATTAATTTCTTAAGGAAACTAGATGCCCATTATATGTATATATATAGTACCTCCATGTAGTGTAGATTGAGACAAACACCCATAAATCTGGGCTTCAGAAAGGGCAGTACCTGAGGTTTTATGTATAAAGTTGGTACTGTTGTTTCAATGAGAAAACTCTGGAATGGAAAGAAAGAAAGAATTTTGTGGGACTGGGAAATATGCAGAAGAATTTAAGTACAGTTCTTGGAACCAAGCCCATAAATTCAAGTCTGTGAATGTTCAGTGATTATTGTCTGGATTGAATCTATCATGTAAGCACTGATGAAGCAGGAGCACTTCCAGTAGTCATGGTAAAAAAGGACTGTTTGGCTAATGTACTAACATACTCAGTTGTCCCTCTGTTGTGCCAGAAAGCTTGTGAAATCTCCATTCTTAGACTTACTCAAGTCTCAACTGGGCAAGCCGAAAGCAACTTGTTCTACCTTGGCCAGGTTGTACCAGATCATCTTCTGACATCCAGTTTATCTTCTCAGAACTTATTTTGTGTATCAAAATAATATCTAATAACTTCACTGCTGAGGAGACCTAGGGAAAATAAGACTTGAGCGAGAAAGTTGGAACAGGAGTAAGAGGTGACTCTTGAAGAAAGAGAAAACCTCATAGTGGATAATTCTGCATTATGTGCTCATAGGATAAATTTCCTCTTAAACCCATTCATCAGGGCAATATTGTCATTAGCGTGTAAGTGATTTTTAGACTATGTTGCATTGTAAACAGGATGTTTGCATTTGGCTGCCATACTCTAACTGACATTTAGACTCTTAAGAATTAGATTAGTAAGATCACTTCAGAAGTGCTTAATGATGAATACACAGGCTTCAAAAGATTAAAAACATTTAAAGAACTAAGCTAATTTAAAAAATTCTTCACATTTGTCATTGTAGAATATTCTTGCTTGTTTCTTTGGCCAGCAACCAAACATAATAACTAAAATGCCCAGTCTTCCTAAACCTAGCTAAAAATAAACAGAAACCCTTTTGAGAGATGTCTCAAAGTTCTGTTTTTTAAAGGTGCAAACTGTGGAAAGGAATCACAGAAGAAAAGACTGAAAAGGAGAGACATTAAAGGAAATCTTAGGCTTTAATTTTGTGAAAGTTTTTTTTTTTTTGTTTTGTTTTGTTTTAATATTTTCAGTTTGGTAATTATAATCCCTCACAATAACTTTGAAGAGCTTAAAGGATAAGCACTGGGGATGTACTTCCTAAGTTTTTTCTCTCTAAAATCTTTAATTGCTTTGGTAGCATAAACTTTTAGTTTTGCCTTTAACATAAAATTTCTGTTTTAAAATATGCAAAATGGGATATGTGACAAGTTTACCATCAGAAACTGAAGCTAACACAGATCACAGCAAACATAATCTCTTTCTCAAGCAGGGAAGAAGAGTGGGAAGAAGAGACCTTCATGCTTCTGAGATTCTGTCTTTTAGAACAGTTCAGCCAAGTCAAAACATGTCTCACGCAATGCTGTCAAAATCAATAAGACTTACTATACAGTGACTTGCTGAAGTTACTTTGGATAAATTATTCACCAAGAACTTCAGAGTTTTTATTGCATTTAAGGCAATGATTTAGCAAATCTCAAAGTCATGGCAATTCAGACTATTGATCCAAAGCATGGAGATTCAACTAATTCTACCCAAATGTCGCAGGTCAATGAAGTTTTCAAAACTAGTGTAAAAAGTTAGGAGGATTAATTAATGTGATCTATAGTATTGCCTCCTTAGGGTCAAATTTGAATCTCTGTAGAAAGGCTTTTTACAGCACTGGCAGCACTTTTTCCTCCTGCCAAAAATGGATAGTGTGTAAAGCCCAAAGAGGAAAAATATGTATATTAGGAGAATTAAGCAAATTTCCTGGAAATTCTATACCTTCTCATCTGTTCAGAAATTTATTATACTATCATATTGCCCTCCAGATATAATTTCATTTGGAATAACTCTGCTATAATGTCAACCTTTTTACTTCTTTAACTCTTTTCTACTTAGAGACTATATCCTTCTGTGAGCTTCAAATGCCAAGCATGTACACCTGCATTTAGAAAAATCTACATAGACTGGATATATTTAATGGAAGAAAACATGTCATTTTGCTTTACCATTTCAAATGCAGAAATGTAACCTAGCTTTGGCACTGTTAGGGATAGGAAAATGTAGCATATTGCATCTAGAAAGTGTTGCAAATTAACCAAAAGTACTTTACTAGGTTCTCTTACATGTCGGAGCAAATAGCTTCATTCAGCTTTGTTAGCATTTTCAGAAATCCTGTATCTCTTAAAAATATATCCTTAGCTGTTAAAGGCATCATCGTTTACTATACTGAAAATACCTTTTTTTTTAAGAGTCTTTAATAAATGCTAATTTGAAATCCAGCCTGAAAGACGACAAATTGTACAGCTGCTTTTATTTTCTTAAATTAAGAATTGATCAGCTTTTCTGTCATTGTCCACTGTTGTCTGACACCCTGAAATGTGTGAAAAAATAAATGAATTAAAATAAATTATAGATAACATTTTATTTTTACGTAAAAAAAAAGGAGAGAAGGAAAAAGGAGGACAATAAACATGTTTTATGTTTTTTCTATATGCTGCTGGTAGCCAGAAACCCTAAGGATCTTGTGATGTGTGTTTGTATTTGTCTCTAAACCTATATTTAACATTGCGCTGAGGTCTGTTAAACATTGATAAGCTGTGTCTGCGCTGTAGGTCCTCTGAGACCATTGTGCCTAAATGCTGTAAGGGCTTGGATTAGGTTTATGCATTGTTAAGGTGCTTTAGATACACTTAGCACTTGGTCTGTTCTTTCAAAGGGAGAAAGTCAGCCTGGCTCTTAATATTGGCATCCTTGTCGTTATTAGCTGGCTAGAGTCTTAAAAATTTAAATAATTCACTGTGATTTTCTAATTCTCATTCTTCACTCTGTCAAAGGAATTTTGCCAGCCTTTAAATAAAGGAAATTTGCTAAAGTTCACAGAATTTCTTATTCCTCATTTTTACCAGCTTTTGTAAAGAAAGCTTTACTTTTTCTTTCTTTTTTTTTTTTCTTTTTTTTTTCTTTTTTTCCAGCTAATACAATACCTCAGTTCTGATTAATTGCTTCTCTTTTTCCTTTGTTATTTATCAGAGCAAGAACTTTCTTTTTTTAGCTAAATATTTCCCCATTGACATACCTTTCTGACTTCTTGTATACGGAACAGAACTTAGCATAAAGCCCTTTAGAGATAAATTATTGTTTTCTAAAAATGCTTTGAAGGACAGAAAAACCCAGAAACATTAACACACTGAATTTTTAGTACCAGTTTTTTGAGGTCTTGTGTTTTGATTGAGATGGGCCCATACAACCTTCATATACGGAGATGGTATCTACTTATCTAAGTGTTGATACAATCATCTAAGGATAGAGGCACATATACCATTTTCTGAATACAAAAGGTAATATGCCAACAGGTTTCCCAGAGAAGCTGTGAATGCCTTCTCCCTGGAAGTGTTCACGGGCAGGTTGGATGGGGTTCTGAGCAACCTATTCTAGTGGGAGGTGTACCTGCCCATGCAGGGGTGTTGGAACTAGATGATGTTTAAGGTCCCTTATAACACAAACCATCCTTTGTTTCTATTATTTTCTTAATGAGGTTAAAAAATCAGAAGCATAATAAACATTGAACAGTTAGCTTTCATTTTATACCTTGAAATATATTCTACTTACCTAATTTGAAATTATGTTCCATACTATTTTGCTTAAAGGGTATAAAGAAGTGAAGAACTTGTATAAACTACCTAGAGAAAAAACTATCCTATTCAATGGAAATAATATATTTGAAGTTTCATGATTTTAGGAATGGTAATCTGCCTCTCAAAGTTTGGAATAAGATAATGGCAGTTTTCAATAGCAACTGTGAATTTTTGCTTTGTCTTGGAAGTCTGAATTATGGGGGAAGTATAAAATATTGCATTAAGAACTGATTTTACTTTTAACAATAAAAAAAATAAAGTAAAATAACTTCAGAGCTCTTCATTTTGTTTACAGAATTTTACAAAGTAATTTTATTATTTTACTAATTATTCAAGAAACCCTGAAAGTTGATTTGCTATTGTTTTCCAACATGTGACATAGATATACTGTCCTTTTGTTCCATCAGGAGAATATATACAATTAAAAATTTTTTTTTTTTTTTTTTTTTTTTTGTCTGAGTTATCTCAATAAAGTGATGGTCTTATTTTTAGATTAATTCATATTTTTTTTTAATTTCTGTTTTCTGGTGATTCTCTAGGTTCCCAAACAGAATAATTTTAGTGACTCCTGTCAGTCTCTGGAGGACTGGTGCTTCTGTGACTACTAAATAGGCCAGACTACTGGAACAGAACAGTTTATCATCTGGCCATTGCAAAAAGATATGGACTGAACACAGAGAAAGAAGGGAGATAAACTTCAGGCTGTTACTAAAGCAAGCTTGTAATAGTGTTATTTTTACTCTCTTTTTCTTTCTGTCCCTTTCTACTACTGCTAGTTTGCTATTGTTTTCCAACATGTGACATAGATATACTGTCCTTTTGTTCCATCAGGAGAATATATACAATTTAAAAGCTACCCTGATTTATTTATTTTTTTTAAAATTATAATTCCTCAAGTAAACAATCTTTTGCCAATTGTGTTTACTGTTGCAATCATTGACTGACTTGACCTCTGCTACACTGTAGGTATTTTTATGTTGCTCCTCCAGAAACAGGAACTTCTGAATGTGCAGGGTTTTTTCCCAACTCCAATGCACAGACAGAATCATACAATATATTTCTATTTCTTCAGCTTAAGAGTATTTTGGTATCCATCTCCAACACTGGCAGCTGTTGTTTATCTTTGTCCTCCAGTATCTGTGTTTTAAAGCTATACTTCTAAATACTCCAGAAGGTTGTCCAATATGTCTTTGCTTACTCTTCACTTAGATATGCTGGTGTGTAGATGACTCTTGGATCTCTAAAAGCAGCTTAATCCAGGGAGAGTGTTCTCCGTATCTCAGGATCACAGTTGTTCAAGGCAATCTCCCTAACAAGATAAATATCTTTGTTGACATCTTAAGTGGCTTACTACCAAGTGGGATGTTAGCCTGATTATCTTCTACTGTTTAACAGAATGACATAATCTCTCTTCAGAGCATAAGTGTTCCTAAAAAAATATATATTCTGTTTCTATCCTTAGCTCTTATTTTCTAATATTTCTAATTTTCTGGTTTTGGGATAGTCCTGTCCTCTTAGGGTCAGAGAAGTAAGTAACTTTTGCCACAGGACACTCAACTTTATAATCAACTTTATATTTTCTGCTCAATGTTCTAAACAACAGAATATAATATAGTTATTTTTTTGAGCTTTAGATTTTCTTAGAATTACATAGGGGAATCTTTTTGGTATGTGACATTTCAATTATAACAGCTCATTTTATAACATCTAAATTTATCTACCTTGAATTTGCTTGTAAATATACAGGAGGATATGGCAAGCTAAAAATACAAGTTAAACCAACCAACCAAACAAAAAAAATATTAAGGAGAATTTCAGAAGCAGCACACCAACTTTCTTCGGGGTGATAAACTTGCCTTCTGTTTCTATTAGCTTGACATTACCATTAAAATAAATTCCCACTCATGAAGACAGGAGGTAAAAAAACCTTGAGATCACAACAAGTGGCCAGGCAAACACCATAAAACTATTCTATGCTCACTTCAGTCGTAACACCAGGAAACTGATGGGAGGGGCCAGGAATCTGCCCCTTTTCCTTAGACAGTGCTGCATTTATCTGCGCTGGAAATACAGAAAGGTCATTCTAATTCTCATGACAACCTTAAAAGAAACTGAAAATAAATCTCTATTTTTTTTTTTACTATGAGTGCAGGAAATTATTAAACCTATATATTCATTAGAGTATACACACAAGAAGCATAAGAAGAATACGTGCAACTTTGCAAATTGGTAGAGCATCACTGAAGCTTACTCTCTACCTTTCCATATTTACCCTCTCAATTCTGTAGAAGGACTTCCAGAAAATTCAGAGGCCCATGCTTCCATTCCAAAAGTATGTGTAAAAGTCGAGTAAGTATATTTTAGAAAGTTAACAAAGCACAAATTATACCAGAGAACCTTTGAATTATAAAGTACGTCTCTGGACAACTTCCTGTTCAATGACTGAAAAAAAATATTGTTTTGCATAAAGGTGGCATACTCAGCAAAATAGCAACCATATTTTCCAAAATGATTGGATTTAAATTATTTTGGTGGTGATTAATGAAATTTAATATATTGTCTACATTTGAAGAAAGAAAAATTAGTATCTGAGGTTTTGGTTTATTTTGTATTAAGCTGCTTTTATTACCATGCATTGCAAACAGGCATTCTTATATTGCTGACATCTGAAGTTGAGTTATGAGAAAACAGAGATATAGCTGCATATTAGAATGTAGCTGGTTTTATCAACTTGTGTGGATGGACGAACTTTTCAGATATAATTGGAAAAGTGTTGACTTTTGGCAAACGAGTAGGAATATAGCAGATCTTAAAAGAAAGGTAGAGAAGTTGTGGGGTTTTTTCTTCCTAGTAGCTAGCAGAAAACTTCACAGGAGATTAAAAAGTGTTAATACTTGTTTTCTGTATATGTTAATGTATATGCAATAAGAAGAGTGATAAATATGTAATTTATTTTTTAAACAACCAAATATCACTTGAAATTACTGTAATGTGAAGTAGGTGTACTTTCCCTAGTTGCTTGTTTACATTTACGCATAAAAGAAAAAACATGTTTATATTAAACCAAATATTTTTGTGCCTGATTTCTGCCACAGAAATGCAAGTAAGAAAGAGCATGAGTTCTCTGTGCTATTGTCTTTTAGTCATCTGGGTTTATAATATCTAATTTCTCAATATACAACTCAGACACATACTGGTAATTTTATGTAATGTGAATGGCAAAGTGGTTTTGTTTCAGATTTAGAATGCTTTAAATTCATGGAGTTCTACCTGAATCTGAATGACTGAATCTGCATTTGCATAATTTATAGAAAAGTTTTAGAAATTAGTTATGTTGAAGTGTTCCCCTTTATGTATAATAATACATCTTACATTTTGGGAAACAGTTCTAGCTACTAAGATGAATGTTCTTTTCTTTTTGTTATTAATGTTGAATACTTCTTATATAGGATGTGATGTTGCTGAATGAGATAGATGATTTATCAGATAGTTAGAGAGGTACCATCCCACAAAGGTGGTAGAATCAGTTCTGATTGATTTCTATATCTACCAAGCAATGCCTTTTGTTGCATGCGAAATATCTGAGGTACCAGAGTGCTATTAGTTCTTGAAAGCAAATAATAATACAATTTCCATTCGTATTCAAAAGCAGATCATTCCCTCAGATACACACACCCATAACTACATTTGACACAGTAGCAGCTGTGCATGTGTAACTAAGGGTAAAGCTTGGCTTTTACTCAAAATCATTTTTTAGTGCAAAAATTGCCAGTTATGATTATTCAGTTTATGCTGTAGATGAGCCATTCAGTTATCTTTCTCTCTTCAGCAGTATATATTCAATTGTAAACCTTCAGTAATTATTTGTTATGCATTAATCAATTGCATTGCCAATCCAATTAATATGTATTTATATTAATCTGCAAAACTCAGTCATATGTTCTAGGCAAGTCTTGCTATTCTGAATGTATATGAAACAATAATAAAAAAAAAAGAAGCTTGTAGCCCAATAGATGCAGTATTGACCTTGCTAGTTAACAGGTTTCAAGCTTTAGAATAACTCTGGAAAGCCTCAGGACTTTTCCGGCTTTGTTAGGATTTCTCTTGGCCTGCCCATAGCTATATTTCAAATTGTTTAGCTATAAAAGCAATATTCTAATGACCAGATGTCTCTTTTCTAATTTGTTTTACTTTAGCTGAGCTTTGTGTAACCATATAGTATAACCATAATTTATATAGATAGTTCTACCAAGTAATTATTCTGCTTAGAATGAACTATTTATGATCCTAGCACAATGATGTAGTGTAATAGAATAAAAGAATTGTAGTGAACCAGAGCCCTTAAAGGTGGAGAAACAGCATGCAATGTAGAGAGAGTGCAAGGGTAGTATGATAACAGAGCTGGCACACAGTGATGCAACAAGTCCCAGGGCTATAAACAACTCATCAGTGGTCAATTACCTATTAATAAAGAAATGCAAACTTCAGAGCTGCTTAAAACTGTTTTTTAGAAGTGAGGAGAACAAAGAACAAGTATACAACATATAAAAGTTGTCTGGCATGTAAGTAAATTCATATATAGCATGGGCCTTCCAGACAAAAACAGTGACACCCAAAGCCAAAAAACAAACAAGGTGCAAATAACTATGTTAGAAACATGTACGATTGTCCTTGAAATGAGGGGCAAGAAGCTATCAACATCAACATGACATTCCTCAGGAAAAGACATGAGATTCTAATGACATCTGCAGCTTCATCGTATTTCAGCCATTATGAATTAAGAAGCTTTACTAACCATCATTAGAATCTCTTCTGACAAATAAAAATATTAATGCCAATTAGGACAACTCTCTTCCATATTTTTATATATGACTATCACAGGTTCTGATCTAAAACCTTGCTGTAATTGCTAATAAATATATGACCAAGTCCAAGCCAGTGAAGATGAATAAGTAGAAATGAAAATGAAACTCATATAAAGCACTAAATATTATAGCCTATTTCCTATTTATATTTCTGTCCATCCTCCCTTAGTGTTTTAAGATGTTTTGTAATGAGAGAAAAAAAAACAACACTGAATGTCAAGAACTGAACAAGGACTGAAATTCATTTTTAGGATGCAGAAAGTGACATGAAATTGAATAGAACTTTTACCATCAACATTATTCATAAGGACCATTTGTTGATTAAAGTATATGTTGTACTCTCAGCATGTCACATCACATCAATCACATATGAATTTAAATTAAAAGCATATTCCAAAAAATAATAATTGCCAAGTTGCCCCATGTACCATCTGAGTGCTAAATTTAAAATTTTGCAGTACTTCAGCAGCTGCATGAAGCTATGAATAATTCATTAACTATATCAAATAGTAGATTAGAATTAACCAAGTAGTTGCATATTTTAGCTAATATTTAGAATGGAAGAAATGTCACTAGCCAAATCACCAGATACTTCCTAAACAAAAGCATTTTTTTAATCCAGCTTTTTGGAAAATCTGCTTAATCTTTAATAGATACTTGTGGCAAACAGAGAGAAATTGCACTAAAATTCTGATTTGTAAGAGCAAAAAAAGATTATAAAAAAAAACAAACAAGAAGGGAAAAGGACTTCTGCTAGGAAATATAAAAGTGGCTTGTAGCATTGCTTCAGAAACTCTTGTTCTTGGATTTCCTAGCAGGCAACAGCTGATTTTATAAACTTGCTTTTGTTCATGTCCTATTTTCAGATGGAAGGAATAATTCTCTATTTTCTATATGCATCAGGAATGCTTTGTCTTTCTTCTAAGTAGCTAGCATCCAGTTCCATATTCCCCATTTTAAAATTGCCAGAGATAGATTGGTACTGAGCTTACATGCTTTTTGTGGTTGGTAGGCAACAACAAATATATGATAGAAGGAAAGTGAAAATTTTCTTTGCAGACGTTCTTGTTCTCAAACAAACTGCCAACAAAGAAGCAGCTCATTTTATATCTACAGGCCCAGAGGTAATGTAGTATTAAAGCCAGGGAAAGGGTGTCTTGTCTCACCTGAGGTGTGACTGAAATAAGGGTTTTATGCACTGATCTTGGAGCCTAACTAAACACAGTATGGATAGTTGGACCAAAGCATATTTTCTAGCAAGATATTTGGTTTCAAACTAGGAGAGACTAGGAGCCTAGATAGAGGAGTGACTTAAGTTGACTTCGGGTGTTTTGATCATGATCTTAATTATATTTGTTCAACAGTCGTGTCTAGCAAAAATCATGCTGGCTGGAGAAGGGATGTCCCAGATAAAGATTTCCCAGGAAGCTGTTGGTTTAGAAAGTAGCCAGTGTATGTGTCTTCATCCTCATTGGAGGGACAACAGGACTCTTGAATCCTTTATTGCAAGTTGTGTTGACCTCAAGGCTCTGGGTATTTCTCCTAAAATTGAGAGTGTTAAGATTTAGATTATCAAGTTTACAAACATATGTTATTGTAACTGGATTTTCTTTTTTTTTTTTCTCTCTTTTTAAAAATTATTATTTTTTTAGTTTTCAGAAAGGTATTCCCTTTAGTCTGTGAGAACAAGTACCATGACACATTATGCAAATTTGTAACTGAGACTGCCGCATAACTCCTGAAGGGGAAATAGAAATTAATAAGAACATAACCTACGAGGAAAGGAGAAGCCTCAGCACTGAGCACAGATACACACGAAGTCTCATTCCTAGAGGGGGGCCCTTTGTCTGCTTTCTTTTATAGTCACACTCTCAAATGTAAAGTACGATGGGAGGGTGTTTTTAACACTATCTATAACTTGGGTGGGACTGAAGGAGTTTTGTGTTGTTTTTTGCTTGTTTGTTTGCTTGTTTGTGTTCTTTTTTTTTTTTTTTTTTTTTTTTTTTTTTACAAACAAATTTTATTTTTTTTTTTTTTTTTTTTTTTTTCATCAACACAAATGTGTATTTATTCTTTGGACAATGTAACTAGAAAATAGTTATTCTTTTTTCATGTTTTATAGAAACCATACTCCAGGCCTTCACTTCTATATTTTTCTGCTAGCAGGAACTATTAGAGGGGCACTCATCCCTCCTGCTATGAAGAGGTCCTCTCATGCCAAGTAGAATTTAGGAAATTTTATCATTTAGGGTATGACAAGAATACATTTCCTTGATTCAAAATTACTTTCCAGAATAATAATAATGAAACATTTAGCTGTGAGGAGTGTTTTTTGGGGGGACAGGAGGAAGGAGGAAGCCGAAGGAAAGTCCATGTGCGTTATCTAGAATTATTACTTTTCAAAAGGTTTTTTAAAGTTCCCATTTGTGTGAATGAAAACTGTTTCTCTATTTGCTTACCCAACACAGGCAGTGGAGAAGCTAATGTACTACTTTGATGAGTGCTTTGGGATGCTTTATGTCTGTAAGACTGTAGAAAACCAAATTCTATTTTGTATTCTTCATAAAGGGATTATGACTCTAAAGTTTTAGACTTGTCTAAGTGGCTCTCAATATCAAAATGAGTTTCTGAGGTGCTCACTCTTTTTGTATTCATTGTCTTTCTGTAGTCCCATAATTCCTAAAGAAGCCTCAAAGAGAGGAAAAGAGAGAAGGGGAGTAGGGACAGGGAGGGAGCAGAAGAGGGAGGGAGAGACGGAGAATGCTACCAGTGCACAGTAATAAAATGAAATGGTATTACTTCCATTTGAAGTAATGTATCAGCCTTTTGGTATAAAATAATTAAGCCATGCCCTAATAAAGGCAGCTGTTTGGAAAAATTAAGGTACTCTAGTACTGCTTTTATTTGCCTTGCAACTGCTTATACATAATATACCAGGGTTTTGCAACTGTCAGTCTTTTAAAGATGCCTAAATGAGAAAGCTCCTACTCCAGGCAGAACACTCAGAAGAAATAGGTAAAGGTGAAGAGGCAAAATGAAGTAACAGTGCTGTGGGTATTTTAATTAAAAGCAGTGGATGGAAGGTGACAGTTGGTATAGTAACAGTCTGATTAAATGGCAGAACAACGGGTCTAGTGCAAAAGTTAATTCATTGAAGTTAACAGGAACAACCTTCTACATAGTTGTAAATACCCTACTTTGTTGACTCTATTTTACTTCAGCTTTTCCCCACCCATTCAACACAGGTTTTTAAAATGCATTACTGTTTCTGACTTCATTTTTTGGCATGATTTGTTTTTACAGTGTTACCAGGCACATCTGTAGAGGAAAGTATTTGTTCCAACACCTAATTTACAGTAATTTTACAGTAATTAAAAAAAATCTCCCAATGTGATGTATTTCTCACAATCTCAAATAATTAGGAAAATTTGTCAAATAGCACATCCCTGATTCCACCAGGGTTTATGGCAATTAAGAAAATTCTGCTGTAGTAGGTGATTTAATAGTGAAACAAGAGATAATATTACTATGTAAAATTATGTTGTAATTATAATAATGTTGAGCACTTACAAGATGCCTTTCACGTCAGGATCTCAAAACGATATTCAGAAGAATTTGGTTTATATTCAGCCGATGGTACATCTGCTGCTATTCCTTTTTTACAGATAGGGAAAATAAATTAGAGAAAGCTAAGACATGCAGAAGCTTATGAAGTAAGCCACTGAAAGAGGCTGGTGAGTGCATTAGAACCAAACGTTTGACTTTGATTTTTATTCACTGATTTCTGATGTATTCAAAGAGCTAGATTACAACTTGGTCTGTATGTCTCAGACATGTGTCCTCAGAGATCTCTAGGATATACAAATAGTCCATGTTTGGCTTTAACCCACCTTACATTTGCTTCAAACAGCTGAATCCAAACTTGCACATCATAATTTAAAGCTTTGAAAAATGGAAAAATCAAGACCTACAGGCTTGTTTGAGGGTCAGCACCTCTTATAACGGCTCTATCCATAATCCATAGATACCAGATACAAGGACTTTAAGTTATTAAATCATTGGCAGTGCTGAGTGAAAACCATCATGCTTGATAGATGAAAAGTGAATAGGAACAAATGACCCAATTTTGTGTTAGAATTTGAAGATGATTATTTATATTTTCAAGTTTTTTAAAAACAGCAACGGTCACTCTGAAAAATATACTTAAGGCATTTTGGTTAAGTATTTTTTTTTTCCAATTCATAAAATCATAGAATCATAGAATGGTTTGGGTTGGAAAGGAACTTAAAGATCATATGGTTCCAACCCCCCATTACCACTGGCAGGGACACCTCCCACTAGACCAGGTTACTAAAAGCCCCATCCAACCTGGCCTTGAACATTGCCAAGGAAGGGGCATCCACAACTTCCCTGGGCAACCTGTTCCAGTGTCTCACCACCCTCACACTAAAGAATTTCCTCTTAATGTCTAATCTGAATCTCCCCTCTTCCAGTTTTAAGCCATTAACACTTGTTCTCTCACTCCATGCCCTTGCCAAAGGTCCCTCCCCAGCTTTCCTGTAGGCCCCCTTCAGGTACTGGAAGGCTGCTTTAAGGTCTCCCTGGATCCTCCTCTTCTACAAGCTGAACAACCCCAAATGTCTCAGCCAGTCTTCATAAGCGAGGTGCTCCAGCCCTCTGATTGTCTTCCTGGCCTTCCTCTGGACTCTCTCCAGTGGATTTATGTCCTTCTTTTGTTAGGGATTCCAGAACTGGACACAGTACTCCAGGTAGGGTCAGTATTATCAGCATTAACATCTATGTATCCTCAAATCCCTATGATACCTTTCAAATACTATTTCATTGCAAATCTACTCATTCCTTCTTGTAGTAAAATATCAGTTTCCTCTTAATAAAAAGATACTTTAAAAGTTTCTTTCCCATGTTAAATAGTAATTTTGGAAAAATGAAGATTCTGTAAAACAAACAAAACTTTCCCCATCATCTAGAGTCTGTTCGAACAGATGCTAGGAAAAGACTCTTCATTAGACTTTAAAGAAATATAATCAATGTTACAGTAATCCAAAAGTTACACTACAAGGATGACATACTGAACAATTGGGATGGGGGAGGGGGAATAAACAATGAAACCATAGTCCACATAGTCCACACTTCAAATATTTTGTAGTTAATAAATCTTTCACTTTAGAAAGGTATTGAAGAAATAGAGAATTTAGAATAAAATTGTTAGAAATGAAGAACATTATTTTACATTGGACAGAAGAAAGGTAAAATGGATAGATTTATTTATTTATTTACTTATTTATTGCCATTATAGTAACAGAAAAAAAGCAATTGAAAGAAGAAATATTGTTTAAAGATTTTATTTATTTTTTTTTTTCCCACAAAATGAGCAATTCTTGGCCATTGTTTCTTATTAGGTTTTTAGAAAAAGGATTAATCATTGATGTAGAATGCAAAACTCTTTGGTGTTAAAAAGTTATACTATTGATGTGGAAATGTGTAAAACAAGCTGTAAGGCATAAGTTAGACTTTCTCTGGTTATGCAGATTTAAGAGGAACCTTTTCTCACAGCTAGTAAACCTGTCAAAACCACAAAATGACTGGATGAACAATGGGATGTTTTCTGAGATAAGAAAAAACAATTTCTCTTGACATTATATTAATTTTCCATTGAAAATATTAGAGAATAGCATTTATAAACAACAAATTTTAATTGATAAAGGAAACATCAATATTGTGTGTTAGAATACTTAAAGATTTTCAGGTTTATATTGAAAAAATCAGTCCTCCCACTAATGTAGGAGTAATAAAACATTATCTTTTGACTTAATGGAACTGTGAAATAACATTGTTTATAAATGAAACACATTCAACAGTGAAATATTCTTTAATATCCCTTGCAGATAACATTGTAGGTGAAAATCCAAGTTAATCTTCAGCAATGACAAACAAATGGCACTGGTCAAGTGAAGAAATTGCCTCATAGGACAGCAAATTTTGATTAAGCATTTGTTTTCCCCACAGGTCAGGGAAAGTGTTTTGACATGTTTTCCAGTATTATCCACTATTGGTTGCAGGACAGAAGCAGATGAGGAAGGAAAGATAAGAAAAATATTGGTTACTTGAAGATTTTTTTACTTAGACTAAGGTTTATTAAGGTTTAACTTCTCTACAAGAAAGATCTCAAAACTGTAACATGTCAGAATTCTGCCAAACTGCCTGCTTGGAAGTGGGAAGAGAAACAATATGTTGTATTGACCACTGACAAGTATTGCATTCTTTGTCCTACATATCTTTAGGATCTGAGAAAAAAAAATATTAAAAAATAAAAAGTCCTGGCTTCAATATTCTTTTTTACCATGTGGGGTAAAAGTAAAGCATTTAGCTCATGTTTTCAGTCATGCAAAGATTCAGGATGTAGTTATTGGCCACTCTGAACTAGCCCTTTGTCCATAGAGTAGGTATTCTTGCAAAGTACTTACAGATAATACGGTCCAGAAAAGTACTACTCAGACTTGTTGTACTGTTATATTTTCAAACCTGAGTCCCTGAGTTCAAGTCCCTTGTTTCTTTCCAGCTGAACTAGAAAAACATGCCAATTTTGTGATGTGAAGAAACAATGAAGAGGAAAACCTGTCTAACATAATTTTACTTGACACTTAAATTATAGTCATGTTTGGACCTAGGAAATAAACAATGCAGCAGAAATTGAATGGGTGATTTTTCCCTTTAGTGCCCATGCATTCTCTATAGTCATTTTCTCCATACCAAAAATAGAAAGATTTTGTTCTTTACCCACTGAACTAATCAAAACTAAAAGTTTATTTAAAATACTTTTATCTAGACCTACTATAAGCTTGCTATAACCTGCTCCCATTTCTTTTAGTATGTTAGATAGAGTGCTCACACAATTTTTTTGCTTGCTATAATAGGTTCCAACTTAAAGCAAATGGATACATTTTAATGAAACACCTTAAATCAATTAAAAATGCATTAAATCCAATGAAAAAGTGGATTTAGGTTTTATGCAACTTTGTGTACTTTTGAAAAAAAAAATAAAATTTTGCATGATTTTCCAAAATTATAATAATAATTTATCTATCAAAACCTATGTTATCATTTTAATAGATACTTACGTATCTAACCTGGTATAGAATGCAGACATACATGTGAAAAACACACTTTCAAAACTACTGCATGTGTCAAGTAGATAAAATTTCTAGGGATACTAAATTTTTTCTTCTGTTCCAAAAAGCATTCACATTGTCCACCTGACAGTTTACGCTAAGGCTGACACACGGACAGATTAGGGGTGTTAGTTGATGCTATTTTTATGACCGAAGAGTAAGGCATTGCTCCAAGAACCATAAAGGACAGAAAAATCCCATTTAATCTGCCTCTCTGTATCTTTGGATAGCATCATCACTATGGGCTTGTCTAACAAAATCTGACTCATACCTTTTTAATACTGCCCCAAACTCTCCCTGTTTTGTCAGTTTTCCCCACCTGAAAAGTGCTGACAAAATGCCATCATTCTGGCTGACTGGGAAATAAACAAAAAGATGTCACTTCAGCCTTTATTTCCAATATTATCATTAAAGTTTGAGGGATTTTGAAGAATATGAAATTTTGAGATAATTAAAACTAAACCTGCAGCTTTAATTAATCACAGCCTTAATCCATCATAAAGCCTATGCAAACATCAAGCTTTTCAGCATGTGGAAGTGAAGTCACATCAGTGGTTTTTTATACAAGAAATTTGTCTAAGTAAAGCTTAAAGTGAGCTTTTAGAATTTCCCTGTACTTGTACGAAGTTATACAAAGTTGAACTTTGTACAAAATACAGGACAATGAAAACAAACTTTTACAAAATATAGAACAATGTGTATTTTATTCTAATATTTACTTTGAAACTTTCAGGCATTACCAAGTTAGATTCATTTTTTAAAAAAATCTCAATTTCTCTTTTTCAAAGAAGTAGAAACGGGATAACAAACTAGGAAATACTGCTCTTATGATACTTCATTGCCTTGCAGTGCACCCACAAAGGGGCCTTGATTTAGTGTCTCATATTATTCTTCAGGCATATTATAGACTTTTTATCAAGGTAGGGTGATATCACCAGGTTGACCAGAGATTTGATGAAATTCCTATTTACAAGAAAAATGGTTGCACCTTGTCTACTGGGGAAAAAAATGCCTTGACTGATACATCATTGTCAAACTTTTCTGCCATTGTTTATTCTTCTCTGTTTTCTGTGGAAGTTCTTCAGTTACCTCAGTCATAAATCATTGATTGTTCTGCCACTTGAAGACACTGGGACAATAGAGCATGTTCAAAATCTTTTCATGCAATGCTTGTAGGTTATTTACTTAGAAAACACAGAGATGCATGTGGTAGTTACTATTTCTTTGTTGCTGGAAGAATGTGTGCAAAATACATTAGGTACATAGATACCTATTTCAGAGGTTGTCTTATTTTGTTTAGTTTATTAAATTAGAAGCAATGTATACCTTTGGATGCTGGATTTTTCCCAATCTGATCTTTAGTTGTTTTTCATAATATGCAGACAAGTGATAAAAAAGCTGTACGATGTTTTGGCAAGCTGTAAAATTAACCAATTAATCTTGAGAAGGAAGAAGCAGTTTTCAGGAAAATTATTTAAAGGGAGAAAAAGTGACCCACAGGGGCTGGCTAGTTGACACTGCCCCAACAAGCTGGACTAGGTGACCCGTTTAGATCCTTCTCAACCATGTGATCCTATGAAAGCAGAAAAAGGCAGAAGACAAACAGAAGAAGCTTATGTGTAACAGTGAATGATTGATCCTACAGGTCAAAGAATAATGGAATAAATAAAGTTATCTGGGCTTCTCTGTTTGGGTTTTTTGTTTGTTTTTGTGGAACAGGGTAGAACAGATTTTGCAACATGTTTAGCCATCCAGAGGTTGAATAGATGCCTCTATATTATTTTAAAAAATCTTTCTCTTCCTAAATCACTTCAAAACCATGTGCATTCTCATCCTCAGAGCCCTGAAATGTGATCCATCCCAGCATACTTTGACCGTGCCAATAGAGATCACTTTCCTTGCCTGCTTTCTGAGGCCACTCTAGTAATGACAAGTAGAAACTCTTGACACTTATGATAATGTTCTAAGGCTTCTGAGATATCTATGTTGGCAGACTCAAAAAGTGCTTAAAAACATCTCCTTT
>NW_009954442.1:3082742-3111042 GCF_000747805.2 Chaetura pelagica | reverse complement strand
TCTTTCCCAGTATGAAAGTATTCTGTACATGCACTCTTACCAATCAGGACTATATAAATGTGCTGGATCTTTCTGTGTGGTCTGCTTATTCTCTTCATCAACAGTTTGTCTTCTGCCTTTGTCACAAGATAGAAATATGTCTTACGTTTTCTTGTCTTCCACTTTTATACCCCAAATATATCTGCTCTTTTGAAACCCAGAACAATATTAATAGCAGTTGATTAAAATATATTTTTTTTTCTTTCAAAACTTGACCAAGAAGGAGAGACATACGAAAGCATAAGCACTGAAAGGATATGCATGGGCTTCATGACTATATCTAGTTTCTGCAATGTTTACTATGCTGCTATAGGGAAATTGTTTGTATGCATGAAGTAAAGCACGTCATGTGTACTATCAAGCAGGTGATAATGTTAAAAGCCAAACTCCCACTGCAATAATAGCAATCAAGCTGTTCAAATAAAGTTTCTTTAACAAGACTCAGACATAATTTTCCTGGTGTTCTTTGGCTTGCAGACAGCACAAGTAGCAGTGCTTTTTGGACTGAAAACCTCTTCCGTTAGAATTTTTCACCTCATTTTGTCGTTGTTAATTACCCATTACTTTCACTGAAACAGAGTGCTTATGTCACATTCTGGAAGTCCCTTGGTTGTTGGACTGCCAGACTGTGCCTGTTAGGGGATGGTTCAAGTAGGGGTGATCCAGATTTCTGTTTGTCTTTGGGACCACTGGGAGTTACTGCTTTTTGGAAGCACAGAACATCTCCCTGAGCTGCTCAGGGTATAAAAGGAGCATCATTTATCTTTTAGTATTGTGCAGTGTTCCCCGCCAGCATGTCTGACACCTCTGCTAGCCAAGGGAGAGGAGGCACAGCAGAGCAAGACACTTATTTACTTTCCTTTTCCACCCTCCCTTATCTCTGCTTGAAGACAAGGATAATTGCAGAGACTTTGGGATGAAGACAAGCCCTGATGCCACGACATTGAATGGTCCCTTGACATGAAAGGCTCAGGTTTTCTAGCCCCTTTTTCTGTTTTCACAAGTCAGTGATCATAGTATGGGCTTGCTTTTATTGGTGCAGAATTACATTTTCATACTGAAATGTAGGTGCTTTTGGGGGTTTCTTTGGTTTCTGCCAAATGAATAGACTTGTTCACATCAAAGTTTAGCTGCTGGCATTGTAATAACCTGAATAGATTACCATAGAGCAGTTATAATACACAAAACAAACTTTTAAATTACTGAAGCAGCTTGCTGAAATGTTAAAGGTAAGACATCAGAGCTATCTGAGAAAACTTCAAGTGTGTGTTTGTATTTCTATTTGTAGATTTTTTTATTATTTTTTTTCTATTTGTACATTTTTAATGCTATATTTATGGCTCTAAGTGAGTAATGTTTTATATATAGGAGAAATATTTAATTTGCTTATCTGAGTCATGCATTAAACCTAACTTCATTGAATTTTTCTCCTGCCTTCATTTCCTGGGAAATGCAACTGTCTTGTTACAAAAATTCTGTTACTGAAATGACATCTTACAGATATCTGCAACACAATTCACAACACAATTCACACTTTGTTACTTCTTTCATCATGGTTACCAGAAGCACATGAAAAATATTAAGATACAGTAAGCACTTTACATTTACCTCTTTAAAAGAACAAAATAATTTTAACATTTAGCCCCAGAAGAAGTCAAGATAAAGGAAGAGTTTGACATGGTAGATGAGGATTGGGTTAGGGATCAGTTGAGTAATCTGGACATCCATAAATCAATGGGTCCGGATGGAATGCACCCAAGGGTGCTGAGGGAGCTGGCGGAGGTCATTGCTAGGCCACTCTCCATCATCTTCAGTAAGTCATGGGCAACAGGAGAGGTGCCTGAGGACTGGAGAATAGCAAATGTCACACCAGTCTACAAGAAGGGCAAGAAGGAGGACCCGGGTAACTATAGACCGGTCAGCCTCACCTCCATCCCTGGAAAGGTGATGGAACAACTTGTTCTTGGCACTATCTCCAGGCACATCAAGGACATGGGGGTCATCAAGAGCAGTCAGCATGGTTTTATCAAGGGTAAATCATGTTTGACTAACCTCATAGCCTTCTATGAGGAAATTACTAGGTGGATAGATGATGGTAGAGCGGTAGATGTGGTTTATCTTGATTTCAGTAAAGCATTTGACACCGTCTCCCACAGCATCCTTGTAGATAAGCTGATCAGGTATGGGTTTGGTGATCAGGTAGTGAGGTGGATTAGGAACTGGTTGAAAGGAAGGAGTCAGAGAGTTGTAGTCAATGGGGCAGAATCTGGTTGGAGGTGTGTGACTAGTGAAGTCCCACAGGGGTCGGTACTGGGACCGGTGTTGTTCAACATCTTCATCAACGACCTGGATGAGGGTATAGAATGTACCCTCAGCAAGTTTGCTGATGACACTAAGCTGGGAGGAGTGGCTGACACACCAGAAGGCTGTGCTGCCATTCAGAGAGACTTAGATAGGTTGGAGAGTTGGGCGGGGAGAAACATGATGAAATTCAACAAGGGGAAGTGCAGAGTTTTACATTTGGGGAAGAACAACACCATGTCCCAGTACAGGTTGGGGGCTGAACTGCTGGAGAGTAGTGTAGGTGAAAGAGACCTGGGGGTCCTGGTAGACAGGAGGATGACCATGAGCCAGCAATGTGCCCTTGTGGCCAAGAAGGCCAATGGCATCCTGGGGTGCATTAGAAAGGGTGTGGTTAGTAGGTCAAGAGAGGTTCTCCTCCCCCTCTATTCTGCATTGGTGAGGCCACATCTGGAGTATTGTGTCCAGTTCTGGGCCCCTCAGTTCAAAAAGGACAGGGAACTGCTCGAGAGAGTCCAGCGCAGAGCTACGAAGATGATTAAGGGAGTGGAACATCTGCCTTGTGAGGAAAGGCTGAGGGAGCTGGGTCTCTTTAGCTTGGAGAAAAGGAGACTGAGGGGTGACCTCATCAATGTTTACAAATATGTAAGGGGTGAGTGTCAGGGGGACGGAGTTAGGCTTTTCTCAGTGATGACCAGTGATAGGACAAGGGGTAATGGGTGTAAATTGGAGCATAGGAGGTTCAAGGTGAATATCCGAAAAAAAATTTTTACTGTAAGAGTGACAGAGCACTGGAACAGACTGCCCAGGGAGGTTGTGGATTCTCCCTCACTGGAGACATTCAAAACCCACCTGGATGAGTTCCTGTGTGATGTACTCTAGGTGACCATGCTCTGGCAGGGGGGTTGGACTAGATGATCTCTCGAGGTCCCTTCCAGCCACTAAGATTCTATGATTCTATGATTCTATGAACATTGAAAAAAATGGCATGCAAAAATGAATTTCTGCTGAATTATTTATTACTCCCTTGTAAGTTTTAGACCAGACTGTGATTCCGTTTGCGCAGTTGTATAGAGAAAATATTGTAGACACCATTTTTCAAGTAAAGAAGGCACAATACTGTGATATTACTGTGTCCTATCTTTGGACCTTATATTGATTTCCCCATAGAACTACTTTACATGAGAAGCTAAGGAAACTGAAGTGGATAAATCTTGGAGCCAGATTGAGACTAACTGTGTAAGAACTCCTTTTTAAAGAGAATTTCTGAGGGCAGCAGTCATTGGTAGTATAGATATGAGCCATAATAGTCACAGACTGCAGTTCTGCAGTAGGGGATCACCGGAGATTTGTCTGATAGAACCAGTCTGGCTGGGCAACATCTAAGTAATCTGGTTTTGATGACTTATTATTTAAAGGTTCTGTCAGAATTTGAAGCATTTGCTGGGACACCATGGCATTGAACCATGCCAACAGAGGAAAGACATTTCTGAGGACATCTGCTTCCAGCTAGACTGTATTATTTGGTCCATTCATATCAACTGACTCATGTGCGTCATATTTGAGAAAGACTGGACAGTTTGAAGTAATCTAAGACCGTTAAATACAAGCTGCTAATATTATACAGGAGTTTATTGTCAGTAAGTGTCATATAGAGAAAAGATCCTTTGTCAAAATATTAATTGGACAGAAAGATTTGTCTGGCTGACTGAAACTAAGGACTCTTGAACTCTCTTTCTGTAGCTCAGGCACATGTTGCAATAGTTCAAAAGTGCAAGCTGAATAATTTATTCCTGTCACTCATTGTCCTCAATATGAATGCATTGTATTGATTTCTGTATTCTTCAATTTTGTAAACAGATTATCATACATTAGAATATGTCTATATTGCAGGCAATACAATCTTTAGAGTTTTTTCTGTTATTTGACAGTTGTCCCATTATTTTCTTAATTATTTGATGGTTTCCATAATAGCTTATATTTTAAATACCTCTCCATTTTCTAGTCTGTAATTTATGCCCTTGTATACATAGTATTTGGAGACACTATCCAAAAGCATTACATAAAGGATGTATTATTTAATAGACCAAAGGTCAAAATGTTCATGATTCAATATGCCATAGGTCACTACATTTCGAAACGACTGCATTTTTCCTAAATGATGCCTAGTTCTGAAATACATTTCAGAAACTGACAACACTTCAGCTAGTTTAGGAAAACACAAAAACTTCAGAAATGCCTTGAATCATGAGTTATGGGATTTAGTCAGTATATATTTCTTTTCTATGTCCTTGGTGAGAAACTGCATTTTCAGATTCTCTACCACTACTTAACATTATTTTTACATTTAATATAGTCCAGAGGGAATTATTCTGCAACATTTGTGGGCCATATTTTTTATTTAACTTGCAGTTTCTAATGACATTTTGATAGGTCCATAATGAGTCCATCATTTTTTGTTATCCACTATGTTTATTCTTCTTTCAAAGGGATAAATAAAGTTGTCTGGCTGCTCTGATGTGATACATTTTAGAAAAAAAACAGTCATCATGTTGGTGTGAGTTACAGTCTCTTCTCTTCCCTCCCTTTGCCAATACAGAATATAATGTAGTGGGGTTTTTGCTGCTTTGTATTTGTTCGTTTTCAGTAGAGGCTACTAGTCATATAAATTTGATGCTTCAGCCTTGACAAAATATTCTTAGGTCACATTTGGACTAGTGCTTTTAGAAAGACTGTGACTTGTGTTATCATTAAATGACTGGTGCTCTTTTTACTGCCTTTTTTTTTTTTTTTTTTTGCTAAGGAGAATATTTATTGAACTTCTGCACAGACTATGGCAGGACCCAGTAGCACACAGAAAGGAAAAGTTTAAAGTAAGATTTTATATATGCAAAAGAAAATTATGTCTTTTTTGACATGTACCAATAAGGTATTCCATCTTTCAGTCAGTGTAAATGCCACCTTTAATAGCCATTTGATATTAATTTTCACTTGCCTTGGATATTCTGAAGGATTAATGTGAAATATATTTTAAAAATTAGCAAGTAATCTAGGGATATTTCCGTAAAAACTTAAAAAAATAAATAAATTAAAATCTATACTTTGCTGGTTAATCTTTTTTGCAAAATAGTCATTACGGTGCCATTACAGTTAGGTCTGTACACAAATAGCATGTTTTCTGTTTCAGTACATAGTAAGAGATTGGTTGATGCAGCAAGTGCTATTTTCATTAGAAAATAATTGCACAGGTTTTGCACATTATTAATTTTCAATATATCCATGTGATGTATTGACTCAAGATTGCCAAAGTCAGGTGATCCTATACTTCCTCTGCCTCTTGGGACTAATGATGAATTTGCAGGTGTCCACCAAACACACAAAAGCACAATGCTGTGTGTCAAAAAGTTATTTTCATTGTAGCCCATTACCAGTCCATCAGAGGAGTCTAATGGATTTGGAAAGCACTGCTGCTCCAGTGCATATGCAAGAAATTGGTTTAAATAGCTGCTGATTTTTAGCTAGGAGCAATTGGAGCTGGTAAATCCAACACAGTGTGCTGTAGAACTTGCAGTCTCTCTCTCTGTAAGAAGTCTTGTGTGGACACACCTGACCTGCTTCCAGGTTCCGGGCAGTTCAAGGAGAGCTGGCTGAAAAGGTCTGCCTCTCATTTCCAGCTTTCAGCATTAGCTCACACAGAGCTAGGTTGGCTCTTTACATGCTTAGTGCAGGTTACCTTCATTCATTAAGATCTTAAAAGTCACTGATTTACAGTGGAAGAAGACACTTTTTCAGGATTTTTTCTGAGTTTTGCATTTCACAGACCATGTTTTATGGTTTAACTGTGGCAAGAGTAAAAAACACATTGGAGCAACAGCCACAAGAAAATCATACATAATTTCTAAATGTGTCAATGATATTATTTCTTAAAGTTGAAATATTAGATACAAATATTACAGAATTTATTTTATTTAAATACTAATCAATAATTTAGATATTTCCTATGTCTTTACACATTAGTCTTTTCAACAGTTACTAAACGTATTATCAGTGAAAGTTCATGTTCTTACGGATCAAAGGCCTCTTTCACTGTGAGCACAGTAATTGTGAACATATCATGCTTTTGAAAAATTTACTTTTTCAGAATTCTTTGACAATGCATTTGCACTGGTGTTTTAAGAATAACTTAGTAATCGAATACTTATATTAGAAAAACATTAGAATTCTGTTTTGTTATAAGATATCTATATCTTACGCTGATATGACGTGCTTATTTTTTTAAGAAACACTGTAAAGTAATAAACATTGAAACAGAGCTTTCCAATAAGTACTCAGTGCCACTCAGGAGCTTTAATGCTTTTGTTGTTGCAGACATTCAGACTAATTAACCAACTCAGTAATATTCTCCTGCAACATGAACAAACTAAGTAAATTAGTAAATAAAATCTAATTAACATATTAAATATACCATCTTTTCTTTAATATAATAAATAGTATTGACCATTAATTTTAACCTTTGGTACAGGTAAGACTATGTCCAGGGTTTCATAGACTAGTCACAAATTCTTTTGTTATTAAACATTAAGGATGTTTATGTACTTTTGACAATCATTTTATATGAAATTCACATTACCTGTGACATTTCATAGACAGAGATTGTATAAGACTTCATGCCATTTAAGAAAAAAGAACATTTTAAGTATATAAAGCTGTTTCCAGTATTAAAGTTTGGTAGGTGACATCTATACAAATGCATATGTTCATAAAGACAATTATATACATATTTTATTTGTGTATACTCGTATACATGAACATGCACATATGTATTTTTATATATAAATATACATAAGTAACTGTGTATGTGATATACAATAACTTTCTTATTATACCACATTTACTTGTTTGTAAGAGCACTCAAAGATACACTTAGATTTTTCCTGAAATTACTTTGGTGAAAGTTTGATAATTTTCATTATAACAGTTATATCAGTCAGAGTCTGTGAAAGACTGTGAAAGTTTTTTTTCTGTCCATCATACTCAAGTTTGATATTCTTTAATCTTGTCATGTTTAGGTAATGTAGGTTGACAAGACACTTAATGATGAAGATTCCACATATGAAACACTGGAAGAGCAGAAGAGTGCTCTTTTGCACCTAGACTATGTCCACAGATCGCAGTGTCAAAGACTCTGTGTCCTCTTTGACAGTGAGGAGAATCCAGCTCTTAGCATGCTACACAAAGATTGCTGTGGATAAGGCTTCTAGCTGAGTGTCAGAGATGATTAATGAGACAGATAAGAGAACGTCCTCCTTTTGACATTTAGGAGCAGATAGAGAGTGGAGTGAAAGTGAAGGTAAGCAAAGCATTTATATCTGAAAAAGTAATGAGAGTCAGCAAAGTGCTGGTCTCAAATTAGAGGTGTATGTTGGTCCATTTGTCATTGGAATTTGACCCCTTCTATCTGAGAAAGGACTTTTAATGGAAGGTGGTAAAAAAATGTCCCCTATAGGGAAACTAAAAGGATGGAAAGCTTTGATGGAAAGAAATATTGCAAGTGGAAAACAGGATGTGAGCAAAAACCCCATAATTAGGTGTTGCTCAGAATAATACAAATTATTATTTTCTTCAGCTCTGAAATGGTTTTTTTGGAGATAGAAGAAGATTAAGCCAAATATCTTCACCAAAGCTTATTGAAAAAAAAATAAAAAATAAAAAATAAAAGAATAGTAACAGAAATAAGTAGTGCTGAAGATAATGATATGATATACGTGCCATGTTCCGACAGCACAGGGATGTTCATTGCTCACCCTCTCAGCTTCTTGGAAGGCATAGATCAAAATAACATGTTCAATGTAAATGTCAAATGTCATGAAGGAGTTTCCTGTTAATAAAGATACACTGTTCATGTTGTAGAAGAAGAAGAAAACTCCTCATTCACTGAAGTTATTCAAATAAGTACTTTTGTTGTACATAGAAAATTGTTTTTTTAGATGCACAAATTTGTCATAATCAGAACCACAGAGTAATATGCCATCTGGGTAAAATGTATTGCACCTCAAGAGAATCTTGAATTGCAGACTAAATTAGCTGAAATCTTTTGGTTGGGAGTGTGCTGCATTAAAGTTATCTATTTAACAATGAAATTAGTCCTTAGGATCCTGGAATATTTGTCCTACAACAAGGGGGAACCTATATTTTAAAAATTTGGAAGGACTTACTCTCTAAAATATTTTTATTTTGTTAAGTAGGGAAGAGCAGGCATAGTGTTACCTGCATGTGTATGAACTTCAGACTGTGCTGGATACACCAGCCTTATTAATTTTTAATAAATCACTAAATAGAATAGCATTTATTATCCAAATATTATAAATAATAGAATCATATTCCTAAATATTATTTAATATTATGTTAATAAACTGGTATTTTTTTTCATGGTATGTAATCTGTTATTAGAAAAGTATACTTTTCTTTTTAAAAATGCTTATCCTCCTGCATTGAATTTTATATGAAGGTAAGATGATATTAATGGTATGTGTATTAAGGGCTCCAAGAAAATGTTAAAAGGAATATAATTGTTTGGGTTTTTTTTCATTTATGAAATTAATTTATTGGAGAACATGAAACTGAAACACTTATTCACATAAGTTAGTTAAAACCTGCATTTATCTATACTGTATTTCAGTTGAATGCATCAGCTCGGAATGTGTAATTCTGTCAAAACATCTTAAAATGAAGATTCTTCCAGGATTATTATTTATTTTTTTTTGACATGCTACATATAGCCAGTGATAGTGTAATCAAATCATGTTTGTTTAGCAAGCTGGTTTTTTTGAGCATAAGTTCTTTTCCAGTCATCAAACAGCAATAGTATATAAGTTTGCTGTAGCACCTAAGTGGCTCATATGAAATAGAGGCAAAAGGTTAGTACTTTTTAAAATAACATGGTGATCTCCAAACTGGAGATGTCATCTTCAAGATAAACTATGGTTATATTGTTTCCACAGCCCAAATAGTTTTCTTCCCTCCATTTTTTTTTGTTTTTAAATCAAATCTCTATTATCGCCTTACTTATCTACTTGTGTGATCAGTGCTAACGAGTTTATATCAATACTGTTGATAAATAGCTTTCATTTTTATTTGGTGTAGTTATGAAATAGGTCAGTATGAAAAGTATCTTTGTTCTATCCACAGATAACAGAAAATAGTTAAAGAAGAAATAGATACTTTTGCCTGAAACATAAAAGATAAAAATAGACATAATTTATTTTATCCATGTTTGAAAAAGGAAGGTATGTGGGAGTTCAAATATATCTATTCTTAAGCTGCAAGCTTTAGTGGATTTAAAGAAAAAGTCATTTACATGTTTTATCTTACATAGGAAGCTATAATACTCTAGTGAGGTCGTTGAAAATTTTCTCTAGGTCTTTAATCAATACGTGGCAATCAATAGCATTATTTTAATATGAAGAGAGAGAAGACAATGCAGAACAAATACTAGGTCTGTAGTGTTCATTATATTACTTTAGAATTTAGTTCAGAAATTGGATCACTAAACCATAGATTAAAATATTAATATCACAAGTTTTTCCTTGTGTCAGAGGGAGGAGACCCACCTATTTTTAGTCACCTATTTCAAGTGTTTGCTGTATTCACTTTCTTTTTATAGTAAATCATTCCCCAACTGTAAAAAAAGTAGAAATGCCCTCAGTTTCTAAGGCATTTAGCTACTGCAACTGGGTGTGAGATTTTTCTGACATTTTGACACATTCCACAATGAAGCAGAGTAATTACTAAATATACTAATTAGGAGAACAGATGTTGTCAGTATACCTGTGTTAACCTGGATTATTTTCTTGACTGTTGAGAACAACTTATTCCCTTCCTAGTGCCCTCAGCATATTTTTATTTTAATGATAGATAAAGGTGTCATCATATTTAATTACTTGTAGATCATCTGATGTGGAAAATAAGTGGAGAATCAAACCAGTCAGAAGTGACTTTATTTCTTTTAACAAAATAATATTTACTATTATATTTTGTCATATGATACAACACTGACATGATACGCTTTTGCAATATATGTGATTACATCTTGGATAATATAAAAAGAACAATAATAAGTAACATGTATAAACATATTAGTCAACAAAGTTTGAAAATAATGTTTTCAACCTCAAGCTGAAAATAAACTTTGAACCAAAAGTTTCCTATCCACATTCTGTTTTCTGTCTCTGCAGAACACAAGCAGAGCAAATCTTTCCACATTTGTGACCATCACATTTCATGATGGATTTAGAAAACTAGAGGATAGACAAGACCACATAAGAGGTCAACAGACCTGGTGAAAATGCCACTGAGAAAGGGCACTGTCTATTCAGCTTTTTCTTTTCTTAAAAAAGAAATGAATGAAGTAGTAACTTTATTTCATCGTGTGAAAATCTTTTATGGAGATAAGTAACAAAGAGAAAATATAAAGGAGAAAAGTATAGAAAGAGTCAGCACTTACAAGCTAACACCAAATTTAAATGATAAGTAAGGTCTAATTTTTTTTTAATACTGGCTATGTTTCCCTACTCAAGAAAACCAGCTATCAAATTTAATATATTGTTGAAATGAAATGTCCTGTCATATGTGAGGTTTGACAGGTGTGCAAAATTCTTTCTTGACCTAATTTCCATTGACATGTGATGCTACTCTATATGGAGAAATGTTTGGCACACTTTGTCATCTCAACTGTCTGCATTTAAAATGAAAGCTATATTTACAGTTTTCATTTTGGTAACTCACTGCAGAGAACAAAGAATGCCTAATAATGCTTTCACACTTTTAATTCCACTTCAAGTTGCTTCAAGTCGCTCTTCATCCATACTAAAGATTTTGCTTTGGCCTTGGGTTACATGTGACCAGCTTCCTTTTGCAGTACTTCCAGAAACTTTTTGTATGCTATTTAGCATCCTTAGCCGAATCTACATGTTCCCTCTGAGATTTCTATCCAAGGCACACATATGCATTTCCTTTTCATAGAAACCATTGTTCAGCTTAGAGGTAGAGGAGCTTGCACACACATGTGCTTACTCTGATATGAAAAGAGAATGTGGCTGAAAAATTCCAAATCTTGTACCTCAGATGTAATCTCTCTGTCTTTTACCATCTTCTTAACATAGGAAAATTGTCTTGATCTTTTGTTGCTAGGATAAATAGATCAAAGGTTGTGGACACAAATGTGTTACAAAATAGTAGAGGCAAGATGCAGTCACTAGATTTTCTTTCTTTGTAATTATCAAATTAAAAAAAAAAAAAAGAGAAAAGAAAAAAAAAAAGTGGGCAGATCATTTATGGCCTCAAGTGATATGTGTGCATATTAGTTTTTTTATACTGACTCAGCTCTCTGAAACTTCAATATGCATTCTGCAGAGATTTTCATTCAAGTTAGGCACACACTTTATTTAAATCTGTAGGTTTCAAAATGAGAACTGTGAAATCTTGGTTAGGATAATTGTGACAAGAAGCCAGGCATTCAAAAATATCCTCTTTAAAAATGTGTGAAAGGAAACTGCAGCAAAACAGTATGAAAAGCTGTAAGAAAAAATGAATTTCAAAATTTAACTAATTATTAGTGCCTCACATTTCAGAAAATGTCTGTGCTGTTCCTTATACTGTCTTTGTCTATTGCTATGAATAGGAAAAGTATTTTAAAGCTTTCAAATAAACATGTGATCTACTAAATTCTGTGATTGTAGAATCATAGAATTTGCTGAGATGGAAGGGACCCATCAAGATCATCAAGTCCCACTCCTGTCCCTGTGTGGGGCACCCCAAGAATCACAGCACGTGCCTGAGAGCATCATCCAAATGCTTCTTGAACTCAGACAGGCTTGGTGCTGTGACCACCTCCCTGGGGAGCTTGTTCCAGTGCTCAACCACCCTCTGGGTGAAAATTCTTTTCCTGATATCCAACCTAAACCTCCCCTGATTCAGCTTCCTGCCATTTCCCTGAGTCCTGTCATTGGTCACAGGAATGAAGAGATCAGTACCTGCCCCATCTCTTCCCCTTGTGAGGAAGCCATAGACTGCACCCTCAGCCTCCTCTTCTCCACGCTAAATAAAACAAGTGACCTCAGCTGCTCCTCATAAGACATCCCATCCAGACCCTTCACCATCCTCATGGCTCTTCTTTGGACACTCACCAATAGCTTGATGTCCTTTTTATATTGTGGTGCCCAAAACTGCACTCAGTACTCAAGGTGAAGCTGCAGAGTAGAGTGGGTGATAATGTAACATACTCAAGTTTTTCATTTAATACCTATGTATTCTCAGGCTTGTGCATGCATATAATTGAACAGAAAATAAATGCCAATACATTCTTGGGTGCCTTCAATTAAATTTTGTACACGAAAATAGTTTTCTCCAGCCAATCCTTACACCTGCTTTTAACATAGAGTCAGAAATCTTCTTATATGTCTGTATAAATCAGGAGTGACTCCAATAGCCTTAATGGCCATACAGAGGGGAAACATCAGATTGAAATAGAAATTAAAACTTTTTCATGACTTTAACTTAATCAATAATGAATTTGCATTAGTTTTGGAAGTCAGGAAGTGGAATCAGACTTTAATTTATTTTAGAAGATGCATGTGGATTAGTCACAGGGTCCAAAAATCAAAGTAATGTACACCTGGGAGCTCTGCTACCAAATGAGCTCTTCTAAGCGTGGGATGCAAATAGAGCAAACCTGGTGAATAACTTGTCAGTATGCAGGCTGCAGCCCCAGAGCCTTTTTTTCACAAGGGGCCCAAACATTTTTCTACAGCTTGCATTTTTATAAAAGCAGATTCTGTATGCAATAAGCAGAGTAAGACTGGGACCTGATACAAAATGAGTTTGATAAAAAGCCAGGAGCCATTCCATTTCAGCCTCTTGAAAATGACTCAACATTTTGTTCATAAGGATTGGTTTTAATGATCTTGATAGCTACTGACACACTAGTCTTTTCAGAATCCTTTCTGTCTGTATAATTAAATTGAAGGCTGGCACCAGGGAATCTGGAGCTCCATGAGGTGGTATGTATTTTTTCTGAGCCTAGAACAGAAAGACTGTACAGGCAGCAAGGTATTATTCTGCTTCATTGGGTCGGAAGGAAAAGAAAGAGAAAGTGATAGTCGGCTTTCTGTACTCAGGCCATTCAATTTTTCATTCACTAGGCAATTGTTATAAAGGGTTTCTTTCTGAGGACTTTTTTTTTTTTTTTAAAGGATTCTATTTACCTATGTTTGTTTTAAACCATGCACTAGGTTTCTATTTAAATTGAGTTCAAAAAAGGAAGTATGCTGGTTTCTCGTGTAATGAAATCCCCTCCATTTTCCTCTCTTTGTAGCTGTTGGCAGGTCTAATTTGTCAACTGTGTGACCATACACCTTTTACAATCCAGCTGCAGTGTAGATGAGTAACAAGGCTGACAAGTTGGAAGATACATGGACTGTTGCTCCTAGAATAATATTTCTCGATCTTAATTGGCGAGTTTTATTGAATCATTATTTATCCATTTCCATGCATGCATCTATATGGTCATATGATCACAAAATTATTGTTTAAAAATGTAATGTCTACTTAGATAGATGTTAATAACAAAAGTCTTCCAAATATGTCAAAATCAGAGACACAGAAAACTGAGAAAACTGATAATGCAGCTGCTTATTTATGTATTTATTTATTTATTTATGCTAAGTTTCACTGAAAGGGAAGAATGTTATTAACTCTGTAAGAGTGACTGGAGAGCTACCTTGTGGAAAAAGACCTGGGGGTGCTGATTGACAGCTGGCTGAATATGAGCTAGCTGTGTGCCCAGGCAGCCAAGAAGGCCAAAAGCATCCTGGTTTCTATCAGAAATAGTATGGCTAGCAGGACTAGGGCAGTGATCATCCTCCTGTACTCAGCACTGTTGAGGCTGCATCTCAGGTACTGTGTTCTGTTTTGGACCCCTCACTACAAGAAGGACATTTACATGCTGGAGCACATCCAAAGAAGGGCGATGAACCTGGTGAAGGATCTGGAGAACAAATCTTATGAGGAGCAGCTGAAGGAACTGGAGTTGTTCAGCCTGGGGAAAAGGAGGCTGAGGGGAGACGTTATGGCTCTCTACAACTACCTGAAATGAGATTGTAGCAAGGTGGAGGTTTATTTCTTTGCCCAAGTAAAAGCAATAGGACAAGAGAAAATGGCTTCAAATTATGCCGGGGGGGGTTAGATTTGACATTAGGAAAAAGTTATTCACTGAAAGGGTTGTCAAGCACTGGAACAGACTTCC
Source organism: Chaetura pelagica (assembly GCF_000747805.2). NCBI lineage: Eukaryota > Metazoa > Chordata > Aves > Apodiformes > Apodidae > Chaetura > Chaetura pelagica. The sequence continues at coordinate 3,096,401 of NW_009954442.1, read as the reverse complement.
CGGGGAAGTGTTTGAGTAGCCATCCCTGGATGTATTTAAAAGACATATAGATGTAGTACTTAAGGACATGGTTTACTGGTAGATTTGGCAATGCTGGGTTAACAGTTGGACTTCATGATCTTAAAGGTTTTTTCCAATGAAAACAACTCTATGAGTCTGTGATTCTACAAAATCTGTAGAAAAAAAATGAATGAAAGGAATTTGCAAAGAGATAGACTAATAGAGCTGGCAGAGAATTAAAATACTATATTTTTAAGCATTCTTTGCTATGAAAAAGATTGAAGAGAGGAAAACTGATTTATATTTTTGGAAAACAAACTTCATAGCCTCCCTCCATATTTATAGTCAAGTTATTTCAGGTTGGCTATTGATGCATGTAAATCAAGTCACTAAATATGTATATGATGTTAACAAGCAACAATTGCAACATCACATAGATATTTGTGAGAACAAATTTTACAACCACAAAACCCAATTTGTAGGCTGCTTTTGAGAATTTACAATACAATGATTTTATCTTTTGTGCATAAAATATGCATATAGGGAATTATAACAAGTCATCTGGGACAGCAGTAAAACTTATCTGTACTCTGAAGCAGAACAGAATTTCTAAACCAATTGCCATTATGATGCACATATGTGCCATATGCAGTGCCTGTCCACTTACAAATTCAACTTTTTTTTTTAATCCCATGGTGTATTGGTTTGGATTTCAAATATATTAAAAACCTTGATCCTCAACAATATCTCTTTAGGAGCTTATACTAACAATAGCATTTTGTTCATTCTGTTCCCTCATAGAAAAGGAGTTAGTGTGACATGATAAAGAAGGTTATGAATAGCAACAAAAGTTTTAACTCATGTTTGGAAAATTGCGCCCTGTACTCAGCCATCTGTGAGGTGGTAGCTAACTGAAGAATGACTGGAATTTAGTGTCTTTCTCTGCCAAAACTGCCAGGTCTGCTGTTAGAAAGGCAGAGGTTGAACCTTCCAAACTATGGTAGATCTTGAAGGTGACACTACCCATAGGAGTATTCCGAAGTGAGACTATGTTAACGGGACTCGGTAATATATATACATACCCACACATGCCCTATGTATCTCTCTTGCACAGATATTGCAGAGAATGGCATATCCTGGCTAAAAATGCACATCCACTTGGGCATTTCTGAATAAGTATTGCTGAAGAAAAATGCTAGAAATGAAAGTCTAGTATTTTGCAGGAGGAGAAGTAAAAAGAATGAATTAAGTGAGACATGTTGGAAATCGTGCCTCCTGGAATTGATAAAACATTATGATTGCTCTTAATACTAGTTATATGTTTTATTTCTAGATTTTATAAAAATAATTCAGATAGATAAAAATTCTCCTGGCAGACAGATAATTGCTTCTGCTTTCTTGTAGTTGACTTGGTCTGAACCAATACATATAGGCAGTTCTTCAGTACCCATTGTTGTTACACTAAGTCACACTAAGAACTGACTCTGGTGTAATAAAAACCCAACAAATTCTGTCAGTGCTCTCTCTGTTTGTTTTTTTTTTTTCCCTTACAGAAGTCTGAATTTCTTCTGGATTTCATTAAGTAGGTTCTTCTTAAACTAAGTAAATAAAACCAGTATGTCTTTGTATTTATGAGATAATGGTTTTGTGAGCACTAAGAACTTACATGTATGGAAAGGTCTGCAAAATAATCCTCAAATGTTTTATAAGCAAGATTTCTTTTATTAATTTTAATTATTATTAATATTACTGTTTTTATTTATTTATAATTATTTTAATTTTATAAGGATGTAGAATGTTATTTATATTAAATACAATATGAAAACCCAGTTTTTAAAGTAGAAGAAGATTGCTAGAGTAGTTTTGTTGTAGCATAGCATACTGTAGTACAGAAAAAGTTCAAAGCAAGAACTTCATAGTATCTGCTCAAGAATAACACAGTTGAAACATAAATGATCCCAGGAGATATGCAAAACAACTCTACTTTAAATTGCACTAGTAGTATGCAATTTCATTTAAAAAGGGATCTGTCACTTGAGTACTACCATTATATTATATGTAATTGTTTTAATAATAGGAAAAATCTAAAATGCACTCAATATTCAGCTGCTTTTTAATCTCCTTTGCCCTTTTGAATTAATTCCCATTTAAATGAGCTGCACTTTTAAACTCTCTGTGTTGCAATGCAGGCACTTATATTTTGTCAGACCCAACTTCTGCTTATCATTTATTAATATGTAGATGTTCCTTTGTCAGTTTATCCTATTATTACTATCCCATATTTCACTATTCTTGCCATGATGAAGGGAAGAATAAATGCTAGAAAACATCTAATCAGCCTGTGAAAGCTATTTGTGAGGAAAATTAATTTGTTTAATTGCTAATAATGAAAAAGAGAATGTGTTCAGAAGAGCAAGAGACTCCTGTTTCTCTCTGATTTGTTCTAATAAGAGCCTTGGAGACCTGAAGATACTGGACAGTCTCTGACGAAAGGAGGGAGACCATGTAGCCTCCTTTCCTCAAGTTGCAATGCATCCTTGCATTTTTATTTGTCAGCAGCAGAAAGACAGGAACTGAAGGGAGTACTCACTTTCTCTTAATTGACATCTTCCTTCAGATACCTTGGAGGTTCTCAGCCTATGTAGATCATTACCCTACTTCCTAGCACATAAACTTTTAATAGGGGTCTGACTGACTATCTGTAAGGCAATTGAAATATTTTATTCCCACTGGGACCAATTTATGTACTTGGGTTTTTGTGATCTGAGATTCAATGCATTGACTTGTCATTAGATGAATCTAACAGATTGATATGGACAAACAGAAAATGAAAAGGCAAAATGGGATAATTATTGGAAGCTATTTCATGCTGCCTACTTACTAAGCAGAGGTAAAAATATAAACATTTATTATATAACTCTAAAACTGCATATTTAGCCCTTAATAGGCTTACTAGTATTTTTTCCCATCGAATACCTGCAATCTTACTGGGTGTGTGTAAATATATGTGGGTGTGTGTATGTGTAAATATGTGTCATGGTTTAAACTTAGCCAATAATTAAGTTCCATAAAGCTGCTCACTCACTCCCCCTTGGCGGGATAGGGGAGAGAATTGGAAGGGTAAAAGTAAGAAAGCTTGTGGGTTGAGATAAAAACAGTTTAACAGGTAAAGCAAAAGCCTCACACACAAGCAAAACAAGGAGTTCATTCACCACTTCCCATGGGCAGGCAGGTGTCCAGCCACCCCCAGGACTGCTGGCTCGATTGTGTGTAACAGTTACTTGAGAAGACAAACACGATAACTCTGAATGTGTTTGCTTTCTTCTTCCTCCTTCAACTTTGTATGCTGAGCATGATGTCATATGGTTTGGAATATCCTTTGATCAGTTGGGGTCAGCTGTCCCAGCTGTGTCCCTTCCCAGCTTCTTGTGTATCCCCAGCCTACTTGCTGGTGCGGCAGTCTGAAGAGCAGAAGAGGCCTCAGCTGTGTCTGAGCACTGCTCAGCAGTCATGAAAACATTCCTGTGTTACCAACACTGTTTTATACACAAATCCAAAGATAGCCCAATACTAGCTACTTAAGCAAATTAACTCTATCCCAGCCAATACCAGCAAAGTAAGAATTATCTGTCTTTTATAACTACTTGAAGCAGTCTAATGATCCCAGTATTCTTCAAAGTTACTCTTGACTCATAATCTTGGCCACTGCTGCATTTAGTGGACCTAGATGTGACTGTAATTAGCACAGACCTTTCTCATAAAAGGCTTTAGTTTCAGAACATTTCTATCCTCCATTCTGGATCATTTTGCAGGCAAAGTACAACTCAAGAAATATGGAAGAGTTTCCAGAATGGATAAAATAACTTAATTGCTTGTAGAGTTGGGTTTTTCTTGTTACATTATGACTTTTAAAAGCAAGAGATGCTTTTTTGTTTTTTCAATAAAATTTATTATTTGTTTTTAAAATAAAATTTACCCTGTAAGGTAGGGCACCTCTTATGTAGTTATTAGTATTTTTCATTCCTGAGACAGTATGATTTTGAAGGAAAATGATTTTTTAATTGGTGCCATGGTACTTTGAAAGGAGAATCTTGTATACTTGTTCGTGAGCCTTGAGGTTTTTTTTCACAAGTAAAAATTGTGAGACAAAATTGTGTCCTGTGTTCTAGAAGGCCATCTGTCCTTTATTTTAAGATGTGTTAGTTAAGATCGGTGGTGTGTCTAACTGAGCTTATTCATCTTCACTCCTCTTTGTAACACATGATCTAGTGAAATGTCTAAAGATTAGAAAAGCTATATTGAGGAGGAAGTAGGAATGATTTTGTGTTGATTGAGGTCAAGATGTTAATTATTTCAATTCTTTGTGTGCAAAGTAGAATTTTTGTTTTAAAAGTTTTAAAAAGATCTAAAAACAAAGCTAATCTTCCAAGGCTGTAATAGCAAACACATATTAACGACAGCATAGATGTATGTAAATAATGTGAAAGCTGAATCTGGTAGAGGTGAAGATGCTGCAGCTCCATTTCCCCAGGTCCAGCAACTCCCTAGGATAAGCACACATGCATGTGTACACCCAGTAACTGGTGCCTTTATCTGTAGAGTCAAGCTCAAGTCTACCCAGTAGTGGGCCCTGGGTCTTCTTGACTCCAGTTGCCTCACATGTGTACACATGCACACCCATGTACACACAGACACACACACACACCTCTCTCTCAGGACTCTCCAGTAGCTGACGGAGAGCCCTTTGCCTCTCCAGTAGCCACCTCTCATACTCTGGTCTTTCCACCTCTTTAACCCGACTTATGGCCTCTTTGATCCCTGGACCCCTGTCTGATTACCCACTACACCAACCAGTCCAGCCTTGCACTTGTTGGTGACATGCAGTGGCAGGTGCATCCTCACACTCTCCAGGGGTGGCCTGCAGGCACATGGCTTCTGTAATCCTTGATCCCATTCATGCTCCTGCCGCTCAGAAACTCCCACAACCGTTTGCACACAGATAGAGAGCCCCTCACACAGGAAAATAGCCAGAAATAGGGTTTAATAAGAAGACAGGACAGATCAAGGAGCAGGGCTGGGCCAGACAAGTATGGTCACCAGCCCCTGCTTACATGTTACAAGCTCCTTTTACCTCCTTATCACTCTATTTTCTGACCATTGTTCCTTTCCAAAACACCCTCCATTTCAAAGGTACCTGAGAGCCTTTCTCTGACCTGACATAGGTGGGTATCCATCCCAGCCATGGGGCTGATCATCTCCTTTGACATCCTGGGTAGAGGCCAAGGCAGGGTTTCCTCCTTGCTCATGTGCCAGTGACCTCCTTCATGGTATCAGATAACCCAGATAAAGTGTTTGGTCTTCCCATCAGGCAGAAATTGTATTTTCTTTGTTTAACCATGTTGAGTGCAGATTGCTATGTTAGAATTGAATATGTACACTCTCCATGACAAAGACAAATAAAAATGCTAAATAAATGAACAAATCCATTCAGCATTTAGAGTTGTGATGAGTGTATAAGGTGTAACCAAGGTTGTACAGGAAATATATGAGCTGGTTGGAACTATCTGGAGGAAGAGCAATTAGGATGCCTGTAGTGGCTTAAACTGTTTACTTGTCCTATCTGCAGTAGTGACAACATTAACTTCTATTGTTATTTTTGAAAACTCCAAAATGGGTGGTGTTCCTGTATAATAACAAAAGCAAAAGTGATATTTCCTCATTCCTTGTAAAGCTGGCGAGGACAGAACACAGAAAATTCTCTCTTGTCTCTTCCAAATCATACACTCCACAAAATATATATGTAGAACTTTCTATTCTTTTTAAAGCATGAAGAACTTGTACAATGAGTTTAGAGGGAACTGTATTGGAATTATGGTTTATAAAAGGGTGTTTGTATGTTTTCTGGCTTAAAATGCAAGCTTCCATCTTTTGTAAATTGAGAGAGCATAAACACAAGGTCATGTCATTAAATTATGGGCAACACATACCATCATTTTAGAATGTATTATTCAATTAATGCATATATAAAAATGCATTTAAAATAAGTGTGTTCTTGACAGTATGTCTAAAGTAAAACTTATTTATCACCCATAAAATCATAAGGTGATAATTTCATGGACTGGAAAAAAAACTCCGCTTTTTGGTTTTTTTTATTAGCTAGTTTTCTGAAGGCATAGCTAACCTGGAAATTGAAATTGACATCGCTAATATAAAATAATACTTAGATATTAGAAATCCTGTGGGTTGTGGGTTTTTTTCATGTCCTTAGTATCCAAAGGAAGACCATGTTGCTTTGGAATTTGGTCAGAGTAAATACATTTTGAAGCTCAGGCCTGAAGTAGATGAAAAGTATTTGAAAGCAGCTTAACTGTAGATGCTTAGTAACTGGTTTGTGTTTAAAAAAATAAATGTACAAAATCATATATATCCTTTTCAAATTCTCCTTTATACAATTTAGTTTTGCTCTCCAATTTTATAGCTTTTCTACACCTCACATTTAGATAATACAGATATATTTTGTTTAGTAGGCCCACATTGGTCCATTTTTCCTTTTCTTTGTATTCTTCATTGCCAAATGGAGAAGGAATAAAGAGCACAAGGTTAATTCATTCAAATTATAGGATTTGTGAAATGCAGCTTGAAGGAAAAAAATTGCTTTGTTGTTTTTCTTCACCTTTCAGTGATTTCTGAGACCAGAAATAACATACTCTACAGGACTGTTCTGTATTTTAAAAAGCCACATTTTTCTTTGGTGTTTGTGGTGATTTGAGAATCGATGAGAATATAGTGCATGTTGGCTATAGCAGCTGCCTTCAAATATCGTGTGGGAAAGGAAATACACAGACACAGCCTTTTCTGAGCAAAAAATGAGCATGGTTTCCAGATGCTCATGGTGGTGATCTCCAGGAGAAGCTCAGGTAGGTGACTGTGTGTAATACAATAAAGGAAAATATGTACTGGGTCTTTCTGGATGGAAACTTTCAAGGTCATTTTTGTCTTACAGGAACTATCTCTGTTCCCAAACTTAAGGAAAAATTTGAATACCACGTGCTATCTTTGTGTTTGCCTTTCAGACACCAAAACTGAATTTTTCTAGTCGCAGGTTTTCTTTTTCGCTTTAATAAGTTACTTATGCACAGCACTGTAACAGTTATTGATAGAGCACAGTAACTGAAAAATTGTTTAGGACATAGATTATAAAAGAAAGAGACAGCAGTACAGAAGATATGAAATGTACTTTTATCAAGGCACATCATTAAATCCTAAGGATTTTGAGTGGAAATTTGAAATTCCTGCTACATAATAAGCAAGAGGATTTCAGAATTGTTCACATGAGCCTGGACACTGGAAACTATAAAAATAAAGAAACATGACCAGATTAATTTCATGACCCTGCTTGTTTTCCTCTCTGAAATGTCATGAGGAAATGTGTTATCACAGGAGGTAGCATCCACTGACAGAGGTGGAAAGCTACCTGCTGTAGCAATTTAACTGGGAGTCTGTAGAGCTTCTGTTGCCAAAGGATCCAAATACCTCAAAAATCTCAATTACTTCACCCTCATGTCAGCTAAAGTGAAGGCTGTGTAGTGTGTTGGTTCTCATCTGTAAAAAAGTCTCTTAAACCTCCTGTAATCTCCCTGAAAATGTCTTAATCATGCAGAGTATGGGATAAGACTTCAAAATTAGTCCCTTTATTGGAGCATTATTTCTTTGAGTTGTTGAAAAAATAAAAAGCTTGGGAAAGGAAGCATGCCATGATAAGAGAGTGAAGAGCTAGCATTTTGTGGTAGTTTCTCCTCAGTAAGTTAGTCATTTTATTATTGGTTTGCTATGCTTACACAGGTTAAATACTTAGTGCAGATGTGTGAATCATGAACATAATCTTGTTTGACACTGCTATCATGTAAAGTTGGTAGTTAAAATGCTGGGCAATGGTCACAAGTCTGTAGAGATCTTAGTGTGTCACTCATTTTGTGTAGACTTTACAAATAGTGTAACTTACTTTCCTGACTCTTGTTTTTTCAAGGAATATAATTATCATATGGTAAAATCATATCTCTGTCTGGAGCTACTTATTGGATTAATAAATCATGGGGTTTCTTTTTTGTATATTAGGGATTTTTCAACAAGACTGCTAATTCCTAAAGTAAACTGAAGAAGTATTCTGGATGTTACTGAAGTCCTGAGGATATTTTCTTCTCTCCCATGATCATCCCACAAAATTAAGGGTTTATCCAAATAATGAATCAGAATTATGTTTTGCCTATTCTAAGGCAATCTTTTTTTTTTCCCCATCTATTTCTGCTTCTGGAAAAATATTTGTCTTAAATTTTAAGTTTCTCTCAGACAACATGTCTTTCAGCTATACAACATAAAAAAGAAGTATTTGTTCGTAATTGGGGAAGTCTTATGAATTTTGAATTTATTGTAGGTCATTAAGTTTTGTAAGACATGGGGTACACTCAGTGTCATTTTCTAACTCAACATTATATGAAAGATTTACTTAAAGCTCAAGAACTTGTCTATATCCTGTGGCTTAAAGCCCTCACCACTGCAAGTCTTTATTAAAACATGCTGATACTTTACTGGTTCATACCATGAACCCTCAGCCCAGGTCTGATTTTTCTTAGCCCCAGCTCAGAACATTAGTAAAGCCTCCAAGCTGTTGCATAAAGTGTGACAACGTATGGTTAAGAAGTCTTCCAACTATTTCATACAGAGCTCTGCTGATCGTGATGGTTGTAGGAAGGCCTTAGAGCTCTTCATGGGACTGACAAATGTGGCAGGTTGTAGAGGTGGCTGGTCCCTCTAAGTGCTACAGTTTCAGTGAAATTATATCTTTAGGGACTTTTCTGCTGTATTTCTTCAGCTATGAATAGAGTTGATGTAAGCTGTGGCTTTCACTGACAATTCTTGATGGGACTAGAAGAATTGTGTTCATCCCTGCACAAAGCTCCCCAGTCCTCTCTTTCCACAGTTGGGTGGAAGGTTCTCAATGGGCTAAGAACAGAGGAAGAGAGGAGGAGAGGACAGAAACAGCACAGAATATTCTGTAATGATCATTAGCTTCATAGTCCTCTCCAGGAATTGACATGTGAGCATTACAGAAGGTACACCTGCAGTTTAAGAGTTAAAAAATAAGAAATAAAAAAAAAATAAAAAAAAATATATATATATAAGAAAATTCAGAGTTTTCATAGGAAAAAAAATGAAGGCTGAAGAAATGCTGTTCATGAAGTATTTTGAATTACATCTTTTAGTGATGTAGTCCCAACTTTTGTTAGGTCCACAGAAGAAGTTTATGATTTTGAAAACAAGCTGTATTTTTTTTTTTAGCTATTAACACAGCATTTCCTGCTCACAAGTGGCTCTCATTCAAAAGTGTTTCCTAATTGAGCATTTTTGGGACTGCATACTTGCTGCATGTCATTGACTTTCAGCTCAAAGGTACTGGAATTTGCACTTGATATTAAGAAGTTTATAATAGCTTTCCTTGAAAAGAAAAAGATTCTGATGTGTTCTGGCTTGTTTTGCAATGCATTTCATTGTACAAACCTAAAACTGGTGGTATCATGTTTATTGACTATCTATGTATGCAGACAAATATGTTTTGTTCAAACTAGCTTTTTTTCTCCTCCAAAAGCTGGCTTCAGGATTTTTTGTGAGTCATAATTAAAAATAAAATGCAGAATTTCCTTTTGCATCAAAAGCTATGAAACGTTGTGACAGAAATAGATAACCAAGCCAAATATCTATGCTGTTTCAACCACAGAACACATATTTAAATTATGTTTCTACTTTTCTTGTTGATACTAGTGTTTCTGCAGAGTTTATACTGAGGTCAGAGGTTTGCCTTACCATTCATAAAACATAAGAGGTTCCATCTGGCTTTCCCATCAGCAAATTAGCTATGCAGGGCCATCAGAAAGAAATAGGAAAACAAGTACAACTGGCTTAGTCAGTTAAATTAACAGATAAAAGTTAATTCTATATTTGTAAGACCTATTTAAAATAAAAATGCAAAATGTCACTGCATGCATTTTAAGAGCTGAATTACTACCTCACAACTCATTCAACTTTTAAGCATATTGTACACTGTTTCAAGAACTTAAACTGGTTCAAGAGCTTGGCTTTGTTAAAATGACTTAATTGAGTTTCTCCATGTTAAATTAAGCTGATAAGCTGTCTGGAACTTAATTAAGGAAGTCCTACATTAACAGTATTAGATCTACTCCTTGTATATTATCTATCACATCTCCTTTCTTTAAGAAATAATTGTTACTATTAGTTGTCAGCTAATCAACTCTATAGATCTAGCTCAGCTCATGGATGGTAAGAAGAATTACCTTTTAGCTCATGAATCATCAAATTCTTGTGAGCATTATAACAAGGTTCTGTATTTGCAGGTTGTCCCTATGTGGTGCTGTTGGGACATTTTTCTGTGATTCCACAGGTGTAGAAAGCATTGTTCAACATCAATAGCCTTTGTACTTGTGGATATGGATCAGGTTAATAGTGAGGGGAGGCAGGGCAAATTTGTTTTTCTTTTATTTAACCTTAATTTTGATAGAACCTGAGGTGTAAACAATTTCAACTGTATATCAAGGCCTCTCTGCAATTTATAATAACTGTTATTACAAGAATCTCAAGTTTGGAATTCCCAAAAGCTGAAAAATAGCATATAAACTACTTTTAATACTCAATAACTAATTTAATTTAAATCAAAAGAGATTCCTTAAAGCCTTAAACTGAAACAATGTTGGCTAAAGGGCTTTCATAAAAGGATTAATTCCATGAGAATTAACTAGCTTGTGCCTAGGTGTTAAGCTCCTAAAACAGTCTGAACTGTTAGGGTGAGCTTAAATACCTGAATTAATCAGTAATGTCTTAGCTAAATACTAGCTCAGTGCTAAAGGGCCTGAAAGACACTTCAAAAAGTGAAGTATTTTCTCTCTAATTTTTGTCATTATTAGGTCAACTTAATAAGAGTACATTGAGTTCTCTGAGACATTAGAAATTTGGGAGATTTTCATAGACTGTCAAATTGTTTGATCTTTGGAAATGTTGGTATAAGAAAAATTTGGAAGGCATAAAATGCAGGAAATGTGGTAACAACTACAAATAAAGACTCTGCTAGGTAAAATTCTTGGGATTGATCTCTGTGAGAGAGTCAAATACTCAAGTCTATATTTGTAAGATGCCTTTCAGTGTCTGTTTAGGATGATATAGACCAGAAAGAGAAAGATCTTTCAAGCAAAAGCTTGGCACTGCAAATAACATCTAAACAGATAAAGAGAAGAGAAAGAAAAACAGGAATAGAGTCTGTTATATGCAGGACAAGCATTCTGCTTCATGTTTATTAATTCTGTTTCATGCTTATTAATTCCATACTTATAGGTACAGAATGATATGAGGTTTGGTGCAACTTGGGTTTTAGGTCCAAATACCTGTCAAGTACCATAGTTAAACTTGGAACATTAAAAAAAAAATAATTAAAATAGTATTCTAACTTAGCAGTAAATGAAAATCATTCAGTATCAACTTGTTGAAAAGTTAATCTTAAGGTTCCTATCACAGCTAGCACTTAATCATGTCACTTAAAAATGCAACCAGAGTAACCTAACAGAATGCAATCTCATCTCCAGCTGTAAGGTATTAAATATTTGGGTATTATTGATAGATAACCTAAAAATATTTATTTTATAAAAAGTAATTTAATTTCATTGGAATTTTAACATTCATGGTTACCACTTTAATTTGATACCAAATTATTACATACATGAAAATTTACCTCTTGACTTCAATTTGTTCTGCAGGCCCTAGTCACTAAAAGAAGTAGTAAGATGTTATTTATTTATTTATTTATTTATTTATTTATTTAAGTTTAGGGATTATTCCAGTACATTACATGTTGTCTGTCACCGTTTCTATTTGCAGAGTAACTGAAATGCTGTTATTTGTAGTTTTGAAACCTCCAGCTAAATTTTACTGCAACTTGTATGATGAATGCATTCTAATGTCTTGGTTATTCTTGGTTATTAATGTTGAGTAACTTTAAGGACAATAAATTAGTATTATTAACATTATTATTTAAATCTAAATTCTACACTAAATATTGCCGCATTAAATAATATCCTGGATTTTTATAATAAAGTATTTCTTGGGTATTGTGGTAGGAAAACAAGATCTGGGTAACTTCAGATGTTATTAGAACATTTTTATTAGTATAGCATTAAGCAAGGGATCAGATTAAATCCAATGGATCTCTTTCTATACAGAGAAACTTCTCATCCGTAGTTTCCTGCTGGGAAAAATAATATAATCTTACACAATTATAAAGATGTACTTGATTTAGCAAATAGTAATTTAGAGATAGTTTTATCAAGTTTCTCAGCATCAAAATGCTCCTATTTTGGCACATAAATTAGCAATCACATTTTCTGGAATGCTTGCAGCTGCCAATTTTCAATAGAAATCATTGCACAACTTAAAATAAAATTGAGTATTTCCTTTATTGTTTGTATCCCCAAACTGAAAGCATGAACAACATCAAAATACTTATTTTTAAACCCACTTCAATCTGAAATAAAATATGAAATTTCCTCTGTTTTTTTTACAGTTGCTGGGTTATTACTTTATTATGAATAAACAGTCATCTTTCTTATACATCTCAGCTTTACACCTGTAAAAAAGTACGATTCTTGGATCTGCTTATCACAGTCTTAACTGTTCTGAGTAGCTAAAATGCATGGTAGGTCATACTCGTGTTCCAGGTAACATGTGAGATGAATCTCACCCAATGAGAAGGTCAATAGAAGGATAGTTAATAAGTATAATTTTTGTACATCATCAGTCATTTTTTTTTTGCATCCATATCAATGAATTTAAATAAAAGTAAATTAACAAGCATACCTATAATTATGTTTAACACTTTAAAAATAAATGTACCACCTTTACCATTTAAGAAAGTGAATCGTATCTCTGCACATACAGAACTTTGCGATGACCGTCACCTTTTTATAACTCTCTCTCATCACTGTCCACTCCAAGTACAGCTCACTTGTACTCTATGTGAGTCAGTCGAGTTGGGAAGTTAGAGGTGGGGTTGCCAGGAACACCACCATCTGAGTTTAATATAATTAACTTTTGTAATAAAAGCAATTAGGGTGGCAAGGGCTGGGAGTAGGAGGGTAAGAGAAGTTGTGGCATGGCCTCTCCCTTGGGCCATGGAACTTGGATCTGTCAAAAAGATTCTAGGGACATTTGAACAGCCAGAACTGACATTCATACTGCAAAATCTTTTTCTTTTGGCAAGCATATCTCTGCAGTAATAACATGCATGTGAAGATGTACAGTAGGAGGCTTCTGTTGATGTTCAGCTCACCTCTCATTTGCACTTTCTTGTCAAAAATACCAGTAAGTTTTTGCTTGCATGTAAGAGTAAATATTTAGTTTCACTGCAATCATTAATGATTTATTTTCCTGGTTCTGAAGAGGACTGTGCTATGTCTAAGTTTTAGTTTAATGTTTTTTAGAAGGATTTAACTGAATAATCTCATAGAGAAGAGTTAATATTGAGCTTGGTGTACTAGGCTAGAGTTAAGAAGAGACTGATTTTCTCACAGACAGCTGAAAAGACATAGGCCAAGTTTTTTTCCA
>NW_009954442.1:3069524-3082691 GCF_000747805.2 Chaetura pelagica | reverse complement strand
TACAGTGATATCTAGTGATTGATATTGATCACTTTATGGCTCATTTACCAAAGTCCTGTTCATGCTTATCTTGAAAAAAATGATTCTCACAAAAACAGGATTCTGAATTTTGTATTTCAAAGCTACTTATAAAATTAGAAAATGTTTCTTGTCTCACTTTTAGATTTATAAAATTATAGTTCATAAGGTTTGGATGACATGTAAGTAACTATTTTGTGTTCTTTCAGTGTCTGAGATAATTAAGAGTATGAAAACAGGTGAAACTGTGAGTTATATGGAGCTTCATGGAAAGCTCCCTGTCAAGGAAGAGCTTTACTCCAGATTTTTCAGAAGCACAGATACAAACACAAAGATTTATTCATCTATTTGTTTATGTGGACCCTTTGCGTTTGTGTAGTCTTGTTAGTAAAGGCCCTCAGTGCACACCATCATTAAAGGGCTCAAAGGTGTAAAGGAAAGAGAGTCCTATCTCTCTAATGGTGAGCAGTGTTCTGATAAAACTCTAATTAAGGAAGGAAAATAAAAAAAATAATCCAAAGCCCAACACAAAACCAAACCAACCAACCAAAACAAAAAACAACACAGAAAGTTTTTAAACTACAATAATTAATACCTTTTTTCACAATGGGGGAAGGATACTTTTTTAATTGTCCAGTTAAGTCCCTGGATTATACATACTTCTATGATAATATTTTAAGATGATGGTAAATTAGCTCACTCAAAACAAAACAGAAAGTTTAGAGTATTTTCATATGCAATACCTCAAAAGTATCTTTAACTGTTGTTGTTTTTTTTTCAGAATAAAAAAAAAAACCAAAACAACAAACAAAACACAACAAAACAAACAAACAAACAAAACGAAAGAGAAACCCCAAAATTATCTGTAGAACTACCAAGACAGTACAGAATGATTAATTTTGGCATATAAACTTTGAGAAACTTTTTTTGGAAGAGGTTCCTTATAACTTTGCCAAAACATTTTTAAATTATTTGCACAGTAACAATTTAAGTTATTATGTTATGACTCTTCTGTGGCATAAAATATAAGAACTTGTGTCTGCATCTGAGTTTCAGATCTTGACAGAAGCTGAAGTAAATACAATGGCCTCTCAGTATGATTTATCCGGGTGTATTTATTCTCATTAGGTATTTATTACAAACCTCAGGCGTCCACAGATCAATCAGTGTTTTGTGGGGGGCATTAAGAAAGCAGAACTGTAAACAATTAGTTTTAAGCTAAGAAGTATCCACAAAAATATTTTAATTCACAGGGCCTAATATTCAAGATAGGCCAAGTACCTGATTTTTATCTTATTTTTAATTGATTTTTTTTTTCAATTTTTATCTTAAAATATAATTAGAAATCACTTAATTATAAATCACATTTGTACAAGAAAAGGAAAAGCTATGCTATCTTAAAATAAAGTAAAATGCTTCCTGAAATGTTTTTTAAGGCCTGACCCTAGAAATAAGTAATCATAAAAAATAGAGACTGGTAAAGTGACACTGGCAAGTGACATGTTAACCTGGCCAAGTTTTTATGCAAAATCAATATTTATGATTTTTTTATTTTATTTTTTTTTAATAATGATGTTATATTTCATAATGAATAAACTTGCAGGGGTGATGAAAGCGACTGAGTACTTCTTTACATCATAAATTTGTTCACATTTTTTTACAACTATCAGAAAGATACAGCTTTTAACTAAGTGTTTTGAGATAGTATGTCACTATTTACTCAGTTAAGCACAAGCTTTAGCAAGACTCAGTGCTGTAAGACATTAAGTAAAATTTTAGGGATTATATTGATTTCTCGGACATCTTGTTTCAATATTTTGTGAATGATATATTGAAGAATATATTTGTATTACATTAATGGCAGAGCTGTGACATGACAAATTTAACCTAGTAATTCTGAAAGCAGTCCAAAGGGCTTTTTGAATATTAAATAATAAAAATGCTGCATGATGGAAGATTAATTCAGAGTTTTGAACCATTTTCTGTACCTTGTTCTGGATCTGGCTTTAGGAAAATATTTCTGAAAAATAGCTTTTTGATGTAACTTACAATATAATTTCTGTTCTTTTCTAGAGTCTTTATGAATTTAGATGCTGACTTGTTTCAAGGTCTTATATTCTGGAAAACGGATGTTATCTGTGCCATACTAGGAAACTAGTGCCACCTGCCATTTCATACTTGGACATGTTTATAAAATAAAAATGAAAAAGTCTCTTAAAGCTATAAAGTTTTGATGATGTTATTCCTAATTTTACTACCAGCTGACACATCAGTAAAATGACATAATTCATGAGATAAACAGACTTAATTGAAAATATTTTTTCCAGAACACTGAAAAATTTAAAATCATATTTATACTTAGAGATTATATAAAACTTGAATCATTTCAGTAATTTCTCTTTGCATTTTTAAATTCTTTTTATTCAATAATTAATGGGATTTTGCTACTTTTAATGTGATCTTATTCAGTCATTTGCATTGTAATGCATTACAATATAATTAAGCTAAAGAATGGCTTAAGCAAAGCTTTAGTTAAGCCAGCCACAATTCTCTAAGAAATTCTTGCAGTTCTTTGAAACATTTATTTAAATTTCTCTTAGAGGTAATGGAGAAATTTTAGTATCAGTTCAATATCACAATTATATGCTGTTACTAATTTTTAAATTTAGTGGAATCATACTGATTCTACTTAATGAATGTATTGGTATCAGAAGCTCTGTTTCTGTGATTTGTTCTTCTTGTATCAAAATGAATAAATTACACTCAAAATTTTTTGTACACATGCAGGACAAACTAATACTTTTTTGTTTACATTGGAGTTGTTTGGTTTTTTTCCCTGCTAAAGAAGCATTTAGACCTTGCAAAAGAAGTTCTAATTTTTTTATTTTTTTTATTTTTTCTCTAGGAAATGTTTCACATAATATCATATATCATAGAGTGGTTTTGGGTAGGAAGGGACCTTGAAGCTCATCTAATTCCAATCCCCCTGCCATAAGCACGGACACCTCACACTAGACCAGGTTGCTCAGAGCCTCATCCAGTCTGGCCTTGAACACTGCTGGGAACGGGGCATCCACAACCTCCCTGGGCAAGTATCTCACCACCCTCACACCAAATCATTTCTTCCTAATGTCTAACCTAAATCTCTCCTCTTCCAGTTTAAAGCCTTTACCCCTTGTCCTCTCACTACATACCCTTATAAAAAGTCCCTACATGGATTTGGACAATGTTTAAATAATTGATATTTGGCTTACAAAACTGGCGTTTCAGAGGATGATTAATTGTGGGAATTCTCTAATCTGTATTTGGCATATGCAAGCGATGCCTCACGAAAATAACTCACCAACAGGAATGCAGTACAATTAAGCAGAAAGTGAGACTTGCATTAAACAGCAGCTCTTCTTAGAAAAATACAGTTTTGGTTCTGGGTTAGGTTTTTTGGGTTTTGAGTGGTTTTTGTTTTAGTAATAAAGACACAGTAGGGAAGATAATTTAAAGAGAAAAAAATGAAAAGAGAGAAATATGAAAAGTCAAGGAAATTATGCTGTTTTAAAATATTCATAAATGAGGAAATTGTCTGTTTCATTTGCCATGCCTTATGTTTCATAGTGACTTTCATTCCTATGTGATCAAATTGTTTTCTTTAGATGACACAGAACATCTTATTGAATAAGAAAATATATATTTTAGGCTGTAATGGAAGTGAACTAGGATTATCTACTTCTCTCAGATAACTGCCAGCTGACACTGTAATTGTAGGGAGCTCTCTATCCTGGAGCATTAGCTACAGTATTGCAAGAAGCAAGGTCTAATGCAAGAAGGAGAAGAATATAACATAGTCAATTTAATAACTTTGTTCCATTTTTGTTCTAAAAATATACATATAAGTATTTTCTTCCCTATAAGAATAATACAGCATTATCAGAATAAATTAATTTGTAACCTTGCAAATGTAGCTAACCTTTCTCTTTTAGATAGTTAGAGATTCCTGTTTAATGATACTTTTAATATTACTTTTAAGGATTTGTTACATAATTGGATTCCTAATACTAAATCGTTTTAATTACCAGTTTTCATACACTCTAACATTATTCCTATTAAGGGTGTGTTTTGTGTACACACACATATATACACACACATTATAAACTCCTCTATCTTTAGTTAATGAAATATGCTTGGGAAATTAGTCATGTATATGCAAATTACATGCAACTATTCCCAATATTACAATGTTAATTTTAATTCTTTTTGAAACAGACTTACTGTCAGTTTAATTTGCATTAAAATGTTTTAACCTGTTGATGCGGACTATAGTTAGATTCTATTATAGATTATGTTTCCATAACGGTTCTGTTATTAAACATAATAATTTAGCTGTGTTTTTCTGTTCTTGGCTTTGGGAACACTTACTACTTGCATTGCTGTGTTTTTGCATTTTACATTTCTAAAATCTGGATTGACTCCCCATGTTTCAAACATTATTTGAAAACTGACATTTCTGTCAGTTTTTCAAGATTATTTAGCATGCCAAAAAAATATTTGCTAAAGAATATGTGCCAGACAGAATACTTTCTATATTATAAGAATAATACTTTCAGTAAGTAAAATGGTTTATAAATAAACTGAGGACCTATCTATCAAGAGCTAAGAAACAGAACCCAATTGTCTCTTGAACAGCCCATCCTAATGGGATGAATTTGCACGTATGTTTTGCAGGCTGGGGCTGTACCTGTACTGTTCTTTCTAACTTTCTTAAAAAGTCACTGGGGCAATAAAGTTTTCTAGTCTCATTTTCCTCCATTATTTGTGTGTGTTGACCAAGTGCATGCACTTCTTAGAGGAAAATTGCAATTGAAAACCAGGGGAGTCTATTTATTTGTATATTGAATAACTTGTTCATCAGTCAAGTGATCATTTTGCTGCTGTGTCAGTAGCACTCATCTGTATATCATCTTTCTGGTATACTCTGGAGAAAAGTTTTGAACCCTTGAGTCATAAAGTTGCAGCTAATTAGTTGCTGGTAAGCAGACATTTCATTTAGGCAGCAATGTTTTAAAGTGAACAACTATGTACTAGTTTTGTGATTTTTTTCATGTTTTAGTCTCCTAATACTATTTTGGAAGCTATGATATTAGGCAACCTCTAAGTGTTTTACTAAAGCAAGCTTTATAGAGTTCATTGCTGCTGGTGCTTATATAAGACCTGAAAGCACATTTGAGAGGGAGACTCAGAAATGAAAAAGCTGAAAAAAAGTAATGAGCGATTACCTCGCAAAGATGAACAACGGGCTGGAGCACCTCTGCTATGAAGATAGGCTGAGAAAGTTGGGGTTCTTCAGCCTGGAGAAGAGAAGGCTTTGGGGAGACCTTGATATGGCCTTTCAATACCTAAAGGGAGCCTATATGAAAGATGAGGAAAAGCTTTTTGCCAGAGAGTGTAGTAACAGGACAAGGGGTAATGGTTTCAAACTGAAAGCGGGGACATTTAGGTTAGATATGAGGAAGAAATTTGTCACCACAACGGTAGCCAGGCCCTGGAATAGGTTGCTCAGGGACGTTGTGGCTTCCTCCTCCCTGGAGTTGTTCAAGGCCAGGCTGGATGAGGCTTTGTACAACCTCATCTAGTGTGAGGTGCCCCTGCTCATAGCAGGGATGTTGGAACCTGATGGTCTTTAAGGTGCCTTCCAACCTTAAACATTCAATGATTCTATATTCTAACAGATAATACATTAAAGCATATTGCAAGCTTGCAGTTTTCTTGGGTGGACTGATGGCAGTAATTTTTTGCTATTTCTAGGTCCTGGATAGTTCCCATTTATGTAAATTAGAACAGCACCCTAGGAGACTCTTTGACAGACTGACTTAGCAAGGGGCTCCATGGTGCGGCCTGCCAAAATCATCACAGTCCCTGTAGGGCATGAAGCAGAAGGAAGCCGAGGATTTCCATGTGTTTTCATTTGTCTGCTCAGAGCAGACTTCCGACCTTACACATTCTATAATTCTATGATTCCGTGATTCTATTAGTATCTGGAGAATTAAAAGATCAACCCCACAGAAAACAGTCACTACTGTTACAAAGTCTTCCAGCCCCATGTTTTCTTTATCCAGGGTTTCTGTAACAGTGATGAAATCTGATTCCAGCCTTATGAAATATTGAGTCCTTTCTGGAAAACAAATAGCTCACCTATCTCCCCAGGATGACAGAGCCTAAGGGTCCCTAGGCACACAGAAGCTCCAATCTCACTGAGCTTGAAAGCAACTCAGGCACCTGAGTCTTTGAGCAGGGGCTCCCTGAAGGGCTGTGTCTTCAACAGGCTGACCCCAAAACTGGCTGGCTCCATCCTGCTGCACATCTGTTGGGCTTACTGACTTCTTTGGGCTATGTATCTTGGGAATAGCCAATTAAATATCTATTTTATGCTTTTGATGTGGAAAAAAAGTGTAAATTTATTAGATTTAAACCACATTCTTCCATTAAAACCTGCAGAAAGCTGCTAACAAAAATGTGTTGGATGAGGTGGATTTAAATCATCCTGTGATGATCAACATTCTATAGCAAAAAAAACAAAACCAAACAACAGAGGTGGCACATCTCTAGTTGAAAAAAAAGGATTATTGAACACTTCTGTAAAGCAAAATTACCGATTTCCAAACCATATTTTAACATTAAAAGATTAAAAAATGAAAGTGGCTGTAGAGGTCGTTTGGATTTAATTGTTTTGCTTAAAGGTGTAGGCAAAGAAGAAAATTTATTACATGGCACATGTAGATGTGAGCGACTTCTCAGATTGCTGTACATATAACTGTTCCTTTCAGAATAATTCTGGGAAGGAAACTGAGGAGGACACAAACCTTCAGTTATATCCAGATGGATATTCAGTATATCTCTGTCTAAGGTATATTCTAAATTGTGGAATAAATGAGCAAATTAGGCCATGTTACAAAAATGATGGTCAAAGACATGCAGACTCTTAAATAGGGTTGATGCATGTGCTATAATGGATGTTGCTAGATCAGAATTTCCCTTACAATGCAGAATGCCTGAACTCAGAACAGTGATAGCTACTATTCTGAGAAAAGCACAAACACTCCTCTTCAATTAAAACATATCATTGTTTCTAAAAGACATGCCATTTTGTTCTGTGGTTCAATGCAAAATCAAAATAATTATAAACTAAAAATTTAACATGAATATTCTCCCCTTTCTGCAAATTAAATAAAATTGGGGTTAAAAAAATAATCCACTGATTTAAAAGCCAAATTTGATCTCACTACAACTTTTCTAATAAAAAGTGAACATTTAAGTAATGTTAAAAGGCTGAAAACTGAGGAGTCAAACAGCAATCAAGAATTCTTCTTTCACAAAAGACATTTTTAAACCTTTCCTAGGATGTTTTTGTTATTGTCATATTCCCCAACTTTTATTTTCTTCAAACTTGATGATTGATCAGTCATACTTTTTGAATTTTAATAAATGTTTCCTTTCTATGCTGAGCATCACCATTATGACTGTTCCTGACACAGCAAAACACAACATTATCTTTTCCCCCAGGAAAAGACAAAAGTGCAATTAAAATAATTTCATCCTAAGAACTCTTATGCTGTCATTAATGACCACAGGGAAGAATAAATGATCATGTCAAGTTTAAAACTCAGTTCTCCAGAGGAAGTAATTGCAAAGATGTTTCCTTTTTTCAACACAAGCATTACAGGGTGTTTGAGTATAAAGATATTATTAATAAAATACTGTGACATGGTAATTTTACTATGCCTATTTTATTTCTTTCATCTTTTATGATTTTCAAACAAGAGTGATCTCAGGTCATTAAAAGACAAGTTGAGACTTCAGAGGACATGGTGCTAATAGTGTGTTTTGGTATCAGAAAGTAAAAGCACAACTTCAGCTTATGCAATTGTTTTGGACTATCATGTTACCAACACAAAATTATGTGCACGATACTCAAATAATTGCTCTTTAACCTGCTAACTGCCGCATTTTGGCTGAAATCCTGTTTTGAGCAAAATCGGTGGGACTTCTGCCAGTAATTTTAAAAAGACAAGTAATTTTATTCTCAACATCTGTGAAAAATTGTACTGGCAAGGCTCTGGAGTTGTAGTTTACTGAGCATGTATAAGGTGCAGTATCCATGCTGATCACTTCTGAGAGTCAAGCGAGATCTAAGCAAGTGTGGGACAGACCTGCACCTATAAACAGCTGCTGAATTAGGATGGGTGTTATTACTGTTGTTTTTTACAATGACACGCATAAGAGATGTTTCTTATTTTGGTCCCTTTCAACCCCTAACTTTCTGTGATTCTATGTTTGATTTTAAAACCCATCCATCCAAATGTCCTGGGCATCATGGCATTCTTTATGCTGTCTTTTCTTCGACTTTGTTTATTTTCAGCTCTGCATTAGCATGCTTTAATACTACAAAGGTAAAACTTTGGGTTGCAAGGTGAAAAGAATTATAATTAGGAAAAGACATTTTCACAATCAGAAAATGTAGAGAATTTTCTAGCTGCAGAGACTTAGACTAGGGTGAACTTCTATGAGGAATTATTATGAGGAAAAAGTACAAAATAAATTGGAAAGAGAAAAAAAACAACACAAAAACATGTATGGTGGATAAAAACATAGGGAAACAAGGTCCCTAGGTTTGTTACATAGTGGGAGGTAAGACAGAGACAGGAAAGGAATGCCTCTCTGCTCTGGAAACTGAGTACTTCTGATGTGCATCCTGAATTCAGAGGATTTTTATTTTTTATTTTTTTTCTTCTCAGTTAGAACAGAGAACCACATGCAACTTCGTTGGATAATTTCTGGCTGTCTACATCAGTGCAAGGCTGGTATTCATATTTCTTGTCCATTTGAAAAACAGTACACACTGCAAACTTTCTACCGCTTGAAGAGTTGTTTTCTAAAACTCTTACTGAAATGTTAGGCTTTTGATTTCCTTGTATTGGAGATATCTTATGCAGACAACATTTTGAAGCACCAAGTATTTAATACCAGAGTCTGTTTTTAT
Organism: Chaetura pelagica; assembly: GCF_000747805.2. Taxonomy (NCBI): domain Eukaryota; kingdom Metazoa; phylum Chordata; class Aves; order Apodiformes; family Apodidae; genus Chaetura; species Chaetura pelagica. The sequence continues at coordinate 3,073,645 of NW_009954442.1, read as the reverse complement.
CATAAAAGTACTTTCTGAGCTGATGAATGCTCTGTGGGGGAGGGAAGCATTTTGTATTAGAATCTTTTCTGCTAAGTATTGCAATGAAAACTGTTACAAATATCTTGAGATTTAATCATGCAAGGAGGCTCGACTTGCAAGACTTTTAAGAACTTTTTGGATTTTAATGACAGTAATCAGTGTAATAAATCATAGCTCACATACTAAGTGAAAAGCTAAAGAGATCACTGGAATATTTTGTGATGTCTTCAGTTTGGGAGTTGTATACTAAACTGAATTATGTCACTCAATGGGTTTATTTAACAAAGTAATTATCTTAATATTTTCTGCAATCTACTTTCTACATCTATTAGATGTCTCATTTTAGCAAGTCTAATTCAGTAACAGTTGTTGGGTTTTTAGATTTCCAGAGAAGGTGCTGTAATAGCAGTAAGTAATTATGTCCATGTAACCTTTGTGATTTATGATCTGATCTTAATACTTCCCAGCTTCATAGAACCATAGAATGGTTTGGTTTGGAAGGGACCTTAAAGATCATCTAGTTCCAACACCCTTGCCACTGGCAGGGGCACCTCCCACTAGATCAGGTTGCTCCAAGCCTCATCCAACCTGGCCTTGAACACTTCCAGGGAGAGGGCATCCACATCTTCTCTGGGCAACCCATTCCAGGGTCTCACCATCCTTATACTGAAAAATTTCTTCTAAATGTCTAACCTAAATCTAACCTCTTTTAGTTTAAAGCCATTACATCTTGCCCTATTGCTTCAAGCCCTAGTAAAAAGTGCCTCCCCAGCTTTCCTGTAAGCCTTCTTCAGGTATTGGGAAGCCACTATAAAGCTAGGTTGAAAGCTCCTTGAATGGCATGACACATAAATTTTATTATTAGATCTTTTTGTTTGTTTTCTTTTGTAAATTATTAGTGAGGTTATTTATTTTATCAGAATCTATTAATATAAGTATTGAATTTAAGAGGAGACTCCACTGAAACTAATTTTCTTAAATAGCTTATTTAGCCTTTTCCATTGCCTATTTTGCCTTTTTTAGGACTACAGCAAGGCCCACCAAGGTAGTCTGTGAGGGGAATACTCTTTTTCACTCTGGATATAATTCTTCCTTTCAAATGAAGAAAAACAAAATCATGAAAGATTTAGTTCAATTTATCAATGTAAAAATGCATCCAAAACAAATTTTAAATCTAAATTAAAAATCAAACAAGGTAAGAAGTAAACATTTGTCTGAAGCTCCTTAAAATGTGTGATGATGGCATGCACTAGGTGTTCTGAATGCAATAGAAAAAGAGGAACAGATGAGCTGGTAAGTGATGCAGAATAATACTATTTCAAACTAGGCCCCTGTGATCTCAGCAATTTAAAAATTGGCAAACTATTATTGATGTTAAGAAAAATCAATAAGAAGTGGTCAGAAAGAATGAAATAAAGATTAATGCAGTGTCAGAAACCTCACTGGCTTTGCCAGTCTAAATGCACAGCGTAGAGGTGTCACTTAATAGCTAATCCAGTCAAACTGATTCCAGTGGGAGTTTGCTGTTCAGTTCGATGAATATAAAATAAAGTTCTAACTACACAAGTTTAAAATGATTATTTCATTTCCTTTCCTTGCTGTCGCGAGCTAATGCCAGAGGCTACCAGCTGTCAGGATGCTTCTGAGACCTTCACCCCCCCAAACCCAGTGTGGAGGACTTTGTGAGTAAGACCAAGGGTCACACGTGGTGCTGCCTCTCACAGAGGAATGGCTGCTGCGGGACCATATTTTAGGGTGGAGGATAGAATGCACCTCCACCATGCCCACAAATTGCTACTGAGACTAATGTTCAGTTTCCGAATCAACAGGTTTATTAAGTGTTAATATAAACTGAGGGACCAAGGCTCAGGAAAGGTAAACTAGGTATATATGTGGAAAATAATTCACAGGTACTATGGTCTTATTAAATGTACACTCCAAGGGGAGGTGTGGAATCAATGGAGTAAAAGGGTAGGAGTTGAGTCCAGCGGGAAAGTGTGAGTGTGTGTGTCTGTGTGTGAGTGTGTGTGTGCGCGCCGACAGCAGTCACGGGGCAGCCCCCCCTTCCCTCTCGGCTCCACCAGGCAGCGGTGCTGGGGTTCCAGGCGGCTTCTGGTCCCGCAGCAGGGTGTCCTCCCTGGCGGGCAGAGAGCAAAGCCTGCAGATCTTGCCCTGTTCTATAGATCAGGAGTCACTCTTTGAGTAAAGTACCACTGTTCAAATTAGTCAGGTACATACTCTGTCAGAGGCATCTTTAACCTACTGTCCATTTTTCTGCCAGTTATCATATCCCTTATGCTCTTTTCTTGTTGTGGCCTTATCTGGTAGAGCAAGGGGCCTGTTCCAGTCTGTCCTTGGCTAAATCAGCAAAAACACGCCACTCTTGCTTTGCTGGCTTGAAAGGCATTTTGTTTAGTCTTATATGAGAGAAGATGGACCTTTCCCCACACTCGCCTTTCTCTTTTTTCAACTTTTTGTGTTATGGAAACTGAACTGTGACTTCTTAAGCAGAAGCATCATGGTTCCCTGTATTTCAAGAGGTCACCTTAGCATTTGGTTTTCAAAATGTTATGCGAAACATTATATTTAAGTTAAATGGAGGATTCCCAGTATATTCTAAAAACAAAAGCTTTCTACAAAGAGCCATGTATTCAGCAGGTTTTCATAGTTTAAGAAAACCCACTGGTCATTTTCCATTAGTCAAAAGATGCAAATCAAATGCTGCTTAGAACTGACTTATAGCGATTTGCACCCATCTGATAAATAGCATTATTTCATAATATTAACTTTACTGGAATATACCCCACATTAACTCATGTGATTAAATGACAGCTTATTCCCACTTCATATAAGCAAAAGACAGGGCATTAAGGATTTAAATGCTTACTGCTGCTTTACAATTGCATATATATATATGTATATACACACACCCCCTCCATATTTATATTTTATCCATACTAAGAAAATAGGAATTGTTTTTGAGCATCAGAAGGCTTATAATTGAGCATGCTTGAGAGTCCAAACCAGTGATGTTTAGGAACTACTTCTTAAGGTTAACTTTATAATGAAAGCCATAAAAAGCAAAGACCAACTGTTACTTCAAACATGTGGTAATATAAAACAGATGTTATAGTACCGGAGAGGGTTATGCTTCAAATTAATTTCAATTACTCTTGAGTGCACCTTCTAATGACAAATCTTGTTTTATGCTCTTCTTTCTGAGTAGAAGCCATACCACCTAGCCTCTTTTGAATGCATCGTTAGGCTGAAATCTTGCTGGTTTCAAAACTTGTTAGTCCGAGGCCAAGTCAGTTTGGGCCCATGAGCCTTCAAAAAATACATGTGTGATGAAATGTTTTTTTCAACAGACAACTAGCCACAAGATTTTCCCACATAAAGTGCAGGTTATTCATTCATACCAAGTTATACAATATACATGGAAGAAAAAAAAACAAAAAACAAAACAAAACAAACAAACAAAAAACCCACCATACAACAACCCCAAAATAGAATACAAGTCTTAAGTAAAATGAGATTCCTCCTAGACTGCTTTTGACAGTTACTTTTAGCCCAGTTAACCTCATCAATTCCTTGGATAGATTTTGTTTTGCAATAAGCTGCTTGTAACTCAGCGCTGCTGCATCTCTATTTTCTTCCATTGCTTTCCAGACCAGCATTTTTATGGTTGTAGTATCTCTTTCCATTTGAGTAAAATTCATCCTCTGAGCAGTTGTCAGGCTGCGGTTCATTTATTATTTCATGGCCCTCATGAAACAATGTGGGGAATGTCATCTTTGACATTGCTTTACCTTTTGCTGACCTCATTTGCTGCAGCTTGCTATATTCAAGCAGGGTGGTAACATACAACTAAATACGTGCATGTAACATTCATATAATCATATGCTCAGTGTTGTCAGATCTGCAGAAACATTTCAGCCTTTTCCTAGATATTCAACTTATTCAGGTTAAAAATAAAAGGAACCTAGGCCAAGAATATCTGAATTTAAATAATTGAAGTTATATATCCAGCTAATAATGAAATGTGACTGTTGACAACAGTGGAACTGCTGTTGCAGCTATTATTAGAGGTGTCTCTTTCC